>NC_079193.1:272769170-273075003 GCF_029499605.1 Hyla sarda | reverse complement strand
GTGATAGTGGACATGTTCTCAGGGTGGCCAGAAGCCTATCCAGTGACCAATATGATGGTGAAAACAACAGCAAAAAAACTACTAAGTGAGATGGTGTGCAGATACGGGGTCCCAGAGGTGATTGAAAGTGACCAAGGACCAGCCTTCACCGCCAATGTGACCAAAGAAGTGTGGGAGGCACTGGTAGTGGACTTAGTTTTTCACACACCCTATCCTCCTCAGAGCAGTGGGAAGGTGGAAAGACTAAATTGAACCCTGAAAAGCAGGATGCTGAAAATGGCCCAAGAAACTGGAATGCCCTGCCAATTGACCTGTATAGTGTTAGGTACACATCAAGGGGATCAGTACCTTGGGTGGGTTAGTGGGTGAAAGAGCATTCTAACTAGGGATCGACCGATTATCGGTTTGGTCGATATTATCGGCCGATAATCACGATTTTGGGCATTATCGGTATCGGCAATTACCTTGCCGATAATGCCCCGCCCCCTGCACCCTGTCTATTTATCCTAAACTGCATATCCTTGCTGCACTGAACTGCTCCCTCTTCCTCTACCCGTTTGCTCCCTCCCTCCATCGAGCATCAAAGATGGCATGCTGGATTGGAATGTGGCAAAGATAAGAAATACGTAGAAGCAGTTTTAACCAATTAGCTGCTTTTCACACCCAATTCACCTCACTTCCTGCACACAGCATTGTATAACTGTATAAAACCCCCTTGTAGTCTCTTCCTTGGTAATAAAAAGAAAGTATCATCCAACTGTCAGCTTGTTAGTGTTTGGTCTTTCTGGCGCCGTGCACCGCTGATAAAACTAAATAAGGAAGGGGGCAGATCTTCACTGGGTACAACAAGGATCTATTTCAATTTCTCTGAGCAAGTTCTCGAACAAACAATAGGGCGCTATGCGCAAAACCAGGGCATGATACACAAAAGTGGCAGTGTACATGGTCCAAATGGCACTGTACAGTGCGTTTGTACTAAACAGATAGGCTGGTAACATAGGGAAATTCCTTAGGTTCCAAGAGGTAATCATCAAGGCCCCAGTATTTAGTGACCATGAAAGGGCGGACCATATACATTTGAGGCCTAAATTGGTGATTTATACTGCAATGGCTGATAGTTGAAGAGTTCTGACATAAAAGACAAAAGAAACAAGAAATGTAACAAGGGCTGCAGTGACCATTTAGACTCCAAACGTGATTCCAAGATTCAGTGGGTCATGAAAATGAAAAAAAAAATTTTATACTAACATGCTGATATAGCACCAAATGTTCCATTTTCTTAAGGGGTAAAAGGACAAAAAGTCCCTAAAAATTGTAACACGATTTCTCCTAACTATGGAAACACCCCATATGTGGCCCTAAACTGTTGCCAAAGGAAGAGAGCACAATGACAACAAGTAATGCAGTGTGCATTTGGACACCACATGTGTCTGACAGATTTCTGGAGCATTGGCTATTGAAATTAAAAATTATTTTTCATATTCTCTGCCCACTGTTCTAAAAATCTGTGCAAATGTTCACTGCACCCCTTGTTACATTTATTTAGGGTATAGTTTCCAAACTAACCTTCTTTAGGGGTACAACTTCCAAAATGACCACATGTGGGGGTTTCCACTGTTCTTGCACAATGGGGGCTTTGCAAATGCAACATGGCCTCCAACATCCATTCCACCAAATCCACTCTCCAAAAACCCAATGGCACATTTCCCTTCTGAGCTTTGCTGTGTGTCCACACAGTATTTCACATCCACATATAGGATTTTTCCATTTTTAACCCCTTAAGGACCGAGGTCATTTTGGCCTTAAGGACCGAGCCATTTTTTGCAAACATGACCTGTGTCACTTTATGCATTAATAACTCTGGGATGCTTTTACGTATCATACCGATTCTGAGTTTTTTTGTGACATACTCTACTTTATGTTGGTGGTACATTTTCACCAATACTTGCATCATTTCTTTGCGAAAAATTCCATAATTTCATGAAAAATTTGAAAATTTTGCATTTTTCTAACTTTGAAACTCTCTGCTTGTAAGGAAAATGGACATTCCAAAAAAAAATATATTGATACATATATACAATATGTCTACTTTATGTTGGCATCATAAAGTTGACATGTTTTTACTTCTTGAAGACATTAGAGGGTTTCAAAGTTCAGCAGCAATTTTAAGATTTTCAAGAAAATTTCAAAATATGACATTTTAAGGGACCATTTCAGTTTTGAAGTGAATTTGAGGGCCTTTAAGTTATAAACACCCCATAAATTAACCCATTATGAAAACTTAACACCTTAAAGTATTCAAAATGACATTCAGTAAGTTCATTAACCCTTTAGGTGTTCCACAGGAATAGCTGTAAAGTGGAGGAGAAAACGCAAAATCTCCATTTTTAACACTAACATGTTATTGTAGCCCCATTTTTTTCAAGTGGTAACAAAAGAAAAAGCTTCACAAAATTTGTAACCGTATTTCTGGTGCGGGCTCTGGTATGTCCTTCATCTAAGGATATACTGGCAAATGTCTCAATTTTAACATCAGTGTTGAGGGATAGCCAATGTCATTGTATACATCTACAACAGTAGTGCATATCTAAATTCCTGTATTGTAACCGCATTTCTTGTAAGTATGGAAATACCTCATATGAGGATGTAAAATGTACTGCTGGCGAACTACAGGTCTCAGAAGGGAAGGAGCAAAAGTTGGCTGAAATTGTTTTTGGGGGGCATGTCGCATTTAGGAAGCCCCCATGGTGCCAGAACAGTGGGAACCCCCAACATGGCACTCCATTTTGGAAACTACACCCCTTTTTACACTAAATTGCTGGTGTTACCCCAAATTTAGCATTTTTAATAGGGGTAATTGGAAAAAAATCACTCCAAAATGTGTACCCCCATTTCTCTCGAGTAACGAAATATCCCATATAAGGATATAAAATGCTCTGCTGGTGAACTACAGGTCTCAGATTTCGGAGAGAGAATTTTGCTGAAATGATTTTAGAGGGGCATGTCGATTTAGGAAGCCCCCATGCTGCCAGAACAGTGGGAACCCCCAACAAGGCACTCCATTTTGGAAACTACACCCCTAAAGGAATGTAACAAGGCATACAGTGAGCCTTAACTCCCCACAGGTGTTTCACAACATTTTGTTAAAGTTTGAGGTTTAAATGAAAAATTAGTTTTTTTTTTTTTTTTACACTAAATTGCTGGTGTTACCCCAAATTTGCATTTTTACAAGGGGTTATAGGAGAAAAATCACTGCAAAGTTTGTAGCCCTATTTCTCTTGAGTAAGGAAACACCCCATATGAGGATGTAAAATGCTCTGCTAGTGAACTACAGGGCTCAGAAAGGAATCAAAATTTGGATCAAAATTTGGCTTCTGGAGACAGAATTTTGCCTTAATGTTTTTTTTTCCCGTTTTTTTTTTTTTTTTGGGGGGGGGGGGGCATTTAGCATTTAGGAAGGCCCCATGGTGCCAAAACAGTGGGAGCCCCCAACATGGCACTCCATTTTGGAAACTACACCCCATATAGACTCCATTTAGGGGTGTAGCAAGTTTTTTGACCCTTCAGGTGTTTGAGGAAAGTTTGTAGAACTCAGCAGTGAAAATTAAATTTGAATATGGATGCATATTTTGCACTTTTAGCACCAATTTTTTTTCACATTCACAAAAATATAAAACTACACCTGCCAAGGTATTCATCTAGGGGTGTAATGAGAATTTTTTTTAGTTTTGTTAGTGGTTTAGCAAGATGGTGAAAATAAAAAAACGACATCGGCCAAAGTATTCATCTAGGGGTATAATATGAATTTTTTGTTTTGTTAGGGATTTGCCAATTAGATTTTTGGAAATAAAATGTAATAGAGAAAAAGGGGAAATTACTGAATTGCTCACTATTAAGTAATAACGTAATTCCAAGGGTGCATTTAGGATTATCCAAAGTAATGGTAAAAATAATTAAAGGGGACAAATTTAGATATAAAAAGATGTATGATAAATTTTTAAACAGTCTTGAATGCACAGACCGTGCTTGAGGGGACATGACTCGCAGTGGTGTATGGTGTCTTTTCTAATGCCATGCTTGGAGCACACCCGACACCTTTTCTGTTGCCTACTCCCCAATTCTCTACGGGGAACTACTCCAGGAAAATGTTGCCCTGGTACTATTCTGTTCTTGGATCCTGTGGTGCTGCTTCCCTCCCCGATCCCCAAACAAAAAGGCCTTGATAACATTTTCCTGAAATTGCAGGAATGTACCTGTATTTCCTGCACGTTTGTACAGCACAAATGCATTGTACAGGGCAATTTGGAGGAGGTGCAGTGCCAATTTCTTATACCAGGCCCGTGTTTTGTGAAGGGCAGTGTCTGTAAGACCTGATCAGACAGATCCACCCCTCCCATGAACGTATTATAGTCCTAGATACACACAGGTTTAGGGGCTCTATCTGTGGTACCACGGACTTGGAAAGGGGTGGATCTGTCTGGGTGGATGGTGGTTAGTACAAGGACATCACGCTGTACTGCACACAGCCTTGCTTTCCCCTTTTTCAATTTTTGCTGTACAAAAATTTTAGGCAGATCCCTTTGGTTTCGTCTAATGGTACCACAGGCCATAGTACCCTTGGCAAGCAGGCATTGTAGTAATGGGACGCTGGTATAAAAATTATCAAGGTAGATATTATACCCTTGATCTAGCAGGGGGTGAACTAGATCCCATACTATTTTTCCAATTGTTTTTAGTACAGGGGGACACTCTGGAGGCGCTATTTTTGAGTCTTTCCCCTCATAGACTCTAAATTTGTGCATGTAGCCTGTTGCGCTCTCGCACAATTTATAAAGTTTTACCCCATACCTGGCCTGTTTGTTAGGCACGTATTGCCTAAAGTGCAACCTTCCCTTGTAGTGCACAAGAGACTCATCCACTGCAATCTCTTTTTCTGGGGTGTACGCTTCAGAATTTTTTTGGTTTAAATAGTTAATAATGGGCCAAATCTTATATAAGCAATCAAAATTGGAATCACTGGGGGGTGGGCAATTTTCATTATTTGCATAGTGTAGAAATTTGAGGAGGACTTAACCTCTTAAGGACCCAGGACGTATGGGGACATCCCCGCACCCTGGGCTTTAAGGACCCAGGACGTCCCCGTACGTCCTGGCGTTTTCCGGTCCCTGCCGCGCGCCGGGCAGAGATTGGAACCGGATGCCTGCTGAAATGCTTCAGCAGGCATCCAGGTCAAACGCCGAGGGGGGCCATGTAGGCCCCCCATGTCGGCGATCGCCACAAATCGCAAGGGAAATCGCCCTTGGGATCTGCGGCGATACCGGGCTGATCGGGTCTCTGGGACCCGACCGCCCGATAATTTTGCATGATCCCGGCTGTCACAGACAGCCAGGACCATGCTAACGTATAGGAGCGAGGTGGCAAACCTGCCACCTCCTCCTATTCCCTGCGATCCGTCGGTTAGTTAACCGATCAATCGCAGGGGGGGGGGGGCGGTTACTTCCTCCCGCCCTGCCCGGCCCCTGGAAGTCCGGAGAGGACGGGAGGAAGACCGGAGGACGCGGCGGGGGACGGGGGAGTGCTGGTACTTACCTCGTCCCTGAAGACCCGGATCCCGGCGATGAAGACAGCTGCGGCGGCGACAGGTGAGTTGATCTTCAGCCGCGGTCGGGCCGTAAAGCGACATGCATTGCTGTAATGGGACCCTGTATACTACAACTCCCAGCATGCCCAGACAGCCCTTGGCATCTGGACATGCTGGGAGTTGCAGTTTTGCAACTTCTGGAGGTCCACAGTTTGGAGACCACTGTGCCCTTCCAGTTGTTGCAAAACTACACATCCTCAGCATGCCCTTACTGTCCAGGCATGCTGGGAGTTGTAGTTCTGTAACATCTGGCCCTTCAGATGTTGCAGAACTACAACTCCCAGCATGCCTGGACAGTTTTGGCATACTGGGAGTTGTAGTTTTGCAACATCTGGAAGGGCACAGATTGGGAACCACTGTATTAGTGGTCTGCAAACTGTAGTCCTCCAGATGTTGCAAAACTACAACTCCAAGCATGCTGGGAGTTGTAATTCGGCAACATCTGGCTCTAAAGATGTTGCCGAACTACTACTCCCAGCATGCCTGAGAATGTTTGGGAGTTGTGGTTTTGCAACAGCTTGAGGCACACTGGTTGGGAAACATTGTCTGTTTCCTAACTCAGTGTTTCCCAACCCGTGTGCCTCCAGCTGTTGCAAAACTATAACTACCAGCATGCACTGATAGACTGTGCATGCTGGGAGTTGTAGTTTTGCAACAGCTGGAGGTACCCCCCCCCCCCCCCCCCCCCGTGAGTGTACAGGGTACATTCACATGGGCAGGGGCTTACAGTGAGTATCAGGCTGCAAGTTTGCAATGCAGCAAATTTTGCGTGGCAGCTCAAAATCGCAGCGGGAAACTCGCTGTAATCCCCCGCCCGTGTGACTGTACCCTAAAAACACTACACTACACTAACACAAAATAAAATAAAAAGTAAAAAACACTACATATACACATACCCCTACACAGCCCCCCTCCCCTCCCCAATAAAAATGAAAAACGTCTGGTACGCCACTCTTTCCAAAATGGAGCCTCCAGCTGTTGCAAAACAACAACTCCCAGTATTGCCAGACAGCCGTTGACTTTCCAAGCATGCTGGGAGTTTTGCAACAGCTGGAGGCACCCTGTTTGGGAATCACTGGCGTAGAATACGCCTATGTCCACCCCTATGCAAATCCCTAATTCAGGCCTCAAATGCGCATGGTGCTCTCACTTTGGAGCCCTGTCGTATTTCAAGGCAACAGTTTAGGGTCACATATGGGGTATCGCCGTACTCGGGAGAAATTGCCTAACAAATTTTGGGGGTCTTTTTCTCCTTTCACCCCTTATGAAAAGGTGAAGTTGGGGTCTACACCAATATGTTAGTGTAAAAAAATTATTTTTTTACACTAACATGCTGGTGTTGCCCTATACTTTTCATTTTGACAAGAGGTAAAGGGGAAAAAAGCCCCCCAACATTTGTAATGCAATTTCTCCCGACCACGGAGATACCCCATATGTGGGCGTAAAGTGCTCTGGGGGCGCACAACAAGGCCCAGAAGGGAGAGTGCACTATGTACATTTGAGGTGATTTGCACAGGGGTGGCTGATTGTTACAGCGGTTTTGACAAACGCAAAAAAAACAAAACCCCACATGACCCCATTTCGGAAACTACACCCCTCACGGAATGTAATGAGGGGTGCAGTGAGAATTTACACCCCACTGGTGTCTGACAGATCTTTGGATCAGTGGGCTGTGCAAATAAAAAATTTTGTACAGCCCACTATTCCAAAGATTTGACAGACACCAGTGGGGGGTAAATGCTCACTTTACACCTTGTTACGTTCCTCAAGGGGTCTATTTTGCAAAATGGTATGCCATGTGGGGGTTATTTTGCTGTTCTGGCACCATAGGGGCTTCCTAAATGCGACATGCCCCCCGAGCAAAATTTTCTCTCAAAAAGCCAAATATGACTCCTTCTCCTTCCTGAGCATTGTAGTTCGCCCGTAGTGCACTTCAGGTCAACTTATGGGGTACCTTCATACTCAGAAGAGATGGGGTTCAATTTTTTGGGGGTATTTTCTGCTATTAACCCTTGCAAAAATTTGAAATTTAGGGGGAAACACACATTTTAGTGAAATTTTATTTTTATTTTTTTACATATGCAAAAGTCGTGAAACACCTATGGGATATTAAGGCTCACTTTATTCCTTGTTACGTACCTCAAGGGGTCTAGTTTCCAAAATGGTATGCCATGTGTTTTTTTTTTGCTGTTGTGGCACCATAGGGGCTTCCTAAATGCAACCTGCGCCCCTGCGCCCGCCGAACACTTTACATAGACATATGAGGTATGTGCTTACTCGAGTGAAATTGGGCTACAAATATAAGTATAAATTTTCCCCTTTTACCCCTTGACCCCTGACGCTGACTGAATGTCATTTTGAATACTTTGGGGGGTGCAGTTTTTTAATAATGGGGTCATTTGTTGGGTATTTCTAATATGAAGACCCTTCAAATCCACTTCAAACCTGAACTGGTCCCTGAAAAATTGTGAGTTTGGAAATTTTGTGAAAAATTGGAAAATTGCTGCTGAACTTTGAAGCTCTCTGGTGTCTTCCAAAAGTAAAAACACATCAATTTTATGATGCAAACATGAAGTGGACATATTGTATACGTGAATAAATAAATAAATTATTTGGAATATCCATTTTCCTTACAAGCAGAGAGCTTCAAAGTTAGAAAAATGCAAAATTTTCAAATTTTTCATCAAATTTGGGGATTTTTCGCCAAGAAAGGATGCAAGATACCACAAAATTTTACCACTATGTTAAAGTAGAATATGTCACGAAAAAACAATCTCGGAATCAGAATGATAACTAAAAGCATTCCAGAGTTATTAATGTTTAAAGTGACAGTGGTCAGATGTGCAAAAAATGGCCGGGTCCTAAGGTGTAAAATGGCTGGGTCCTTAAATGGTTAAAATTGAGCCCTTGGCATGACAGAATGGTACAATGGAGTATGGTAAATCATATCATTACTCCAATATGAACGAATTGTGGGCTTTTTAATTATGCCCATGTTTAACAAAAGGGCATTTTTTTTTATTTTTAGCTCTAGTGGATTGGTTGGCGTCCACAGGTAAGGCCTAGCATGATATACCTATGGATTGGCCGCAATTAATTGCTCGCCATATCTGTTTGTTTCCTCCACAATCATGCTAATCAACTCTTCTTTTAACCCCATGGTGATAACATGAATGCTTGCAGTGGCCACAAACTCAGGCAAATAGGGTATAAAGTTAGAAGCAGGGGCTGATCCAGAGTTGAGTCTCGGGAGGGGCACTATTAGAGTATTTTGTGTTGGCGGACAGAAAATAAGATGTTGCTTACAGAACTTACAATATTATTAAATGTATCATACAGTCCTAACCTTGTTTAAGACTCTTAGGCCATGCTCACATGTCAGAATAATAATCAAATATACCAATTGGCACAGAATGGGAAAGTGCTAAAGAAGTTTTTACCATTTAAAACTACAGCTCCCAGTATGACCTAAGCAGTGGTAAGGGGATGTTGGGAGTTGTTGTTTCACCCATCATTACTGCAGAACTTCTTCAGTGACTCCAGCTCTGATGGGAAATAGTAAGGAGGATACACAATGATATCAGTGACTACAGGTGACATCTTCTCTATAGTCTTTCCTTATCTAATTCAGCTGGTACATACCACCGGGACTTGTTCCAGCTAAATCTTCTCTCTGCAGAATTTAATGCCCAGATGGCTGCTCACTATGTCAGTGCATTATGATCCTCTATATGAAAACAATAATTATTATAAACCTGCCAGACACTGTATTCTTCGAATATAATACAGTACTGGCACACACCTTCTGAATATAATTCTGACACACTGTACCCCCTGAATAAACAACACACTGTACCCTCTGAATATAATACCGCCACACACCGTACCCTCTGAATATAATACTACCACACACTGCGCCCACTAAATATAATACTACCACACACTGTGCCCTCTGAATATAACACTACCACACACTGTGCCCACTAAATGTAATACTACCAAACACTGCACTCTCTGAATATAATACTATCACACACTGCACCCTCTGAATATAATACTACCACACACTGTGCCCTCTGAATATAATACTACCACACACTGTGCCCTCTAAATTTAATACTACCAAACACTGCACTCTCTGAATATAATACTACCACACACTGCACTCTCTTAATATAACTTGCTGTGCAGTGCACCCTCTGAATAAAATACCCAAATGTATTGTGGCCCATAAAAAAACGTACCACCCCAGAAATTCCTCATAATATACAATATACTTCTGAAATGCAGAACACTCTGTGCCTTCACATATAGTAATAATGCCCCATCTTGTGCCCCTACATATAATTATGACCCGTCCTGTTCCCCCCTGTGCCCCTAACATATATTGCCCCCTGTGCTGTGCCCTTCACATATAATTCCCCCGTTCTTTGCCCCTCACATGTAATGCCCCATCATGCGCCTCTCACATATAATGCCCCCATCATGCGTCCCTCACATATAATGCCCCCTGTGCTGTGCCCCTCACATATAATGCCCCCATTCTTTGCCCCTCACATATAATGCCCCCATCATGCGCCCCTCATATATAATGCCCCCCTCATATATAATGCCCCCCTCATGCACCCCTCACATATAATGCCCCGTTCTGTGCCCTTCACATATAATGCCACCGTTCTTAGCCCCTCACATATAATGCCCCCATCATGCGCCCCTCACATATAATGCCCCCTGTCCTGTCCCCTCAGGGGGCATTATATGTGAGGGGCACAGCACAGGGGGCATTATATGTTTCGGGCACATGACAGGAGCATTATATGTGAGGGGCACAGCACAGGGGGCATTATATGTGAGGGGCGCATGATGGCGCATTATATATGAGGGGCGCATGATAGGGGCATTATATGTGAGGGGCACAGCACAGGGGGCATTATATGTGATGGGCACAGCACAAGGGGCATTATATGTGTGGGGCTCAGCACGGGCATTATATGTGAGGGGCACAGCACAGGGGGCATTATATGTGTGGGGCACAGCACAGGGGGCATTATATGTGTGGGGCACAGCACAGGGGGCATAGCACAGGGGGCATTATATCATATAATGCCCCCTGTGCTGTGCCCCATACATATAGTGCCCCCTGTGTTGTGCCCCACACATATAATACCCCCTGTGCTGTGCCCCCCACACACATAATTTATATGTGTGGGCACAGCACAGGGGGCATTATATGTGAGGGGCACAGCACAGGGGGCATTATATGTATGGGGCACAGCACAGGGGGCATTATATGTGAGGGGCACAGCACAGGGGGCCCCCTGTCATGTGCTCTTCACATATAGTGCCCCCAGTGCTTTGCCCTGCAGCCACTAACATTAAAAATTCCCCTCCCCCACCCACCCCAAGTTTTTAAATCCCCCTCCCCCTCCTCCTGTACGATATAGTGCCCTTAACAGTGGCACATATTCTGTCCCCCAAATCCCCGGGCCCTGAGCATACTCTTTAGTACTTACAGTATGCTGGCCGCGGGGACGGGATCCGGCGCGATGATGTGACGTCATCGCGCCGGCCTGCATTGGATCACGTCCCCGCAGCTCACACGCTGTGTACTCACAGCGTGTGACAGCCAAGGTTAGTGAACGGAGGAGCGGGAGATTATAGCTTCGGCTCCACCATGCTAGGGGGCGGGGGGCAGCAATCTGGTACTAGGACCTGGCTCAGTACTATGCCTAGGACGGTGGCGGGGAGGTTCCTCATCAGAATCAGTAGAGGATGAGGAAGAAGAAGAGGGCAAATATAGCAATTCTTCACCGCTGTGTGAGCCTCAGGAAGATGCCAAGAAGGCATATGCCTCCTCACTGGTGTACGTGCGATGCCTTGACATATTTGGTGAAGTGTCTCTGATTTACCAACACTAGAACTATATATTTTTTTGTATTATTTCTTTTTTTTATGGAAACAAACAACCAAAATGTAACCGCACTACAAACAACAAAACAGTGGCAAACTGTCTCCGCTGTCCTGAATCCCTAAAACTACTCGTGGTGAGACAAGTGTTAGGCTAATTTATTAGCCGTATTTGTGGGAGGAGCTGGAGGTACATAAGGACCCGCGGCTCACCTCCCCTACACGCCGTGGATTCTTCGCTTCCGATCAGCTGACCAGGCGTGTCAGCTGACTGTCTTCGCGGGCTTCGGGCGCACGCGGAGTACGTACAGGTTAGTGGCTGGCCGGGCGGGGTACTTTCCCTCGCTCTGGAGGTAAGCCAGGGCCGTGAGGGATCCCCCGTCCAGCCCAGCCATGGCTCTTATCAAGTTGTTACATGCTGGCCGGCTCGGTTCACGCTACAAAGGGGGAGGGGGAGTTTATTGCAGGTTAGCTCGGTCACGCTACAGACAGGTCTGTGGAGCAGTTAGCCGGTTCGGTCATGCATCATGTGGTGCCTGTGCATTAGCAGCACGGCTCGTTCTTTTCTTATTAGGAGAGTTGTGGCGCATTCCGTACACAGTCCAGAGCCATGCTGCAGGTCAGCTCGGTCCATGCCACCCCAGGGTTTATACGATTGTCAATGTTTTCATTCAGCCTCTCACCTAGTAGCTAACACGTCTTATTTAATGCTGGGGGGTGGGGAGAGGGGGTTGCCAGAGGCAGGTGGTTCTCAGCGAGTCCATCTTGACTTCAGCTGGTCGTGCCCCCCCTCCCTCCCCTCACACTTACTTCTTTGAGATAGATATGTCAATTTTAAGGGCTCACTTATGTGTATGGATATGTATTATGCTTCCTATTTAGCATATGTGTATGCACGTGTGTATGTATATATATGTGTGCATATCTATACATGAGTTTGTGGGGGAGGAGGGATAGTAAAAGAGGTTTAATTTAGTCATGTTTTACAGGTTTCAAGCTCATTTTTCACTATCTACGTCTGGGGTCATCCTTAGATAACATTCGGTACGTTTTATAATTTGCATAGTTGATTAAGTCGTCTGGCATGTGTTGTTAATATATGTTTTAATAGGTATAGCCCATCAGGGTTAATCGATCAGCGATCAGTTGTGGTCCTTGTTTAGCACACGCTCATCATTAACGGTACGTGCAGCTCGATAGTATACTGTAAGTACCGTGTAAGTCAGCGCAAAAGTTTTTCATTGTGTCTGTCCTTGTTGTGTAGGTACTCTTATCCTTACAAGTGTTAAGCTATTGGTTGGTCACTGGTGGGTGCACTGTAGGAAGTAAAAATGGTTTGTTTGGTATGTGGAATGAATACCTGGTTTGTTTTTCAGAGATCTAAGGTTTCGGCACTTGGCGGTTTCAGTTCTGCTATCGGTACTAGTGTTATTTTGCTTTAGATAGGTAAGTGAGGGTATATTATGTTGGTGGTCCTCTGAAAAAAATAAATAAATACACATATATAGGTATGAAATTTATATCTATATACATATATATTTTGTTTGCTTTCTTATCCTCAGGATTACAGTTTGGTTATCTGCACTAGGATCTATTTTCCGCTTCTTATCGTTGGCTCCTGTTGCTGGTACGTGGGGAGGTCGGCCCTTGTAATCGCCTCATGAACCTGACACGCCTTCAGGTTGCGGTTACCTCAGGGATTTCGGTTCTCGATTTTTGCAGTCACAGACTTGGGGTTTCTTGTCTTTCAGGTTGTTCAGTTAAATCAGTTAAGGGTCGATAACGTCTGGAGCTGGTGGGGTCATCATATTTCTACAGTCGACTCGTCTTTAATTGGTATGTGTCATCGGTCATGTTTTCTTTCTGATCACCTTTATGTAATTTATGGTTCGGGTTGTATTTCTAATATCAAGCCTGTTGTTGTCTTGTCCTCAGGAAGCTCTACTCCATCTATTTCGGGTAAGATTCTTGTTTGTCTTGGTAATCTCCTCATGAACCCAACACGCCTTTGGGTTGCGGTTACTTCGGTGTATTTCTCCCACGGTTACAGTCACCACTGGTTATAAGGTATGGCCTAGGGGTGTTCACGAGCATGCGTGGTTATCAGCGGCACTCAGTTACTTCTCGGGTTGTGTTATAGTATTTGTTTGGTAGCCGCCTTGTCTTAGGTGGGTCGGCAGGTGTGTATTTCAGGTAAGGGTAGCGTTTTTTATGGTGATGGTCACTAATCTGCGTAAATTTGTCTAGGAATAGTTTTCTTACAGTTTTGGGGGTTATTTTACAGTATGTCGCATGCTGTATGTCAGCGTCGATCATGGAGAATGTGGCTAGATCTTCTGGGCATGCTAGTGTGTCATCTCTGCGTAATTGGACTATTCCGAAGATCACGGCCGAACTTGTCAAAAGGGGGATCCCCTTCCCAGCGACTGCCAGAAAGGCAGAACTTTACAGACTGATGATGGCTGACACTGCTGGCCCCTCTAATGAAGAGGTCTCCATGAACACGCTTCATACTGTCACGATTCGGCTGGCAGGAGGTGGATCCTCTGTGCCAGAGAGGGATTGGCGTGGACCGTGCTAGTGGACCGGTTCTAAGCTGCTACTGGTTTTCACCAGAGCCCGCCGCAAAGCGGGATGGTCTTGCAGCGGCGGTAGCAACCAGGTCGTATCCACTAGCAACGGCTCAACCTCTCTGACTGCTGAAGATAGGCGCGGTACAAGGGAGAAGACAAGAGCAAGGTCGGACGTAGCAGAAGGTCGGGGCAGGCAGCAAGGATCGTAGTCAGGGGCAACGGCAGGAGGTCTGGAACACAGGCTAGGAACACACTGGGAAACGCTTTCACTGGCACGATGGCAACAAGATCCGGCAAGGAAGGGAAGGGGAAGTGAGGTTAAATAGGGAAGTGCACAGGTGAATGAACTGATTAAGCCAACTGCGCCAATCAGTGGCGCAGTGGCCCTTTAAATCGTAGAGACCCGGCGCGCGCGCGCCCTAAGGAGCGGGGCCGCGCGCGCCGGGACAGGACCGACGGAGAGCGAGTCAGGTACGGGAGCCGGGGTGCGCATCGCGAGCGGGCGCCACCCGCATCGCGAATCGCATCCCGGCTGGGAGAGGTATCGCAGCGCACCCGGTCAGCAGGTCTGACCGGGGCGCTGCGATTGCAAGGATGTTGCGAGCGCTCCGGGGAGGAGCGGGGACCCGGAGCGCTCGGCGTAACACATACGTCATTAACGCAGCTTCATGTGCTTATTAACAATATGTCCAACAACATGTCTGATATGCAAACTAGAGTTGACACGTTAGAGAGCAGGAATGTCTCGAATCCTATAGTTCCTCCCACTTCTCAGGTGTCAACGCAGCAAGTTAACCGTCCAGGTACAGTGGCTGTCATTCCTAATATAGCTCCAGCCCATTTTATACCGGCACATATCAAGAAAGACATTATTGAGGGTAAAGATGTAAACCTAGCTTCCCTGTTAATAGCCACACATGATTTGTCTGAGAACAAAACTATAGCCTGTGGTGAGGTCTCGGTGATTCTAAAATCCAAGGATGTGAGGCTCAACAGGAAGCTAACGTTGTCTGAGTTTATAATGTCTTTCAGTATTTATAGAGACATTATCTGCACTGTTAAACCGGGTAGGAGGGAGGAGCTAGACCAGTATCTGTACAAGATTACAGAATTCTATCATAAGTACGGGGGTCACACGTTTTATGATTATCATAAGTCTTTTTCTGCCAAAGCAGCAGCTGCCTTGAATGAGTTTAATTATGAAGTCAATTGGGCGGTGGTAGATACTGAGATCTATTGCAACCATTTTGCGGGTCTTAAAGCCCCGGCATGCGCCAGATGCCAATCTACCACCCATTTCTCCGAATGGTGTCATCTGGCGAATTCCGATGCTACAGAAAATAAGCCTGGTACTTCAGGTTCCTACTCTAAGGGTAATAGAGCGTCAGGTTTGACTGATAAACTGGGAAGGCCTATCTGTTTTTTGAGTAAGTCACAAATATGTAATAACTTTAATTACACATCATGTAACTTCGGTCAGTGCAGGTTATTACATATTTGTACAATCTGTTTTCGTGCTCATCCTAAGACATCTTGCTCCCAGAAATCGGAGAAGTCCTGACTAGGCGTGGTAAACACTGAGTTTCTTGGTTTGTTCTTGGCAGATCACCCCGACCAGCGCTTTGTCCAATTCCTGCTCAATGGGTTCCGTGCTGGATTCCACATAGGGTTTGTGACGCTTCCTCAGGCTACTTATGAGTGTGATAATCTGTTATCAACTTTAGCGGATCCAGACACTGTTTCGCTTCTCATACAGGCAGAATTGGACAAAGGGTTTATCATAGGCCCCTTTTCCCAACCTCCTTTTGACATGTGGAGAGTGAGTCCCATTGGTTTGGTTACGGGTAAATTTTATAATAAAAAAAGGTTGATTTATGATTTGTCCGCGCCATATTCTAAGTCTACTCCTAGTCTTAACTCCCTCATACCGGCAGAGGAATTTTCATTGAAATATGCCTCCGTTGATAGTGCTATTGCCATCATCCTCAACATGGGTCGGGGGGCTTGGCTGGCTAAAGCGGACATATCCGATGCATTCAAGCTCCTGCCCATCCAGCCTCAGTTGTGGAAATGGCATGGTATCAAATGGATGAGCAATTATTATTTTGCAGTCAAGCTGACTTTTGGTGTGAGGAGCAGCCCATGGTTATTTAACAGGTTTGCGGATGCGCTTCATTGGATTCTAGAGAATAGATTTTCGTGTGGTCATGTCATACATTATTTAGACGACTTTTTGCTTGTTGAGCCTCCGCATAGAACCCCACGAGATTTAGACATATTGTTAGCGGTTTTTGAACAGTTAGCAGTCCCAGTTTCCCCTAAGAAAGTAGAGGGCCCGTTGAAGGTTAACACCTTTTTGGGGATTGTACTCGATTCTCAAAAAATAGAAGCCAGGTTACCTCAGGAGAAGTTGCAGAGAGTCAAAGCAGTTATTTCTAGATTCAAAGAAAGTCCCCACATATCAAAGGTAGAGTTACAGTCAGTTTTAGGTATGTTAAATTTTGCTATGAGGATTATTACGCAAGGTCGCACTTTCATTTCCCGTATCTTAGAACTGTTGCCTTCAGTCCCAGAACAATACAGCATTATCCAGCTAGACCAGCAAGCGATTTCTGATTTATGCATGTGGGAATTATTTTTACGTGACTGGAATGGTGTGTCTTTTTTCATTCCAAAAGTCACCCACAGTTTTTTCCGATGCTGCTGCCATCTCAGGTTTTGCTGCTATCTGCGGTAAAAAATGGTTGGCGAGCTCTTGGCCTCCTGAAATCAGCATGTTGCCGGGGTTTCAGCGCAACTCCGCACTCTTTGAGTTATATCCTATAGTGGCAGCAGCGCAAGCTTGGGGTCAGTATTGGAGGAAGACCACGGTGTTGTTCGTATCTGATAATTCAGCAATAGTAGAAGTGCTTCTGAAAGGCAGGTCAAAATGTTCTTTAATTATGTCTTTTGCTAGAAGGTTAGTGTGGTTATCGTTACAGCATGGATTCAATTATACTTGCGCTCACATAAGTGGTATTCAGAATGTGGCTGCCGATGCTCTCTCTAGAAGAAATTTCTCACTTTTCTTTCAGGTAATGCCAGAGGCAGAGATAACGGGGGCTCAGATCCCACCGCTACATACACTGATGCTCGATTAGAGGGACACTGGCAAGTAGCCAAACAACTTATCATTAATTCGCTGTCTGCCAATACTCGTAGGGTTTATGACATTGCCTGGAGAGCATTCACCAAATTTCATGATTTTCCAGAAGGGGACGTTAGATCGGTGTCTTTTATTTTAGCTTTCATTGGGTTTTGCCACTCTGACCTACACTTAACCCATAATACTATTAAGCTGTATCTGTCAGGTATTCAACACCATCTGTCCTTGACTGACCCAGACAGGGCGTCATTGTTTTCCTCCCGTTTAGTTAAGGCAGCGTTGAAGGGCGTTGCTAAAAGGGAGGCTCCTAGGGCACCAGTCAGGCAGCCCATTTCTGGTGATGTTTTTAGGAAACTTTCGGACATGTTAGATAATGCCCCGTTTGATTTAGTTAATAGTCTATCTTTGAAAGCAGCCATGTATCTGGGGTATTATGGATTTCTTAGACCCGGGGAATTTACTAGCCACAATTCAGTTAGTGCTTATCTTAAGTTTAGTCAGCTAGTACGAGAGGGGGAGCATTATGTATTGTCTTTGACGATGACTAAGACGTCTCTTCCAGGCCAAGTGATAGAGGTCCGGTATTTCCCCACCACTCATAAATGGTGCCCGGTGAAAGTTCTTGACACGCTGTTGAGTCTATGTCTTTTTAGAAGGCCCGACACTCCTTTGTTGTTGTTTAATAATGATTCCTTAACCACTTCTATTTTTATTAAATATTTACGTGTTTTGATCAAGTCTATGGGAGGTGATCCTTCCTCTCTATCGGACCATTCATTTCGTATAGGAGCAGCTACCGCTGCGTCTCGTAACGAAGTTCCGGCACATGTCATTAAACAACTTGGTCGCTGGAAATCCGCTAGCTACATGAGATACATACCGAATCCTCGCAAGGAGATGGCGTCCGCTTTTCAGTCTCTTGTCATGTGATTGTTATGTAAATAAAGTTTTGTGATTGCATTTTCTGAGTTTTGCCCTCTTACTCAGGCCTACTCTATACGCTGCAGTATGGGTACATTTCAGACTGCTTAGGTTCCAGTTAGGTAGGGGTTGTTATCTAGGTACCTAAGTACGTTCACGGTTTCGGTGAGCTCTGACCACAAGTGTTAGGCTAATTTATTAGCCGTATTTGTGGGAAGAGCGGGAGGTACATAAGGACCCGCAGCTCACCTCCCCTACACGCCGTGGATTCTTCGCTCCCACCGACCCTCCCTTAATTACACACATTTACTACAGGGTATGCCCTCTTATTCAGGCCTACTCTATACGCTGCAGTATGGGCACATTTCAGACTGCTTAGGTTCCAGTTAGGTAGGGATTGTTATCTAGGTACCTAAGTACGTTCACGATTTCGGTGAGCTCTGACCACAAGTATAGATTAAAAAAAATAATAATAATAACTGTAACAGCACCAATAGTACTATAATATGTCACTAATAACTAATATATATATATTTTGAACTTTTTTATATTTTTAACTTTTTTTTTTTTTTTTGTAACTACGGAAAAACAAACAAAAAGCAAGACTTCAATTTCTTCACTGTAGCCTGTTCACTATCACAGGTTACAGCAGCTGATGAATGAATGAATATGAATGAATGTGAATGAATCAGCAGCAGGGGCACTGTGACACTTTTTATTACTGTACTGTCACTGTCATATTCAGTGACAGTCATAAGGTTCTTCACTGCAGCCTGTCATATGACACAGGCTGCAGACTTCAGACACGGAGAACTGCAGCAGGATAAGGGACACTGCTGGGCACTATACTGTCACTTATCTGTGACAGTGACAAGAATCTTCACTGCAGCCTGTGAGATCACACAGGCTGCAGGCTTTAGATGGGAAGAACGGCAGCTGCGGTAAGGGGCACTGCATGGACAGGGGTTTTATAGCTCTTTTTTTACAGGTTTTCTTCAGCTTTTATAAAAGCTTTTGATACACTTTATCTTCTTTCTTCTTCTGTTACTCTAACTCCGGCTCCGATCGCTACTTACACAGAAGTGGGAGCTGGCGTTACAGTAAGGCTGGGTTCACACTACGTTTTGTCCCATACGGGAGCGCATACGGCAGGGGGGAGCTACAAGCTCGCGCTCCCGTATGTGACCGTATGCGCTCCCGTATGTAATTCATTTCAATGAGCCGACCGGAGTGAAACGTTCGGTCCGGTCGGCTCATTTTTGCGTCGTATGCGCTTTTACAACCGGACCTAAAACTGTGGTCAACCACGGTTTTAGGTCCGGTTGTAAAAGCGCATACGGCGCAAAAATGAGCCGACCGGACCGAACGTTTCACTCTGGTCGGCTCATTGAAATGAATTACATACGGGAGCGCATACGGTCACATACGGGAGCGCGAGCTTTTAGCTCCCCCCTGCCGTATGCGCTCCCGTATGGGACAAAACGTAGTGTGAACCCAGCCTAACAAAGAAGCAGAGACACTGTGATTGGTCCTAAGGGACCAATCACAGAGCTCTCTGACCAGGACCAATCACAGATGGTCCTGGGATGTCAGGCAGAACTTATCTCCCCCGGTAACAGCGGGACTTCTGCCGGTTAACCCGTGCAATGCCATGCATCGCCGGGTTGACTGAATGCCGTTTATAAATGGCGGAATGCGCAAAGGACCTGCGCCATCCGCCGTTTATATAAGGCATTATGCTCGAAGGGGTTAAGAGAAATGTTGTTACAAATTTTGCGTAGCTTTTTCTTCTTTTACCCCTTGTAAAATTAAAAATTAGGAGTTACACCTGCATTTAAAGGAGATGTCCGGCGCAGACTTTTTCTATTTCGTCCTGCAAAAAAAGACAAAACAAACTTTCACTTACCTCCATATGTTCTCCCAGAGCTCCACAACAGCTAATCGGTCGTCCGGGATGTTTACTTCCTATTTCCTTTAGCCCTGTACGTCACACGACGCTTCAGCCTATCACCGGTGATAGGCTAAAGCACCGTGTGACGTACCGGGCTAAAGGAAGTAGGAAGCAGACAGCCCGGCCGACCGATCTGCTGTTGCGGAGCTCCGGGAGAACATATGGAGGTGAGTGAAAGTTTGTTTTGTCTTTTTTTGCAGCCCGGGCAGGACGGAATAGGAAAAGTCTGTGCTGGACATCTCCTTTAAGTGTAAAACATTTTTATTTTTCATTTTCATGGCCCAATGCTCCAAAAATCAGTAAAACACCTGTAGGGTGTAAATGCTCACTGCATCCCTTATTACATTCCATACGTATGACGTTGTTTCCGCAATGGAGTCACATGTGGGGGGGTTTTCACTGTCCTGGCACCATGGCGTCTTTGTAAATGCGACATGGCCCCCAAAACCTATTCATCAAATTTTCTCTCCAAAAGCCCATTGGTACTTCCTTCCCTTCTGAGCTTTGCTGTATCCCCACAGAGCACTTTACATCCATATAAAGGGTATTTTCGTACTTGAGAAAAATTGGGTTACAAATTTTGTGGGGCTTTTTCTACTTCTACCTCTTCTGGAAATGAGAAAGTAGGGGTTGCCCCAACATTTTTGTGTAAAACTTTTCATTTTCATGGCCCACTAAAAATGAAACATCTGTGGGGTGTAAGCGCTCCCTGTACACTTCACTGCATTACTTGAGGGGTGTGGTTTCCATAAGGAGTCACGTTTGGTGGGCTTCCACTGTCTGGGCACCATGGGGGCTTTGTAAATGCAACATGGCACCCAAAAAAGATTACAGCCAAAAACTCTCTCTCCAAAAGCCAAATTTCGCTCCTCTTCTGAGCCTTGTTGTGCACCCACAAAGCACTTTATGTCGACATTTGGAGAATTTCCATACTCTTCAGAAATTGGGTTATAAATTTTGTGGGGATTTGTCTCCTTTTAGCTCTTGTGAAAATAAAAAATTAGGGGTCACACTAGCTTTTTAGTGTACAAATTGTAATATTTTATTTTTACAGCTCCCAGTTTTATAATTCTGTCAAACATTTTTGGGGTTCAAAAGGAGGTCTCAAAATCCACTAGGTGCTCCTTCATGTCTGAGGCCTATGGTTGACTCAAGGAACACACTAGGGCAACCTATGGGATATTTCTAAAAACTACAGAATTAGGGCAATAAATATTGAGTGGCATTTTGCTTAATAGCTGATGTGTTACTGGGAAATTGGATAAAACTGGAACATCTACAAAGAAACTGGAGATTTTGACGTTTCTCCTCCACTATGTTGCTTTACTGTAAAACAATTACAGAGTTGAGGGGTGTAGTTTGTTTTACAATGAAGCTGGGCGATGATGCTGGCCATGCTGGGGCCGTCAATCATACTGAGGGGGTGCGATTACAGCATGAACAGACAGGACTAGGTGAGCACAGCTCCCCGCCTAGGGGACTACATATAGCGCCAGCGGAGGAGACTTTCTAACATCATATCCTCACAATCCCAGCCGACAGGAACATCTGAGGAAGATTTCACTGTATATAATGCGTTGCCACGTGTTAGACATGGAAAAATCTTTTTTAAATCAACTGGTGCCAGAAAGTTAAACAGATCTGTAAATCACTTCTATTAAAAAATCTTAATCCTTCCAGTACTTTTTAGGGGCTGTATACTAAAGAGAAATCCAAAAAGAAATGCATTTCCTCTGATGTCATGACCACAGTGCTCTCTGCTGACCTCTGCTGTCCATTTGAGGAACTGTCCAGAGTAGGAGAAAATCCCCATAGCAAACATATTCTGCTCTGGACAGTTCCTAAAATGGACAGCAAAGGTCAGCAGAGAGCACTGTGGTCATGACATCAGAGGAAATGCATTTCTTTTTTGGATTTCTCTTTAGTATACAGCCCCTAAAAAGTACTGGAAGGATTAAGATTTTTTAATAGAAGTGATTTACAAATCTGTAAAAAAATATGTGCAGCTCACAATTATATCACCAACCGAGGACAAATGGGTAATGCACCTATACCTATAGTGCCAATAATAAATATTAGAAAAAGAGACAAAAATACCCAGACCTCAAGGAAGGTAAACTATATGAATCAATTGAAGGAAACAAGGATCGTGCTTCAATTTATAATAGGATATACAGATTTTATTAAAAGTTGATATAAAAAATTTATATAAACTAGGGATGCACCGATATATCGGCGGCCGATACATATCGGCCGAAAATAGCTATTTCGGGGAAATGCCGAAACAACTAAAAATGTGCCGATAATGACCCACCTCCCCTGCCCGCCCAGAGCACAAGTTACAAACACTGCCAGTGGCAGAGGCACTCGTGGGGGGTGCAGGGGGGCGCCAGCCGCACCGGGCGAAACATCTGGGGGGGCGCGCTCTCCGGGATAGGAATACTTCTTTTTATGTGCCCGGGCCGGCTCCCGTGTGTGGCTGCAGGCGGGGGCCGACCAGAGCATATAAAACCTAATACTGTATACTAAAAACCAGGGGGCCTCCAGCTGTTGTGAAACTACAACTCCCAGCATGCCCGGACCGGCAAAGTCTGTCCGGGCATGCTGGGAGTTGTAGTTTCACAACAGCTGGAGGCCCCCTGGTTTTTAGTATACAGTACTGTATTAGGTTTTATATGCTCTGGTCGGCCCCCGCCTGCAGCCACACACGGGAGCCGGCCCGGGGAAATAAAAAGAAGTATTCCTATCCCGGACATCCCTGTGTCCCGAAAAATCTTTTCGGGACATAAGGATGTCCGCCGGTCACTCACCATTCCCCGATGTCCTCCTGCGATCCTCCTTCGGTCCCTCGCTTCTCCGCCTCAATGGTTATACGCACGGGACGTCACTGACGTCCGGTGCGTACAACCATAGAGACGCAGGAGGACCGCAGGATCGGCGCAGGAGAACGCGCGCTGGCCGGAGCTGGTAAGTGACCGCGTCATCTTCTTGAGTGTTCCTGTCACCGCTCCTCCGGTCCCGGCACCTACTGCTATGGTCCATAGGCCATAGCAGTAGATGTGACCCCGGGCCGGAGGAGCGGTGACCGGAACACTGTGGGGGCAGCAGTACAGACATTCAGCCTCCAGCCGTACACTGTATATGGCTGGAAGCTGTATGTCTGTTGGGTGGAGGGACGCGGCCTACTATTGTGGGGGAACTGTTGACCTAATGTGCGGGGGAGCTGCCTACAAATGTGGGGGGAGCTGCCTAATATTGTTGGGGGGAGCTGCCTAATATTGTGGGGGGGAGCCGCCTAATATTGTTGGGGGGAGCTGCCTACAAATGTGGGGGGAGCTGCCTAATATTGTTGGAGGGAGCTGCCTAATATTGTGGGGGAACTGCCTACTATTGTGGGGAACCTGCCTACTATTGTGGGGGAACTGCTGACCTAATGTGGGGGGGGAGCTGCCTACAAATGTGGGGGGAGCTGCCTAATATTGTTGGGGGGAACTGCCTAATATTGTGGGGGAACTGCCTACTATTGTGGGGAACCTGCCTACTATTGTGGGGGAGCTGCCTACTATTGTTGGGGAGCTGCCTACTATTGTTGGGGAGCTGCCTACTATTGTGGGGGAGCTGCCTATTATTTGTGGGGGAACTCCCGACCTAATGTGGGGGAACTGGCAATCTAATGTGGGGGAATCTAATCTAATGAGCGGAGCACTGCATTTTACCAGAAGACGGGTAGAAGTCATTTTCGGTATCGGTTTCGGTCGGACATTTTTTTTTATTTCGGTTTCGTTTCGGTTCTGAAATTTCCATTTCGGTGCACCTCTAATATAAACTTTTAATAAAATTTGTATATCCTATTATAATTGAAGCACGATCCTTGTTTCCTTCAATTGATACATATAGTTTACCTTCCTTGAGGTCTGGGTATTTTTATCTCTTTTTCTATGATTTACAAATCTGTTTAACTTTCTGGCACCAGTTGATTTAAAAAAAAAAAATAATAATAAAGTTTTCCACAGGAGTACCCCTTTAAGGGTATGTTCCGTAGCGTCCCTCAGCAGCACAATGTGGGGTGTCTCCGCCCCTGTGAGCAGGACATGGGATTTTTTAATGAATAAATGAAAAAAACCCTAAGGACCTCCCCCCCCCAGCCGGTATAAATCACCAGGCTCACACCAGGACAGTGAGTTTTTGTCTGTCCTAGTGTGAGCATGGACTTCCAAGCTCCCCCGTATTGTGATTTTAACATTTACCTATATTTCTTTTCTCCTAGGGCGGGGGTAGCATGTTCCGATGTGCGGCGTCATCTTGTTGTGGTCTGGAGAAGGAACTGTTTCTCCGGACTCCACCATTTCCTGTTTGGGGGCCATTTTACTGTAGCCCATAGGGAGTTAAGCTGATATGTCAGATCTGGCTGCAAATATCCTTTTATTCAGGAGAACTTTTTCATTTTTATAACTTACATGTTAAAGAATGCCTTGTAGGGTTATGAGGATTAACCTCATAGTTATTTAAGATAGTTTAAAGTATTTTTTCCTTTACTTTACCGTCGGGTTCGTGACCCGGAAGTGGGCGGGCTTCTCCCTGGCATGATTTTGCCAGCTATTTAATCCCCCCCCACCCCCTTTCAGATTTACATATTGCTGTTTGTGATTTATTTCAGTTCTAAAGATCTGAAGCCTAGGAATTTCCCTCTGAGGGTGGATATGTTTATACTTGATATTGAATTTTTTTTCTATATATTTAAATTTTTTGGTTTGAGATGTCCTCAATGGAGTCTGGAGGATCTGGACGGCGGAGAGAGGCTTATGGAAAATCCTCTCACAAACAAAAAACACTTGGAGTGTAATACATTTAAGATTCCACTGCCAGATGGATATGATTACCCCACTTGTTCATCATGTCGCCCTAGATTACCACCAGATAGCGAGCCATCCATGCAGGATATGTTCGTCTGCGTTAAGGATTTCGTATTTTCCTTTATCAAGGAGTTGAAGGACACACTAGCAGTTGCTCCTTCTCCAAACAAAAGCCCAGACGTGGTGATTCTTCTGTCATCATGCACTCTGATGAAGAGTTTAGAGTATTAGATGAGACGAGATCATCTAGCTCAGAAGAAGAGGAAGTACAGGGAAAGACCTTTTTCCCTGTAGAAAAGTTCCCTAAATTCATTAGAGCCGTACAGACAGAAAATGCACCGGCTGTCCGGGAAGAAGCTCCCTCTACATCAAAGGGGCCCAGGGTGTTTTCTATGGAGGACACGATCCTAGATCTAATGAAGACTGAGTGGGTCAACCCGGAGAAGGCACCAGTCCTTGATAGGAGGTTTAAGACCCTTTACCCCTTGGATCAGTCAAAATCCAAGGCATGGGACAACCCACCTAAAGTGGATTATGCTCTCCAAGAGAACTATTATTCCGTTGGACGACGGATCAAGCCTTAAAGACACTATGGACCATCGGATAGAGGTCACCCTTAGGAGGTCTTATACAGCATCTTCCAGCCAGTGTGCTGTAGGGAATGCATCCTTTGAAGTGATTAGAGCAATGAAATCTTGGCTCTCTAGGATACAGGATGACATAGATTCGGGTGTCAATAGACACAATATTCTTAGATCATTCAAATATATTATCCTAGGTATAGACTATCTTTATGATGCAAATTGTCAACAGATTAAACTGGCATCATGTAATAGGAGGAGGGCACTTTGGTTAAGGCCCTGGCCAGGAAAGAGTCACTCCAAATATATCCTAGGGAATCTAGAGTTTAACCCGACCAAATTATTTGGTCCAGAACTAGACACCATTATGGAGGATCTCCGACAAGAAGGGGAAGAACCTTTCGCTATCAGAGAAGTCCTTTCGTGGGCAATACAATCAAGCAAGACGAGACCAAGCTCCGCAGAGAACCAAACAATACAGAAGTTCTGGACATGGTAGAGGATCTGGATCTTCTAGAAGAGGGTCATCTAGAGCCAGAGGCTCAAAAAAGCCAGAATTCTGGCTCGATATGTACACCAGTAGGCGGTCGTCTTCTTTTCTTCCTCCCAGCTTGGCAAGCACTAATAAAGGATGCTTGGGTTATAAATGTGGTAAAGAGTGGTTATTTCCTTCCTTTGAGGTGTCACCCTCCAGAGAGGTACCTATCCTCCCCTCCTCTAAGTCCTCCAAAACAAGAGGTTTTGGAAGAGGCTATTCTGGAGCTGATTACAAATGCTGCAGTAGAAACAGTTCCCCTGGAAGAGAGGGGCAGGGGGGTTTATTCCCCAGTGTTTCTAGTACCCAAGCCAGGGGGAAAGTGGAGACTTATAATAGACCTACGATATCTCAATCAGTACATCATAAAGAAAAGGTTTTGGATGGAAACCATAAAGTCAGTGAAGTCCCTCATTCTGAAGGACGATTATATGGCGTCACTAGATCTAAAGGACACCTATTTACACATACCCTTCTTTCAGAGGCACAGAAGATTCCTGAGGATCGCAGTCTTCCTCACAGGAGTTCTCCATCATCTCCAGTTTCGAGTCCTGCCATTCGGCATTTCAGCCACTCCATTTGTGTTCAAGAAGGTCGTCTCTTCCATTATGGCAGTGCTCAGAGTTCAGGGTATCAGAATAATACCTTATCTGGACGACTGGCTTATATTGGCCTGAACTCAGGAGGAGTTTCGCTGTCAGACCACCATTACGCTGGACTTACCTCACAAACTAGGTTGGTTAATAAATCAACACAAGTCCCATCTAAACCCAACCAAGGTTTCTGTTTAGATTCCCACAGCATGACAATCCATCTATCTCCAGCAAGGAAGGACAGGATATCCAGGGGATATCAATTCCTTCGAGTCCCTCGCAGGATAACCCTGAAGACCCTTATGAGATTCTTAGGTCTCCTATCCTCCTCAGCAGAGGCTGTCCCGTGGGCACTCTGGCACATGAGGCCACTTCAGGCAGAAATCCTTCAGAGTTGGGACAGGAGGATCTCCTCCCTAGACACTCATCTAAGACTTTCTCTCAGGTATTACTCTTGACGACAGACGCGTCAGGGTCAGGATGGAGAGCCCACCTGCTGGGAAGAAAGGTGAATGGGAATAGGAGTACAGAAGAACTTCCTCTTTCGACCAATATAAAGGAACTAAGGGCAATTTACTATGCTCTTCTTCATTTCGCCCCCTTCCTGCTGGGACAAGCCGTCAAAGTAAGAACGGACAACATGTCAGATGTTTATTACATAAACAAACAAGGAGGAACAAAATCAGTTCCACTACTTCAGGAGGTGGCAAGGATCTTTCAGTGGGCCAAAACTCGAATCCTCAGACTGTCTGCAGTCCACATAAAGGGAGTCCACAATGTCATAGCGGACTGTCTAAGCAGAGGGCTTACAGTACTGGGAGAATGGGCTCTGAACCAGGATATATTCCTTCAGCTAGTAGACCACTGGGGTCTCCCGGAGATAGATCTGATGGCCACAAGATCCAGTTGCAAGCTAGACAAGTTCTACTCCCTTTATCCTGCAGACAAACCTCTTTATGTGGATGCCATGACGATTCCGTGGAATTTCAAGCTGGCCTACATATTTCCTCCAATCTCAATGATACCCAGGGTATTAATGAAGATCAGACAGGATCGTGCCTCGGTAATCGCCATCATTCCCTTTTGGCCGAAGAGATCCTGGTGCTCTCAGCTCATCCAAATGAGTAAGGGAATGCATTGGAAACTTCCTCCCAAGCAGAACCTTGTTTCTCAGGGCACTCAGTTCTGCCACAATCTCAAGACACTCAGTCTGACAGCATGGAGGTTGATAGGTCCTTACTAAAAGCCAGAGGGTTTTCGGACCGCATACTTGAGACGCTATCTCACTCTAGGAGTGAGCCAACTAACAAGACCAATGCTAGAATCAGGAAGATCTTTATTTCCTGGTGTATCGCTAAGAAGATTGATGCTTCTTCCCGATCTATTCCATCAATTCTGGAATTTCTCCAGGATGGGTTTAATAAAGGACTTTCTCCTAATTCCATTAGGGTACAGCTAGCAGCTCTGTCTGCATCTTTACAGAGACGTCTTTTTCAAGAACCAGTAGTAAAGTCATTCATCAAGGCTATTACTAGAATTCGTCCTATGTCTGTGAAACCGGTTGCTCCCTGGGATCTGGCATTGGTCTTGCAACAACTGTGTGCTCAACCCTTTGAATCCTTGGAGGAAGTGGAACTTAGGTTTCTCACTCTTAAGGTGGTGCTACTTTTAGCTGTCACCACTGCTAAGAGGGTTGGTGAACTACAAGCTTTAGCCCGGTAGAACCTTACACAGAGTTCTTACCCAGAAAGGTCCTTCTGAGATTCCTTCCATCTTTTTGCCTAAGGTTGCCTCTTTTGCAAATATTAACCAAATTATTTCTCTCCCAGAGTATTTTCCTGAGTCTGGATCTTCTCAGAAAGATCTTGCTTCCCTAGATCTGGTAAGGTGTTTAAGAATCTATATTGAGAGACCTAAACCCTTTAGAAAGGCTGAGAATCTTCTCATCTTGTATCAGGGTGTAAAGAAGGGTGCTAAGGCATCTAAACCCTCCATTTCTAGATAGATATGTCAATATATAAACCTATGTTACACCTCTAGGGGGCTTACTGCACCTGAGTTCACGAAAGCACACTCCACAAGATCTGTGTCTGCCTCTTGGGCAGAACGTAATTCTGTTCCTCTGGAACACATCTGTCAGGCTGTGACCTGGAGCTCTCCGTTAACTTTCCTAAGACACTAAAGGGTAGATACCTTTTTGTCTAGCGAAACTGCCTTCGCTAAGACCATTATTAATTCTGCAACGCAGGAGAGCCCTCCCTAGGGGTGATTCTTGCTAGATCCCCACATTGTGCTGCTGAGGGACGCTAGGGAAGACTAAATTTAGAAAGTTAATTTGTTTTCCCTTAGTCTCCTCAGCAGCACAAGCTTCCCTCTCATTTTTACGTTTACTTTATAATTTACTCACTGTCCTGGTATGAGCCTGGTGGTTTATACCGGCTGGGGGGGGAGGTCCTTAGGGGTTTTTTCATTTATTCATTAAAAAATCCCATGTCCTACTTTGCTCACAGGGGCGGAGATACCCCACATTGTGCTGCTGAGGAGACTAAGGGAAAACAAATTAACTTTCTAAATTTAGTCTTCACTCTGCAGAATCTCCGCTCGCCGACGAAAATACTTTGCGCAGAACAATTTCAGCAGCGGAATTGTCTACTGCTGAAATTCCTCAGTGTGAACAGGTCTTGCGGAAGACCCATTCACACTGATGGTAATGTTCACAGTGTGGAATTCTTGCAGAATTCAGCTCACGGAATTCCACAGTGTACCTGTGTTTCATTGGATTTGCAGAAAGAGTTCAGTAAGGCTAGGTTCACACTACGGAATTTTCGCCTGTAATTCCACTTTGAAATTGCAGGCAGAAATTCCGCTTACCAAAATGTATAGTATAGTGAATTGGCTTACGTTCACAAATTCACACTTCTGAATTTATGAAGCACAACTGATTCAGTTGGTGCTGGCCGCACTAGGAAATCTCCGGGCGGAATTTTTTTGCCCGGAGATTCTGAACTGTGAACCTAGCCTAAGGGTCTATTCACACGGCAGAATTTCCGCTTGTGGAATTCTGCCTCAAATTAAAGCTCATAGACTTCTATGGGATTCTGCACTCCCATTCACACTTCTGAATTTCCGCTTGCGGAATTCCGCAAATGGAAATTCCAAAGTGTGAATGGGAGTGCGGAATCCTATAGAAGTCTATGGGTTTTAATTTGAGGAGGAATTCCACAAGCGCACATTCTGCCGTGTGAATAGACCCTGAAGTTAAGAAGTTGTTTAGCAGAATCCTGGCTTCTGAGGTCTCATTCTCGGGCTGTGTATGCAGGAAGTGTTATTGGAGAAAAAGACATTTGCGGGGTTCAGGGACTACTCCTCATAGCCCGCACTCCTCATTTCCGTAGCCACCACACTTCGTGCCCCTCCAGCCGGACAGACCCCATCCCTACACTGCGCCCCCGCGTTATACTTGGACGCTGAAGAGTTCCCGTCATTGTTGGAGCCGTCTATGATGTAAGGGTAGCTACCACTCAGCTTCAGCGCTTACACGCCCCTCCGTTGGGACATACCAAGTCTGTGCGCGTTGTTCACGGCCAGGAGCATTGTGGGATCATTGCACAGCGGAGCTTCTCATAGCTCATTGAGGGGGGAGATTATTTGCAGTGTTATTGTTCAGTAGTGAATTAAGTTCGTGCTCAACCTCTTACAAAAATACTAGATATTAGTCTAATGTAACACACGTACTCCGAATTCAAAACGTGCGTGTCCGGTTTCTTTTTGTAGGTCAGCTTTGGTAAGGTGTCCGATCCCCCTCTGACGTCATCGTGTGTTGGTTTAGTCCAGGAGTGTGGTAGTGTCTACGCGCGGTGAGGGGGTTCCGTTTCAGCCGTTATAGTTTCGATAAGGCCTCCAGTTTCCGGGATCGGTAGTTCCTCGGTCTTCCTTACAGCCTGTGTCCTGTCTGAGCTCCCTGCGACATGTCGGTGGCCTTTGCAGCTCCCAGGCAGCGGGGGAAGGGCGAGATCACCCCGGCCGCCATCCAGAAGGTAACAAAAGGGGCAGGCTGGGATACTCTTCACTGTGATACAATTGTTTCATGTGATGATTCTCGGAATCTCTATTACATCATGAGAATTCAGTCAGATTGTAGCGATCTGTAGACTATAGCAGCGCTAGTGCCCTGGGTACCATGCACCTCTATACACAGAATGGTGGGATTTACTACTAACAACTCATCTCTGTGATCCATGTGAGTGCGGACTGATCCATAGGAGCAAATAATGGTGTGAACACTTTATATATATATATATATATATATATATATATATATATATATATATCTCACAAAAGAAGACTGCCGGCACTCAGGGAGTTGCAGGTAAAACTTGTAGCTGGCTTTATTCAAAACGCTACAGGCAGGACAAAATCTGACGCGTTTCGCACGCTCAGTTGCTTAGTCGTAGACTAAGCACCTGAGCGTGCGAAACGCATCAGATTTTGTCCTGCCTATAGCGTTTTGAATAAAGCCAGCTACAAGTTTTACCTGCAACTCCCTGAGTGCCGGCCGTCTTCTTTTGTGATTATATATATATATATAAAGTGTTCACACCATTATTTGCTCCTATGGGGGGGGGGTTCTTGGGTTTTTGCCCTCGTGATTCCATTGTACGGTTTGTGTTGGGCTATGGCCCTAGTTTTTTTATGCAATTTTTTTTTTTCTTGTTTCTGGATCTATGTTTCTGAAAGAACTTATTATAAACATTACAGTTGAGAAAAAATAAATGGGGGGGGGTGTTTTAATTTTTATTGGGGGAGGGGCTTTTATTTTTTTACTTTACACTTTTTTGTGTCCCCATAGGGGACTATTTATAGCAATCAGTAGATTGCTGATACTTAACTGTGCTATGCATAGGCATAGCACTGATCAGTATTATCGGCGATCTTCTCTTGTCTGCTCGATGTCAGACCAGAGGAGAAGACCCCAGGATAACGGCCGGAGCAGGTGAGGGGACCTCCGTCCACCATGTTGTAGGATGTGATCTCCGCGGCAGTGCTCCGGGCGATCTTGTCATCCATTCAAATGACCGGTATTGGCTCAGATGCTGTGATCTCTATTGATCATGGCATCTGAGGGTTAATGGCGGACATCAGCATGATCACCATTACCAGTGGGTCCCTGGCTGATGATAGCAGCCGGAACCTGCTGTGAATGATGACTTCCTGGTACGTTAAAGGGGTATTCCAGGCCAAAACTTTTTTTTATATATCAACTGGCTCCGGAAAGTTAAACAGATTTGTAAATGACTTCTATTAAAAAATCTTAATCCTTCCAATAGTTATTAGCTTCTGAAGTTGAGTTGTTGTTTTCTGTCTAACTGCTCTCTGATGACTCACGTCCCGGGAGCTGTGCAGTTCCTATGGGGATATTCTCCCATCATGCACAGCTCCCGGGACGTGACATCATCATTGAGCAGTTAGACAGAAAACTTCAGAAGCTAATAACTATTGGAAGGATTAAGATTTTTTAATAGAAGTAATTTACAAATCTGTTTAACTTTCCGAAATCAGTTGAGATATATATAAAAAAAGGTTTTGCCTGGAACACCCCTTTAAGTACCAGGAAGTATGTTTACATCCGGGGTTGTTAAAGGAGTAGTCCAGTGGTGAACAACTTATCCCCTATCCTAAGGATAGGGGATAAGTTTGAGATCGCTGGGGCCCCCTGCGATCTCCTGTACGGAGCCCCTACAGCCCGCGGGAAGGGGGCGTGTCGACCTCCGCACGAAGCGGCGGACGACACTCCCCCTCAATACAACTCTATGGCAGAGTCGAATCGCTGCCTTCGGCAATCTCCGGCTCTCCCATAGCAATGTATTGAGGGGGCGTGTCGGCCACCGCTTCGTGCGGAGGTCGACACGCCCCCTTCCCGCGGGCTGTCGGGGCTCCGTACAGGAGATCGCAGGGGGCCCCAGCGGTCGGACCCCCAGCGATCTCAAACTTATCCCCTATCCTTAGGATAGGGGATAAGTTGTTCACCACTGGGTCACCACTGGACTACCCCTGTAAGGGGTTAAAGGAAATATGCAGCAAACAAAACGTATCCCCTATCCACAGGATAGGGGATACGTGTCTGAATGCAGGGGGTCTATCCCCCCCCCATCTCCTACACGGGGCCATGGCTCTGCCGCGGCTCTCCTGTGCAGGAGGCGTGTCGGCTGCAGTATGACGCTGTGGCTGACACGCCTCCTCCATGTATCTCTATGGGAGAGGTGGGGGTGAGGTTGACGCTACGCACATTAGCCGACACACGGTGCGGCAATGCAGGAGCCCCGCAATCAGAAACTTATCCCCCTATTCACAGGATAGGGGATAAGTTTTGTTTGCTGCAGATGTCTATTAAGGCTATGTTCACATGGTGGAAGTTTCCTTGAAGACATTCCACAGACATTGAAGTGCCGGCAGAACATGCTAGCGCTAGGACCACTTGGAAATGCGCCATCTCATAGATAGCCATGCATTTCCTTGCGCAAACTGCAGAAAGAATAGACTTGTCTTGTCTAGCTGTTCCTGCTTAATTGAAAAGAAAATCCTGCAAGTTATGGTTTAGTTTTTTGTATTTTGTATTTTTTTTTTTTGTCTGCTAAAATCATGCAAAGTAATGGAACCCTGACAGACCCCATTCAAAGTTGATGGAATCCCATGGTGACTGGTGTCACAACCTCCCTCCCTGCCCCTTTATCCACATGTGTAACAAAGCTCTTTAACCCTGTTAAAGCATGTATGAGAGCATAGTCTTAGCTTTACGATCCATAAAAGTTCTGGGGATGTAGGGAGTAATTTATCGGTGGTTGGAACTGATCTATTTTTTTTTTTTTTTTTTTTTTGCTATAGGGCTAGAAATGGTTAAAGTGTATAGAAATATAGAATGTGTTGGCAGATAAGAACCATTTGGCCCATCTAGTCTGCCCAATAATCTGAATCCTATCAATAGTCCCTGGCCCTATCTTATATGAAGGATAGCCTTATGCTTATCCCATGCATGCTTAAACTCCTTCACTGTATTTGCAGCGACCACTTCTGCAGGAAGGCTATTCCATGCATCCACTACTCTCAGTAAAGTAATACTTCCTGATATTACTTTTAAACCTTTGCCCCTCTAATTTAAAACTATTTCCTCTTGTGGTAGTTTTTCTTTTAAATATGCTCTCCTCCTTTACCGTGTTGATTCCCTTTATATATTTAAAAGTCTCTATCATATCCCCTCTCTCTTTTTTTCTTCCAAGCTATACATGTTAAGGTCCTTTAACCTTTCCTGATAAGTTTTATCCTGCAATCCATGTACTAGTTTAGTATCTTCTCTGAACTCTCTAGAGTATCTATATCCTTCTGGAGATACGGCCTCCAGTACTGCGCACAATACCCCAAGTGAGGTCTCACCAGTGTTCTGTACAGCGGCATGAGCACTTCTCTCTTTCTACTGCTTATACCTCTACAGTGCTTAATGAAAAAATAATCATAGTGCACTATAGTGTAATGTAGTTTTTCTAAATGGCTCTTCTTTTGAATTCGGCACCTAAACCGCTTTCCAAGCGCCTGTTTCTTCGGTGCTGTGTCTCGTATTGGAGAAAGAGCAGGAAGCTCTATCTCCTAAAACAGTGATATGGGTAGAGTGAACACTTGGAAAGCTATTATGGTGCCCAATGTAAAATCTAAATGACTTTAAAAAATGTAAAGAAAGTTTGTACTTTCCCCCTGCACTCCCCGGCATCCTCCATTATGAGAGCACCCGATCTCTGCCACAATCCACTTCTCCATGCTATGGTCAACACGCTACATTGCTGAGACAAGAAATCACTGTGGCCAGTGATTGGCTAAGTGGCAATATGACATATTGGCCACAACACTGGAAAGTTGATTGCAACAGTCCAAGTGCCATAACAGATGCTGCAGGGAATGCAGGTGGTAAGTACAAGCTTAGGTAGCCTAGGCATATTTACAGGGGAAAAAGAATAGAACATTTTGCCAAACTTCCCGTTTTAACTATGGTAAAATTAGAACAGAATAGTAATGATTGTGTCTGGTCTATTCCAGCCCCTGGGGCACCGACTCCCAGCCCGTGGCTCTCTAGCTGTTACAAAACCACAGCGCCTGGCTCCCTGGGAAGCCTTTTTTCTTTTTTTTAACAGCTGAGGAGGGGCAATTACTGGGGAACAGCGTCAACAAGGGTTAAAGGGGAGATGCGGCCCAAAACTTTTGACTTTCCCTGTGCCCGGGCTGCAAAAGACTTAAAAAAAAATTAAAATTCTCACCTTCCTACATTCCCCACTTGTGCCGGTATCGGCATCCCATTCCTCAGCTGTTGCTTGGCTCCCTGCTTCTTAGGTTTGGAACGTCACCTGCTGGTTAGCGTATCGATGGCCGCAGTGATGTCCCATCCCACCTCGACCGGTAATAGGCTGAGCGTACTGTCATGAAAGGATCCTGGGCCCCGCCTTCTGCCATAGCTCTTTAATTGATAGTGCGCTCAGCCTTTCACCGGACGAGGTGGGACATCGTGTGACGAGCTTAATTTTTTATGTAGTCTGTATCTTTATAGTACAAAGATGAACCTAAACACTCTTAAGATGACAATTTCTGTGTTTCCCTGAAAATTAGCCATACCCATAAAATAAGCCATGCCAAGAGTTCCATGTCTTTGCTCAGTATAAGCCATACCCCTGAAAATAAGCCTTAGTGGTAGGTGTGGCTTATTGAAGTTAATAAAGATGGCCACCCCTACTCATCTGCCCCAGGTGTCCCGATTCTGTGTGGCGGTCATGTGTCCCAGCTGACGGGCAGCTAAGGGATCTCCTGATCCTGTGCATCGCTTCAGCGATGGTGGCAGCGTGTCCCAGCTGATCAGCATGGGGATGCGGTGGCTCCCTGCGTTTGCTTTGCACTGGGAACGTAAAATAAGGGGAAGGAATGGGCATATGAGGAGGAATAAAATTGAGAGGAAAAGGCATACTATATGAGGAGGAATACGGTATGTCTAAAAAGGTATATAGGCGTCATATAGGGGGCCTACAAGGGAAAGTTTTACTTGCAAAAAAATTTGGATTTTCAAAAGACAATAATTTATGAAAGGATTTCCTTATTTATGTGCCTACAATTTATTTTATTTATTTATATTTCATATTAATTTTGTTTCACAGATGTTGGATGAGAATAATCATTTAATCCAGTGCATCATGGACTATCAAAACAAAGGAAAGACCAACGAATGTTCACAGTAAGTAGCAAGAGAAGTTTTTTTTTTTTTTTTTTTACTTTTTTGTTTTTTAACCTGTGGTATATTAAATAGATTTATTACATAATAACTTCTGTCCATGTAATCTATTCATTGCAAAATGTATGAAGCCCTGAGCGGTTTTGTTGGTCGTTGGACCACCAGCAGTCAGGGTTGCGGTCAGTTAGCTACTTGATGCTCTACAGCAAACAAGCACCAATCTCTCAGACAGCACTCGCTTCAGCGCTAGATTTCCATTGGCAGATCGCTGGCCCTATTACACAGGGTGATATAGGCCTATTTAGCTGATAATCACCCTGTGTATTAGGACCTTACTGACCCATGTAAACCGAAAAGAAGCCATCCTTAAAACAGCTGATCAGTAGGAGTACAAGGACTACCACCCTTTTCAAATCTGATATTGATCCTAAGTGTATGCCCCATCATTTTCATTTATTATTAACTGCCAGAATGTTTTGGATTTTTTCTTTAGGCATTTATGTACAGTTTTTACATGTTTCTATAACAGGGGTGTGGAAATTTTAATAAAAAAACTACTTGTTCCCAGGACTAAAACAGAGCAAAATCTACTTGTCCCTCATGACGATCCTCCTCACCCTATAATAGCCATAACTAACAACTATAATGATACCATTAAATGTTTCCATAACAGATGCTCCGAAACAAAATAAAAAATAAAAATAAATATTGGTGAAGTGAAATTGAAATAGTAAAATATAATTTTGCTAATTTGGTGGTTTTCTACACCATTTACTTTGTGGTTGAGCTGACATGTTAGTTTGATACTTTAGGTCGTCCTGATTACAGCAATACCAGATTTGTATAGTTTCCGTCATATTTTACTTAAAGGGTACCTCTCATCAAAAAAACTTTTGATATATTATAGGTTAATGTATGCAGAATAACTTCACAATTGCATGTTATTAAAAAATATGCTTCTTTCTATTTAATTTTCCACTTTGAAGAAATGACCACTAGGGGTCTCCCTACCAGTCCTGGCAGCAAGCATTTCAGACTCATGCTGGAGTCCTAAACACTATGAGCTGCCAGTCTGCTTTGTTCACAAAGGAGAACACTCAGAGCTGCCAGTCTGCTTTGTTCACAGCCTGTTTGGCTGTGAACAAAGCAGGCTGGCAGCTCTGAGTGTTTAGGACTCCAGCATGAGTCAGAAATGCTTGCTGACAGGACTGATCGGGAAAAATACAATAGAAAGAAGCATATTTTTCATTAACATGCTATTGGAAAGTTATTCAACATTCATTAATCTAAAATATATCAAAAGTTTATTTGATGAGAAGTACCCTTTAATAAAAAAAAAGGTAATTCTAAACTTTTTCAAATCATTTTTTTTTTTAATTGCCATTTTCTGACCCCTGTAGCTTTTTTTATTTTATTTTTTTCCGAGGCTGTATGAGGGCTGATTTTTTTGCGCCACAATAATTATTTTTTTTTGTATCTGTACCGTTTTGGTATTGATCTGACTTTTTAATCACTTTTAACTTGTTTTCTGTGATATTATAAAAATTGCAATTCTGTGGCTTGGTATTTTTTTTTTTTTATTTGTCATTTACCGTACGGGGTACATAATATTATACTTTAATAGTTTGTACAATTACGCACGCAGCAATATCAAATATGTTTATATAGGAAAAACGGGGTGATTTGAACTTTTTAATATGGAAGGGGTAAATGTGTCTTTTAAACATTTATTAAAGCGTATTTTTTTTTTTTTTTTTTAACTTAGTGCCTTAGGGGACGTTAAGGAGAAATCACCTATTGAACTCCATTGATCTGTGTGCTCTGTGCTCCATTGATAAAGCCTAGTCCAGCCAGGCTCTATCAATGACAGAGCCACAGACACCAGGGAAGCGGCGGTCTAAAGGGTTAATAGCCGGCCATGGCGATCGCCGCATGCTGGCTATTAGCAGTGGCCCCCAGCTACTGAAAACAGTTGGGGGCTGCAGAGTATGGAGCGGGCAAGAGTCTGGAGCCCGCTCAACACCCCTATGAGTGCTGTTGTGCTTGTTGGGGGCTTTCAGGTCCGGCCCGGCTCGCCCAAAGCGGGGCTAAGAGCCTGAAAAATTCACCTTCCCGGAACTGCATGTCTGAGGTGTCGGGTGAAAGGAATTCCACATTCCTGTATAAGTTATGTAGTATGACCTTAACAACAAGCACCGTAAATGTACCTCCTGGTGAGGTGGTACTTAACGCACCAGGACGTACATTTACGTTCTAAGCATAACCGCGAGCATTGGTGCGATGCCCGGATCATGCCGCTGATCGCAGCCAGGGACCCGCCCGTAATGGAGGTCACACGCGATCGCGCAGATGTCCGCCATTAACCCCTCAGATGCCGTGATCAATACAGATCACGGCATCTGCAGTATCGCGACCACTAAAATGGATGATCAGATCGCCCGCGGCGATCCGATCATCCAGCACGGCAGACGGAGGTCCCCTCACCTGCCTTTGCGGCGTCTTCTGCTCTGATCTGCCTTCCCGCAGACCAGAGCAGAAGATGACCGATAACCCTGATCAGTGCTGTGTCCTATACATAGCGCTGAACAGGATTAGCAATCGAGTGATTGCTATAAATAGTCCCCTATGGGGGAAAATAAAGTAAAAAAAAAGTGAAAAACCCCCTCTCCCAATAAAAAACGTAAATTGTCCCATTTTCCCTATTTCACCCCCAAAAAGTGTTAAAAAAAATATTTTATATACATATTTGGTATCGCTGAGTGCGTAAATATCTGAACTATTAGAATAAAATGTTAGTGATACCGTACAGTGAACGGCCTGAAGGTAAAAATAAGTCCAAAATAGATGCTTTTTTTTTTTTTCATAACATTTTATTCCCCAAAAAATTTATAAAAAATTGATTAAAAGTTCTATATAAGCAAATATGGTATCAATAAAAAGTACAGATCACGGCGCAAAAAAATGAGCCCTCATACGACTGCTTATACGGAAAAATGAAAAAGTTATAGGTCTTCAAAATAGGGGGATTTTAAACATACTAATTTGGTTAAAAATTTTGCGATTTTTTATTTTTTTATTTTTTGCTCAACAGTAATAGAAACGTACATTATCATGGGTATCATTTTTTAATCGTATTGACCCAAAGAATAAAGAACACATGTCATTTGTGCCGTAAATTGTACGGCGTGGAAACAAAACCTTCCAAAATTAGCAAAATTGCGGTTTTCTTTTTAATTTCACCACACAAATCGTATTTTTTTTGGTTGCGCCATACATTTAATGGTAAAGTGAGTGATGGCATTACAACGGACAACTGGTCGCGCAAAAAACAAGCCCTCATACTAGTCTGTGGATGAAAATATAAAAGAGTTGTGATTTTTTTTGAAGGCGAGGAGGAAAAACAAACGTAAAAATTAAATTGTCTGCGTCCTTAAGGGGTTAAGGTATTTACATTTTTTTTAAAAATTTTTTTTGAATTTTTTTTTTTATTGGTTGCTTCTTTGGGGGACACAGGAGATTATGGGTATAGGATGCTGCCGGTTGGAGGTACGGACACAAAGTGAAAAAAGTAAGTGACTTCCTAATGTGTTTTTAGCTTTGTCAGTAGGAGGCAGACGAGGTTCCCTATTGGACTTGGGCAGAGTGGGTAATCTAGACCTACCCTGATTATCAGGACCATTATATTTTAGTAGTGCTGTAAACCCTAGGTTTCCACCAGCTGGACCCTACCTTCCACGGCAACCGATCAGCCTAGCTCTCTGCCTTCCACGGACACGTTTGCAGTCAGTTTTATGCTTTATTTTTTATTTTAATTTTTTTTCTGGTCAGATCACCTTGCTCCTAGCGAAAGTATTTTTGTGCAGATTCTTTCCTTGTATGCTAAATATACTTAACCTATTGGACTGTCCACACTACCTTGACTCCTTTTGCAATGATACCCGTAACATGTAACAGACATGCTGTATTAGTAAATATATATTCCCTGCACTAATGAGGTCTTTATACTACAGTGAAAACTCTCCAAATGTCCACCTCTGTATGACGCGGGCTCCCGACTCGAGCCCGCGTCATACCGGCCAGCCCCCAGCTGATTCCTGTAGCTGGGGGCCGGCGTTAATAGCCGACATGCGGCGATCGCCGCGGGCGGCTATTAACCCTTTAGATCGCAGCTGTCAAAGTTGACAGCGGCGTCTAAAGGTGCCTGTATACAGTCCCTGGTGGTCCCGTGGGGTGTATCTCCCCCCCGCAGCGCGATCACGGGGGAGCGATCCACTACTGAGTTAGCTTGAGGGCTTACCTCTCCTGCTGCGGCGGCTCCGGCTCTCTGAATGATACGGCCTGGCAGGGCCAGGCTTTATCAATCGAGCGCAGAGCACGCAGATCATTTTGATTTTATGAAACCACAATGATCTGTATGAGGAATCTAATGATTCCTCCTAAAAGTCCCCTAAGGGGACTAAAAGTGTAAAAAATTAATAAATAAATAAAAAATTTTAAAAACACACATTAACCCCTTCCTTATTAAAAGTTTAAATCACCCCCCCCTTTTCCCTAATTCCATATTAAAAATATGTAACCATAATAAAAATAAACATATGTGGTATCGCCGCACGCGTAAATGTCTGAACTATAAAAATATATCATTAATTAAACCGCACGGTCAATGGCGTACGCACAAAAAAATTCCAAAGACCAAAATAGCGTATTTTTGGTCACTTTTCATACCATAAAAAAAGAATAAAAAGCGATCAAGAAGTCCAATCAAAATGAAAATGGTACCGATTAAAACTTCAGATCACGACGCAAAAAATGAGCCCTCAAACCACCCTGTACGTGGAAAAATAAAAAAGTTATAGGGGTTAGAAAAGGACAATTTTAAATGTATAAATTTTCCTGCATGAAGTTATGATTTTTTCCAGAAGTACGACAAAATCAAACCTATATAAGTAGGGTATCATTATACCCCGGTAACGACCATTGGAAGAGTATAGACGTCCATGGTCGTTATCGGGTTAAGATGACCACCACCTTATCCAGACCAGATTTTGTGGGACAGATATTCAGACTTCCATGAAGTTTGCCTAGTGACCATTTTCTTTGAGAAGCCCACCCCATAGACATTTCTTTATTGCAAATTTGGCTTTCTCAAAGAGGTTTCACTTACTTGTGTTGTCCATTTTTAATATTGCTGGTGATGTCCTCACCATCCTAAAGCTCAGGTTGTACGTCTCTACTTGCTATGTGTACAGCCGCAGTCTCCCATTTCCTAAGTAGAGTGTGTAAGACAGAGACATTTCTTATCATCTTTGGCCCTTATTCCTACACTATTATTGCATGCCTTGGTTTTGCCTGTTGGGTTTCAGTGCTTCTCTATGTTCTCGACATTTTTCTTCTCTCAGGGTGCATGCACACCACGTTTTTGCAATACAGTTCCCGTATCAGGTTTTTAATGGAAAAACTGATTCCTCAAAACCTGACTAAACTATCAAAACGTGTGTGTACAAATTTCAATCCGTATACAGTTAAAAAACCGTATACGGTTTGCAAAATGATGTAAGGAAAAAATGTATGTTTTTAACTTTTCACTCCATTTTGAATAAAGTTTCACTTGTTTGATTGAAATTCCAAGAAAAAAAAACTGTGCAAAGTCAAGTCAAAAACTGGATGGAACCGTATACACAACACGGTTCTGTATGGTTCCCTTTGACTCCCATGTTAAAAAAAAAAAACACATACAGTTTAATACAGTTTTTCACCCGGACCAAAAAACGTGGTAGACTACGGTTTTGGGCACGGGAAAAAAAAACTGACTAAACCGTACAGGGTGCAAAACAGACACAACCAGATGCATCTTTTGGCATACGGTTTTCAATGGAGAGTCCATGCATACGGTTTTCTGTATGGTTTTCACATTGAAAACGTATACGGGAACTGTATTGTAAAAGCGTGGTGTGAATGCACCCTCACTGTCTTGGGTCTTGCTCATTAACCATCCCTTAAGGACCATGCCAATTTTCACCTTAAGGACCATGGCATTTTATTTTTTATTTTTTTTGCCTCCTCGCCTTCTAAAATCCATAACTTTTTTTTATATTTCCATCTACAGACTGATAATTTAGTAATTTATTTATTTTTTTCTGACTGGCCAATTGTACTTTGTAGTTGCTCCTCTCATTTTTCCATAAAATGCACGGTGAACCCAAAAGATTATTTTAATAGGGAGGAAATTTTTTATGAAAACCACAATTAAGCAAATTTTAGAGGTTTTCGTTTTCATGCTGTACACTTTACGGTAAAAATGACATGTTTTCTTTATTTTGTGGATCAATACAATTATGATAACCATGGTTACATACTTTTCTATTACTGTACCGCTTATTTTGACCACCTATAACTTTTTTCATTTTTCTGTATAAGGGCTCTTTTTTTTGCGCCGTGATCTGTACTTTTTTTTTTTTGATAGCACAATTGGTTATATAAAACTTTTAAATCACTTAAATTGTTTTTGGAATAAAATGTGACACAAAAGCATCAATTTTGGATTTTATTTTATTTTTTTCTTTACGCCGTTCACCATACAGGATCATCAACATTATATTTAAATTTTATATATATATATATATATATATATATATATATATATATATATATATATATATATATATATATATATATATATATAATTTTTTTTTTTTTTTTTTTTTTGTGTTTTTTCCTTATTTTTTTGTTTTTTTTTGTTTTACACTTTTATATCCCCATAGGGGACTATCTATAGCAATCACTTGATTGCTAATACTGTTCAGTGCTATGCATAGGGCATAGCACTGATCAGTGTTATCTGATATCTTCTGCTCTGCTCGATCTCAGACCAGAGCAGAAGATCCCAGGAGATGGATGGAGGCAGGTGAGGGGACCTCCGACCACCATCTTAGATGACCGGATCCCTGCAGCAGCGCCGCGGATGATCCGATCATCTATTTAAAGTGCGCGTTGCCGCAGATGCCTTGATCTGTATTGCTCACCACATCTGAGGGGTTAATGGCGGCCATCGGCGTGATCGCTGATGTTGGCCATTACTGGCGGTACCCGGCTGCTGATAGCATCTGGGATCTGCAGTGCATGACGCGAGCACCGCTCCGATGCTCGCGGTCATGTACAGTACCTCCGAACCAGGATGTACATTTACGTCCGAGGTCGTTAAGGGGTTAAGTTTTACTTCACCTACCTCTCCCCCTGGATATCCTCCCAGTTCACTGCCCCCATCATGATAAACCTCCCCCTGCCTTTATTTTTATTATAATTTTTTTTTTGTTTTCTACCTTGATATTGATGGGGCGTTACCCAGCAGGTGTGACATCATCTGAAGCCATACAGGAGAGAACTTCCTCCCTCACTCTGCTACACAGAGCTCAGAGCAGTGGGAGATGAGCTATGATTGGTTAAGCCTGGGGGGAAATGTGCTCTGGACAAGTAGGAAGACGCCTAGTGGCAGCTTTTTTTTTTAAAACACAAAACATAGAAAACTTCATTTTTTTTTTTTTTTTAAACAAAGTACGTTAGATTTGTTAACCATAAGGAGTGCAATAGCAAAAATTTTTTTAATGATAGTGCACGTTTATGATCTATTTTGCTCAGGGGAAGCAACTTTTTTTACTTTTTTTTTTTTTTTTTCTCCTGGCCACCGGGGGCTTCAAGAGTTGTTTTTGTGTGTATATATATATATATATCTTGTCAAAACATATACATCTTGGCAAAACATTAACCTTTCTAATATACTTCAGAAGACAATTTTATTTGCTTTTTATAGATATCATGGCTTTGTCCAAGCTGAAGCACAGACATGTGCCCTCCTCTCCTATGAGACAGGAGAGAGAGCACAGGGGGCTCCTATGAGGCAGGAGAGAGGGCGCAGGGGGCTCCTGTGAGGCAGGAGAGAGGGCGCAGGGGGCTCCTGTGAGGCAGGAGAGAGGGCGCAGGGGGCTCCTGTGAGGCAGGAGAGAGGGCGCAGGGGGCTCCTGTGAGGCAGGAGAGAGGGCGCAGGGGGCTCCTGTGAGGCAGGAGAGAGGGCGCAGGGGGCTCCTGTGAGGCAGGAGAGAGGGCGCAGGGGGCTCCTGTGAGGCAGGAGAGAGGGCGCAGGGGGCTCCTGTGAGGCAGGAGAGAGGGCGCAGGGGGCTCCTGTGAGGCAGGAGAGAGGGCGCAGGGGGCTCCTGTGAGGCAGGAGAGAGGGCGCAGGGGGCTCCTGTGAGGCAGGAGAGAGGGCGCAGGGGGCTCCTGTGAGGCAGGAGAGAGGGCGCAGGGAGTTCCTGTGAGGCAGGAGAGAGGGCGCAGGGGGCTCCTGTGAGGCAGGAGAGAGGGCGCAGGGGTGTACTAGCCCACCCTCACTTACTGAACTGTGTACATGCCTGTGCTTCAGCTTGGAGAAAGCCATGATTTCTATAAAAAGGAAATAACATTTTCTTATGAAGTATATCAGAAAGGTTAATGTTTTACCAAAATGTACAACATACAAAAACTTTTGTATCTTACAGTGCCCATTTAAGTCCCTCCAGGCCATGAAACTGCAAATGACTTAACCCCTTAACGACCAAGGACGTATATTTACCGTACTTCCTTGGCCGGCTCCCTTGATATAACGCGGGGTCACACATGTATCTAAAGCTGGGACCCGAGGCTAATAGCGTGCAGCAGCGATCGCGGTGCTGCGCGCTATTAACCCTTTAGACGCGGCGTTCAAAGTTGAACGCTGCGTCTAAAACGAAAGTGAAAGCTGCCCGGCTGCTCAGTGGGGCTGATCGGGACCATCGCAGTGAAAATGCGGTGTCCCGATCAGCTGGGGCACGAGCGAAGGTCCTCTTACCTTCCTCCGGCGTGTCCCTTCGGCAATTGATTGCTCCAAGCTGGAGATGCAGCTATAACACTGCAAAAAAAGTTAATAAATGTAATTTAACCCTTTCCCTAATAAAAGTTTGGATTCCCCCCCCCCAAAAAAAAATGTAAATAAAAATTAACATGTGGTATCGCCGTGTGCATAAATGTCCGAACTATAAATATTTATAATTAATTAACCCCTTAACGACGCAGGACGTATATTTACGTCCTGCGCCGGCTCCCGCGATATGATGTGCGGTATTAACCCTTTAGAAGCAGCGGTCAAAGCTAACCGCCGCTTCGAAAGTGAAAGTATCCCGGCTAGTCAGTCGGGCTGTTCGGGACCGCCACGGTGAAATCGCGGCGCCCCGAACAGCTTACAGGACACCAGGAGGGCACTTACCTGCCTCCTCGGTGTCCGATCGATGAATGACTGCTCCGTGCCAGAGATCCAGGCAGAAGCAGTCAAGCGCCGATAACACTGATCACAGGCGTGTTAATACACGCCAGTGATCTGTGTAAGAGATCAGTGTGTGCAGTGTTATAGGTCCCTATGGGACCTATAACACTGAAAAAAAATAAAGTGTTAATAAAGGTCATTTAACCCCTTCCCTAATAAAAGTTTGAATCACCCCCCTGATCCCATAAAAGAAAATAAAACCGTGTAAATAAAAATAAACATGTGGTATCGCCGCGTGCGTAAATGTCCGAACTATAAAAATATATCGTTAATTAAACCACACGGTCAATCGCGTACGCGTAAAAAAATTCCAAAGTCCAAGAAAGCGTATTTTGGTCACTTTTTATACCATTAAAAAGTGATCAAAAGTCCGATAAAAACAAAAATCGTACCGATAAAAACTTCAGATCATGGCGCAAAAAATGAGTCCTCATACCGCCCTGTACGTGGAAAAATAAAAAGGTTTTATAGGGGTCAGAAGATGACCTTTTTAAACGTATACATTTTCCTGCATGTAGTTATGATTTTTTCCAGAAGTACAACAAAATCAAACCTATATACGTAGGGTATCATTTTAACCGTATGGACCTACAGAATAATGATAAGGTGTCAATTTTACCAAAAAATGTGCTGTGTAAATAAAATGGTACCGCTAAAAACTTCAGATCACGGCGCAAAAAAATTAGCCCTCCTACCATAAGTGGTAAAATAAAAGTTATAGGGGTCAAAAGAGGACATTTTTAAACGTATAAATTTTCCTGCATGTAGTTATGATTTTTTTTTCAGAAGTGCGACAAAATCAAACCTGTATAAGTAGGGTATCATTTTAATCGTATGGACCTACAGAATAATGATGAGGTGTCAATTTTACCAAAAAATGTGCTGTGTAGAAACGGAAACCCCCAAAAGTTACACAATGGTGTCTTTTCTTCAATTTCGTCGCACAATGATTTAATTTTTTTTCCGTTTTGCCGTAGATTTTTGGGTAAAATGACTAAAGTCACTGCAAAGTAGAATTGGTGGTGCAAAAAATAAGCCATCATATGGATTTTTAGGTGCAAAATTGAAAGGGTTATGATTTTTAAAAGGTGAGGAGGAAAAAAAAGTGCAAAAAAAAAAACGGAAAAACACATGGTCCTTAAGGGGTTAAAGGAGTAGTCCAGTAGTGAACAAGTGGTGAACAACTTATCCCCTATCCGAAGGATAGGGGATAATTTGCAGATCGCGGGGGGTCTGACGAAGCGGCGGCCGACACGCCCCCTCAATACAACTCTATGGAAGAGCCGGAGCGATGTATTGAGGGGGCGGGTCAGCCGCCACTTCGTGCGGGGGTTGACACCCGATATCTGGCCGGAGAGCCTGGCCCCCGTACAGAGAGATCGCAGGGGGCCCCAGCGGTCGGACCCCCTGCGATCTCAAACTTATCCCCTATCCTTAGGATAGGGGATACGTTTTTCACCACTGGACTACCCCGTTAAGGAAGAAGAAATTATACTGCAACCAATAGTCTGCTAGGGCATTGGACTCCCGTCTGTATTCTCTTCTGGACAGAACTTCTTGTTCTGGTGATCCCACTGGCCTTTTCTGTTGAAGCTTTTTCATCCTGGTTCTTCCTTTCCTTTTCCTTGACTCCTCTCTTTGACTTGTACAGCTTTGGTACAATACTGATTAGCTCGGAGCCAGTGGGCGAGCATAATAATAATCCCAGACAGAATGGGTCACTTTTTCATTTCAGAACCTCCTAATAGCAGCAACTTATATTCATGGGGGAAGATTTATCAGAAGCTGTCCAGAGGAAAATTGGCTGAGTTGCCCATAGCAACCAATCAGATTGCTTCTTTCATTTTGAACAAGGCCTCTGCAAAATGAAAAAGCGATCTGATTGGCTGCTATGGGCAACTCAGCAATGGTCCTCTGGATGGGTTTTCATACATCTTCCCCCATGGTCTCCTATGATCCAATGAAGATTATTAAAGAGACATTTTATGCGATGTACCAAACTCCTTTTTTCTTTTTACAGGTATCAACAGATGTTGCACACAAATCTGGTTTACTTGGCAACCATAGCAGACTCCAATCAGAATATGCAACCTTTATTACCAGCAGTAAGTAGAGTATATGAACGTGTTGAGTCTATAAATGTCTATTTTAAAGAACTGTACATCTTCCTATAACATGTAATTGATCATTCTGGGCCATAGCATTTAAATCGGTCAAACTCCATTTTTTCTTTAGCAACCTCAGACGGGGCTAAATCTGGACCTACCGTATTTTTTGCCATATAAGACGCACTTTTTCTTCTCCAAAACTGGGGGGAGGGAAAAGTTAGCGCGTCTTATACGGCAAATACCTGTCCTATCGCAGCGGTCCCTGCGGCCATCAACGGCCGGGACCCGCGGCTAATACAGGACATCACCGATTGCGGTGATGCCCTGCATTAACCCTTCAGACGCCGCGATCAAAGCTGACCGCCGCGTCTGAAGTGAAAATAACACTAACCCGGCTGTTCAGTCGGGCGGTTCGGGACCGTCGCGGTGAAATCACGGCATCCCGAACAGCTTACATGACACCAGGAGGGACCTCACCTGCCTCCTCGGTGTCTGCTCCGTGCTGGGATACAGTGCATGGCCGGCGCTCTCCTTCGTCGTCATCGCGCACGTGCGTAGGCTTGCGTAGCGACGTGATGGCGGCAACAGAGAGTGAGGATACCCGGCAGCAGAGATGTTTCGGAGCGACGGGGACGCGGCGACAGCAATGGAGGGCGACATCCAGGGCAGCGGTGACGGGTCCGGAGCGGCGGGGACAGGTGAGTACTACCTCCTATACCAGTGGTCTTCAACCTGTGGACCTCCAGATGTTGCACAACTACAACTCCCAGCATGCCCGGACAGCCAACGGCTGTCCGGGCATGCTGGGAGTTGTAGTTTTGCAGCATCTGAAGGTTCGCAGGTTGAAGATCACTGTCCTATACTTTACATTGTATTTGGTTCAGAATCTTTATTTTCTAGATTTTTATCCTATAAAATTAGGTGCGTCTTATATGACGAAAAATACGGTATGTGTTAAGTTAGGACGTCTGTGTGTATATGTGTATATATATATATATGTGTATATATGTGTATATATATATATATATATAATATAATATAATATAATATCTCACTCACGCAAGAGTGTCCGTCTTTTCACATCCCCGAGTGCCATTCAGGGATTTGTGGATCCCATAGTTGCTATCCGATTCTCTCACTGCTTTGGGGCTGTAATTCTTTATAGGAGAGCGTATTACTTTTGCTGACAACAGCAAGTTATTTGGAGCGCTGTAATAGAAATGGCTCTCACTGCTATAAAGTAGAAGCAAGATGGTTACTTCGTGGATGTATCTCAAGGGTGTTTTCTGTTTTGGGAAGTTATTCAAATACTTTATTAGGTAATTGACAGACTGGGTGGGTGTTTTGTTTATGTGCGCTACTCATCCTCTCAGTCTGGATGACTCAGCCTGTCTGCGAACAAAGACAGTCCATTGATATGAGCATTGGGTATTGTTTAATTTGCCCCATGTTGACGCTGCAGGGTTATTGAAAAGTAGGTGCTGGTGTTTTACAAATTACAGATGGCTCCTGGGAATCCAAAAAGCAGAGAACTACTTAAAGGAGTAGTCCGGCACGCACTTTTTTCATTTTATCCCGTCCGGGCTGCAAAATAAAAGAAAAAACACTTTCTCTTACCTGCCAACGAGCCCCCGGAGCTCGGGTACAGGTGTTCGTTCCCCGGGCTGTATTATTCTTACTTCCTTTTAGCTCGGCACGTCACACGGAGCTTCAGCCTATCACCGGCCGCAGCGATGTCCCGCCTTGGCCAGTGATAGGCTGAAGCTCCGTGTGACGTGCCAGGCCAACGGGAAGTAAGAAGAATACAGCCCAGGTACCGAACACCTGTACCGGAGCTCCGGGGGCTCGTTGGCAGGTAAGAGAAAGTGTTTTTTCTTTTATTTTGCAGCCCGAACGGGATAAAATAAAAAAAGTGCGTGCCGGACTACTCCTTTAAAGAAGCGGTGTAGGGAAGATGTGTGTTTTTTTTATTTATTTTTTTTTATTTTTTTTATTTATTTATTTATTTTTTAATTGAATACTGTATTTTAATATAAACTTTTTGAAGAAAATAAAGGTCATACTCTTGTACCAGAGTCCCCCCAAAAGCTTTCCTTCTGGCATCATATGGTCCCTGCTTGTCACTGTTACTTCCTGTTTCTGAGATGAGCGGTCACAACGAACTACCTGTGTGACCACTAATTGGCTAAGTCAGCAGTCCTTACTGGCACAACTAGTTTCAGAAGTGAAGGACCAGATAGTACACTGCTCAAAAAAAAGGAACACTTAAACAACACAATATAACTCCAAGTCAATCACACTTCTGTGAAATCACTGTCCACTCAAGAAGCAACACTGATTGGCAATCAATTTCACATGCTGTTGTGCAAATGGAACAGACAACAGGTGGAAATTATAGGCAATTAGCAAAGCACCCCCAATAAAGGAGTGGTTTTACAGGTGGTGACCACAGACCACTTCTCAGTTCCTATGCTTCCTGACTGATTTAGTCACTTGAATGCTGGTGGTGCTTTCACTCTAGTGAGACAGTTTACAACCCACACAAGTGGCTCAGGTAATGCAGATCATCCAGGATGGCACATCAATGCGAGCTGTGGCAAGAAAGTTTGTTGTGTCCGTGATCATAGGGTCCAGACCATGGAGACACTACCAGGAGACAGGGCAGTACATCAGGAGACATGGAAGAGGCTGTAGGAGGGCAACAACCCAGCAGCAGGACCGCTACCTCCACCTTTGTGCAACGAGGAGCACTGCCAGAGCCCTGCAAAATGACCTCCAGGAGCCCACAAATGTGCATGTGTCCACTCAAACGGTCAAACAGACTCGCTGAGGGTGGTATGGGGGCCCCGCGTCCACAGGTGGGGGTTGTTCTTACAGCCCAACACACGTGCAGGACGTTTGGCATTTGCCAGAGAACACAAAGATTGGCATATTCGCCACTGGCGCCCTGTGCTCTTCACAGATGAAAGCAGGTTCACACTGAGCACATGTGATATGACAGAGTTTGGAGATGCCGTGGAGAGCGTTCTGCTACCTGCAACATCCTCCAGCATGACCTGTTTGGCGGTTGGTCAGTAATGGTGTGGGGTGGCATTTCTTTGGGGGGCCCACACAGCCCTCAATGTGCTTGCCAGAGGTAGCCTGACTGCCATTAGGTACAAAGATGAGATCCTCAGACCCCTTGTGAGACCATATGCTCGTGCAGTTGGCCCTGGGTTCCTCCTAATGCAAGACAATGCTAGACCTCATGTGGCTGGAGTGTCAGCAGTTCCTGCAAGAGGGAGGCATTGATGCTATGGATTTGCCCGCCTGTTCCCCAGACCTGAATCCGATTGAGCACATCTGAGACATCATGTCTCGCCCCATTCACAAACGCCATGTTGCACCACAGACTGTCCAGGAGTTGGCAGATGCTTTAGTCCAGGTCTGGGAGGACATCCCTCAGGAGACCATCCGCCACCTCATCAGGAGCATGCCCAGGTATTGTAGGGAGGTCATACGGGCACGTGGAGGCCACACACACTACTGAGCCTCATTTTGACTTGTTATCAGGACATTACATCAAAGTTGGATCAGCCTGTAGTGTGGTTTTCCACTTAGATTTTGAGTGTGACTCCATATCCAGACCTCCATGGGTTGATAAATTTGATTTCCATTGATAATTTTTGTGTGATTTTGTTGTCAGCACTTTCAACTATGTAAAGAAAGTATTTCATACGATTAGTTCATTCATTCAGATCTAGGATGTGCTTATCTTTAGTGTTCCCTTTATTTTTTTGAGCAGTGTAATACACTATATATGACAAAAACGAAGTTGGCACCTGACCTCCACACCACTGGTTATGATTTTTCCTCCTCACCTCACCTTTTAAAAAAGTGCATAAGCTGAAAAACCCTGTGTCCCCAAGGGGTTAACTTGTTGGACATCTCGTTCCAAAATAATGGGTGTTAGTATGGCAATGGGGTGCTTTTTGTGGGCAGCCTTTACTATTTTGTAAAGATTAGTAATGTCAGGACCTGATGTTGTAGGTGAAGGTCTTGCTCAGGATTGGCACTGCAGTTCATTCGAAAGTTGTTTGGGTTGAAATCATGGCTCGGTACACATTCTAAGTCATCCTCATCAGAGTCCTCAAACCTTGTCTTTATAGACTTCTCAATGCACAGTTATGCTGAAACAGAGCCGGCAATTTCCAAACTGCTGTCACACTGTCTTCATTGGAAAGAAGGAACCTAGGTTGAACCCCATAGAACAGCTTTACACCTAGATCCTTCTATTTTTACTGTAGACACTTTGGCACTCCTATAGGTTGGGTTTTTCTATAGGCATCCACTAGACCCAGACTTATTTACCGGAGGAGTGGTGGTGTTTTTACATCACTACAGACGACACATGGCATTGGCATAGTGATATTAGTCTTGTTTTAGGCGCTCAACCCAATTCCTAAAGCTGCTGGCTCACAGTATTTCTGCTGAGGTCTTACAGTCCTTAAGACAATCACTCACACGTTCAGCCACCTCTCCATTTATTTTTAATATGAATGCAGCAGCCACCTTTTCTCCCCTATTTTTGACAAAGGTGCAGGTACCACACTAATGGCATATCCTGTTGCTATTTCTGCCATTTGTGTAGCCTTTCGTGTGTTTGTTTTACAGTAGAGGATTTAATGCTGTGTTCAGTTATTTTGTTTACAATTTTAGTTTCAAATATGCAGCTTCAAATCCTGCGCATTAAATATGCACAGGATCCTGTACGTGTGAAATAAACCATTAAGGAGAGACGGCTAAGGCCAGTAATTGCTTATGTGACACTGCAGCTAATGTAGGTGACATCATTGCAGTTGATCTAGTGGGGACATTGGAGCAGAGGTGGATTTAGGGGAACTTCATTTTTTAACACATTGTCTCAAACATAAGGCTGATCCAGGTTTGAGTGACTACATGGTTAGTACAGATGCAGACGTCAGGCACGAATAATTCATATTTTGGTGACTGAGCCTGCAGGTTTCTTTCATCTGGAATGATCTTCCGCCAGACACCTGGAAGCAGCTTATCAAAAACTGTATTTCAATCGGCTTTTAACTGTTGGCAGATCAGAACAAAATCAGCAAGTTCCTATGGGTAATGTGCTGTATTTGATGTTAATCTCCTGTTTTTGGCCACTTTTAGCCCTTCTGTCACTACAAGTGAGAGGAAAAAGTGTATAGAATAGCAGTTGGGGGGCAGAAAAATCCCATTTGAGGTGACGCGGGATCCCAGGTTTACCCTTGTAACTGGACATGGCTATACATATTACTGTTCTGTGATCTGATGCAATAAACGGAGTCTTTGTGCAGTCTATGTATTGGATTCCTCATCCATTGCTCGTAGCAGTAAGCGGTTAATGATCTATGATGCCTGCAAGTCCGACTGTGAAATGAGACACTTTATTTTTATTTTTTTTATACTTTTCATTAAAACTCTTGTAAATGTCCTTTAGCTCCCCACACAGAATATGCCTATGGGTCCGGCGGGGATGAATCCGAGTGGCCCTCCACAGCCGCCACGCTCACATAACATGCCTTCAGAAGGGATGGTAGGAGGGGGTCCGCCTGCAACACACATGCAAAACCAGATGAACGGCCAGATGCCTGGTAAGAATCCCTTCTCCAAGGTATTAACACCAATGTTGCTTAGCAACCAATGGACGTGAGGGCTCAGGGGATACTAGATTGTTGATGACAAAACTGCCTGGAATACCCTGGAGTGCCAGCTCTCTTACAGTTTGTTAGCTACAGAGCTACGTGACCTGTATTCACTGCTTATCTTTCTGCCCTTGGGCTTTGATGTGGCTGACACGCAGCATTGCTGTGATGAGCAGAACTGTCTAAATTTAGTCTGTGAAACCGCACAGTACAGCTGGCTCTCAAAAGCTTTTTGTCGAGAGATTGGCCATTGGCTCTGCAAATGTAAATCCCTTTACGAGAGCAAAGGTACGGTTTTATTGCTCCTGTCACCCTTTCGCTACCAGTTCATAATTTGACATTTGCCTTGTAATAAAGGAATCCTTGCTACCAGTGTCTCATCCATAGTAGAGGCCTGGCTGTATCTGTTTTTGTTTGCTCTGTTATATGAAAAGTAAAGAATATGTGATGATGACAGCCTTTAAGACAGTGGTCTCAAACTGTGACCCTCCAGGTGTTGCAAAACTTCAACTCCCAGCATGCCCGGACAGCCGTTGGCTGTCCGGGCATGCTGGGAGTTGAAGTTTGGCAACAACTGGAGGGCCACAGTTTGAGACCACTGCTTTAAAGGAAATCTGTCACCTGCACTTACCTGTTTGTATTGTGCACCGGTACTTACCTTTGTCCCGTTCCATGCAGGGGCTCTCTGGTAATCTTGTCAGTTAGCTGCAGACCCGGCTTGAGACACGGGCGGAGCTTAGTGACGTCACCACTGCTGTTCTCTAGCAGCGGGACCTAGCAGGTAGCAGCAGCAGCAGTGACGCCACTAAGCTCCGCCTATGCCCCAAGCCGCTGCTGCTCTCTGGGTCTTGCAGCAGCAGTGACATCAATAAGCTCTGCCCAAGTCGCCGCTGCTCTCTGTTGCGTCTTGCAGCAGCGGTGAGGTCACTAATCTCCACCCATGCCCCTAGCCGCTGCTGCTCTTTGCTGGGTCTCGCAGTAGCGCTGACGTCACTAAGCTCCACCCGTGCCCCAAGCTGGGTGCAGGGACTGGGGCTAACAGACAAGATTATAGAAGATCCCTGCAATGGAACAGGACAAGGTAAGTAAGTACCGTTGTCGCCAGTGTCACCTGTACTACCTGTTGGTACCGACAGGTTAGTGCAGGTGACAGATTTCCTTTAAGAGGTGAATGCCCCAGTTTCTCTACCAATTTTACATATTGCCCAAAAAGTTTTAATTATAATTTATTTTTATTTAAAAAAGGACCAAACCATATGCCTATGCAAGGACCAGGACCTAATCAACATAACATGACAAATAGCGCCATGCCTATGCCTTCTACTAATCATGGTTCCATGGGAGGATATAATCACTCTGTGCCGTCTTCACAAAATATACCAGTCCAAAATCAGATGGGTATGAATCAAGGCCAGTCAATGGGCAACTACGGCCCCAGGCCAAGCATAAACATGCAGCCGAATCAAGGTAACTAATCTAATCGTAAAAAGTGATTGTGATTTTACTGATTGACTGACTGATCTGGACAGGTAAGCTGGGTTCACACTGAGGTTTGGCATTACATCCCAGGTATGCTTTAGGGTACTGGTATAAAGGTATGCAGGTGTATGCAGTTGCTTTTTAAAGGCAAAAGCTACATGTTCACTCCTACACTAACCACAGGTACTGACGGATAGTGCTGTGGACGATGATTCATGTGTTCCTTACCTTGCCTGGATCCGTCTGGCCGTTCGCCCGCAATCTTAGTTTTTCTATATATGCAAATGTGGCTGTAACTGGCACGAACGGGGTTTTCAGGAGCCTAATGGCACTGTGACGTCAACGCCGGCCCGCTTATGAATATTCATCCCCTCCCTCCCTTTCTCCCTGCCACTCCTAACTGGTCTTCACTGTGCATGTGCCGCTTCCTGACATGCGCAGTGAAGACAAGTCAGGAGCGACGGGGGAGGGGGGGGGGGATATTCATAAGTGGGTGGCGCTGATGTCACAGTGCCACTAGGCTCCTGAAAACCCCGTCCGTGCCAGTTAAAGCCACATTTGCACTTATAGAAAAACTAAGATTGTGGGCAGACGGATCTGGGCAAGGTATGGATCATATGAATCAGCGTCCCCCGCACATTAGTCAGTACCTGTGGTTGGTCGAGATTGAACATGTGACAGTTTTCCTTTTTAAAGGAGTTGTCCCACAGCAGGAAAAGCTGTTTCAGTGCTCACTCCCCCAGCAGCGTTCTCCCCGGGAGTGTGGCAACGCAGCCATTTACTTCTGTCCCCACTTGCTGGAGAGGGGACTGGCTGTGTTACCAGGGCTGGTCTTGTATTGTAATAGTCATGTTTGGTCCAAAATAATAGTCATGGGTGGTCCCACAATAAAAGCAGTTTCAATGCTCGCTCGCTGGCAGCAACATTGTGCAATTGGCCACTGTATGTGGTTATGGTTTTACCCACATACGGTAGTAAATGGCTGCAAGATGTTGCCACCAGAGAATGGGCATTGAAAGTTATCTTTCATCATGACACAACCCATTTAGTAAGCAAAACATAAACTACTGGTGATTTATCCTTAGTAAGTGGACCAACCGTTATTACTAGTAGACCACATTTGGTCCATTATGAGTGTGTGCATCTGTTTGCATAGCTTCTTGCTAGTATCTCAATGTATAGAATTTACATACTGTTTAAATGCAGTGTGAACCTAGCCTTACTGGTGAAATCTTGTTGATTTTTAACAATCTACATATCTGTCATGGCATATAACTAAACTGATCTTATTTTCCAGGTCCAATGATGCATCAACAGCCTCCTTCACAGCAATATAACATGTCTCAGGGTGGTGGCCAGCATTATCAGGGGCAGCAGCCACCTATGGCAATGATGGGCCAGGTTAATCAGGGGAATCACATGATTGGACAAAGGCAGATTCCACCCTACAGACCTCCTCAGCAAGGTATAAAAGAACTGCAAATGAACACATGGTTATATATAGAGATGAGCAAAGTAACAGTAATTCAATTCGTCACGAACCTCGCGGCTCAGCGGTTGCTGACTTTAGCCTGAATAAATTAGTTCAGCTTTCAGGTGCTCCGATGGGCTGAAAAAGGTGGATACAGTCTTAGGAGACTCTCCTAGGACTGTATCCACCTTTTCCAGCCCACCGGAGCACCTGAAAGCTGAACTAATTTATGCAGGATAAAGTCAGCAACCGCCGAGCCGCGTGGTTCGTGACAAATCGAATTTGTGTAACTTCACTCATCTCTAGTTATATAGAATCTTGTATACCTAAGTCATGGACTCTTAAATGAGTAGTCGCATCTTAGCAGCCTAGCATTATGCTGTAACTTTTGAGGGACCAACCATTGAGCCATCAAGCCACACACACACACACACACCAATAGCAAAAACAAAGCAGCCATTTCTTCTGCACACCGGTGCTTTGCTGTGCAGAGTTTGGCAGTTATGTGACTAGTCATCTGGCCAGGAGCACTTGTAGGTGAAATTGGAAGGATCCACCGTTCCTAGGTTAAACTGTGTTGCCTTTATTCTAAGAATCATTGGAGTCCCAGCACAAAGACCTGAACTTTATGGGGAAGTCATATATCCTCCCTTATTCTCTTTTGTGTGGCCTCTTTCCACCAATTGGCAAGAGGGCAGATAGTCTGACACAAGGATTATATGTGGCACTTCTACTTTGGTCCATTTTGTAGCAATCTGCCCTGGTAATGGAAAACTGACAAATGCCAATATATTATTTTCATATGTTGGATCATAAAGTGTATGATTTTTACTTACATGGTTGGTGTTCTAGTAAGACACCTTTCTAATAATTCCGGATTGTTCTGTCATCATGGTCAGACTCGCTAGAACAGCCCTCCTAGACCTCTGTAATATGCCCTTATTAAAATGTTAGTCATTGTCTTGTTCTGGGAAGGAATTGCTAAAACTGTATGTCATGTCAGACCTCTTGTCTTTTTTGTACCAACTAAAGGACTGCACACGTTGTACTCTTTACTGGGCATCTTGTAAGTGCCAGAATTTTAGATCATTGCATTGTGCTAAACATTGACTTAAGTGAATGTGTCACCTAGACCTTTTATTAGATCCTGATCCTAAACATACTTGGTTATATTTATTTTATGTTTTTTTTTTTTTTTTTATATTTTTGTACGTTAAGATGGGGGTGTTTATGCTATGTTCTGGTAACAATGATTTAAAGGGATGCTTTACAGCCGCCACATGGCCCGTAGTAAACTTACTGACTTCTATGTAACAGGGTTCCAGTCAACTCTATGACCTGTGCATGGAGGAGGAAAGCTGTGACTAGCACCTATTCTGAATGGCCTGATCCCATCTTACCTTTTAAACTGGTATCGCCTTTCACTGGTTCACACAGCCAAAAAATGTGTGCAATGTCTGCCTGGAAAACACTGGAATGTCTGCTCGAATATGAGCCGTCTCGTAGACTGCAATGCATTTCAGAACAAGCCTATTCTTTCTGCAGGTGCCAGAATAGATATTTTCTGCTGCACACTGCACATGGCAGATGTTTCTGCCACAATATTCCAGAATGTCCATGTGGAATATACCGGCGGAATTCCACATATATGTTCCGCCGTGTGAACATACCCTAAATCTGCCTTTGCTAATAAGGAAAGTGGTCTGAACAGAAAAGTCTGTTTTTTTTTATTTTTTATTTTTATTTTTTTTTTTTGGTTTAGTGGCCAGATTGAAAATTGCAATATTTTTTAATATAACTAGTAAAAAGAAATAAGAACTTTTCTTTAAGGATTTGTCTGGTGAAAAATAACGTATCCCCTATCCAAGGATTCGAGCGTTGGGACCCCCTGCAATCTCCTGCTCAGGGTCCCGGCAGTCGTCTGGAAGGGGGCGTGCCGACCCTCGCATGGAGCGCTGGCCGACACGCCCCCTCAGTGTACCCCATAGAGATACATGGAGGGGGGTATGCCGGCAGCGGCTTCCTGCAGGGGTCTGAAGTCAGCTTCCGGCAAACTGCCGGGCCCTGTGCATGAGATCACGGGGGGTCCCAGTGCTCGGACCACCCGCGATCTATAACTTATCCTTGGATAGGGGATAAGTTATTTTTCACTAGACTACTCTCTTAATCTTTTCATTTAATGGCCTTATAAATCTGGCCACTAGGGGTCTCCCTTCTGGTCCAGACCACATTCAATCTGCTCAAAAGCACAGACTTTGGTCTCCTGCTGGACTGGCAGGAGACCAAACTCAGGAGGTGCAGTCTGGCCATAGGCAGTGAATAGTACTTGCTCTCTGCCTGTGTATAAAACTTGGAGAGTGAGTGCTATTCACTGCCTATGGCCAGACAGGACTTCCTGGGTTTGGTCTCCTGCCAGTCCAGCAGGAGACCAAAGTCTGTGCTTTTGAGCAGACTGAATGTGGCCTGGACCAGAAGGGAGACCCCTAGTGGCCAGAATTATGGCTATGAAAGTAACAAAGACATTTTTGTTTTTACTGGGAGTAAATTACAAATCTTATTTATTTTTACCTGCTGTATCATTATATGCAAAAAAATATTTTAATGACCGTGCCAATTTAATGTTAAATATGAAAACTCAACTTAACTTAAGCTATAGGTCATTTTCTGATGACACATTCCATTTCAGGGATTCGGTTTGGACAGTTCCTTATTCCACACTCATGAGGTTGGCTAGGGCCAGAGTGATTTTAACTATTGAGTGGCAGCTATAGTCCACAATATTTATTGCTTCAGACTGCAGTTGTAGTTTCAAAGAAAACTCATCAGTTTCACCGCACTAACCTGCTGCTACAGGCAGTTAGTGTGGGTGACGCTGATGACAACCATACTAACATGTCCGCGATCCATGCTCCCATTGTCCTGGTATCTTCTTCTGCTCCCTCCGTTTAGCCGGCAGACTTGAGGCATGGGCGGAGCTTAGTGACTTCACTGCTCTTTCCCTAGGCCTTGTAGCAGGGCCCAGCAGAGAAACCGCAGCGGTGATGTCACAAAGCTCCACCCATGCCCCAAGACTACCAGCCGAACAGAGGGAACAGGTGACACTGGAATGGACTTGAAGTGATACATCCTGAGCAGTAGTATTAAGTTATAATACTGCAGCTACCTTGTCTCCTTCACACTTGGGGCTCAGTCACCCTACGGAAATTCAGTGTGGAATTCAAACAAGGATATTCTGTTCGGATCTCGCTGATTTTAGTAGGATTCTGCTGCTTAGTTCACACATTTTAAGTTCTGTAGTGAAACTTCATATGAGGAATTGAATTCCAGTGAAAGACGGAACATGTTCAATGTTCTAGCGGGATCCGCCAGAGAAGTGCCCTCTGTCAATGGTACGGCGCTTATGTCCTCGGCAGATTGCCGTAGACCTTAACCATCGACTCGCACGGACGTCGCAGATCCACTGAGGAAATTCAGTGAGGAAATTCCTCAGTGTGAATGGACCCATACAGAAAAAGGAGTCTGTATCCTTTTTAGGGTTAATTCACACACAACAGATTTGTTGAAGAAATCTCTGCTACTGAAAATCCGTCTCATTAATCTGAATCTGAATTTCTACAAGCTCAATTTCTTTAACAAATCTGCTGCCTGTAAATTCACCCTTTAGGCTCATATATACTACATTCCTACGACTGATCTCCGCAGTGATTGCCGTATAGGCACCAGGACTGACTGCTAAGCACAATTCCTCCTCCTCATTCTTGTCATATCACCGGTCACTATAGATGGAACAGTCTGTTCATCTGTATCTTGTAGGTCCACCTCAACAGTACTCAGGCCAAGAAGATTATTATGGAGACCAATACAGTCATGGCAGTCAAGGTGCTCCGGAAGGCATGAACCAGCAATACTACCCTGACGGTAAGTTGTTCATAATTTCATTTTTAAAACTTTTTACAAGATTCCTACAGCTCACAAACCTTTTATTTAAAAACTTTCCTTAAAAAATAAATAAATAAATAAATGGTGGTATACACTATACACCCTACATTTTGAGAGGAGGGTAGGTCACGTCACTATATCCCTGATTTATTAAACCTATGTGAGAGAAAACAGGAGAGATTTTGCCCACAACAACCTTGTTAAAGGGGTACTCCGCCCCTAGACATATTATCCTCTATCCAAAGGATAGGGGATAAGATGTCAGATTGCCATAGTCCCCCCGCTGGGGACCCCTGCAATATAGCAAGTGGCACCCTCCTGTAACTGCTTCTGGAATCGCTGGAGGTTCTCTGGCTAATTCATCCCGACCACTGGGACGGAAGATCGTGACGTCACACCCCGCCCCCTCAATGCAAGTCTATGGGAGGGGGTGTGACGGCCGGGTGTGCTGCTTGCTATATTGCGGAGGGGTCCCCAGCGGCGGGACCCCAGCAATCTGACATCTTATCCCCTATCCAAAGGATAGAGGAATTCTAACAGAGCTGATTAGTTGCAAAAACAGCCTCACACCTGTTTTCAGCTCTGTTCCATTAAAGTAAACTCTGCCAAATTGTAATACCCAACACCACCTGAGGACAGATGTGGCGCTGTTTTGGAAGAAATTATCAATGTTTTTCTTTATAACCCCTTTTAAGATGGGAAATGGGGGGAAAAAATGTTATGGGAAAAATCACTTCAGACTTTAGCGCACATTTTGATAGATCGTGGCATACAATTGTTGGAATCGGGACACCCAGCACTGTAAAGTATAAAGCAAGTTCATATTTACCTCTAATAAGGTCTTAAAGGTTAATTTATGCTTATTTGTATAAGAAAATAGAAGAACATTTAAAAAAGGAAATGATACTATAAAAATACCATTTACATTGATACAATGTAATCCCCATTCTTGACAGGTATAATCATTTTAAGATGTACAAATGTATACAGATTTCATCAGTGATCAATGCTTTCTGGGGGGCTTTAGTTGATAGTGTGAGCACAGCCTCATTACTCTGTTATCCTGTACAAGATGAAGTTATAGTAACATGGTGCTGTACCCTTACATATTAGGCATATTAACGCAATTTAGGTTTGGAGATGTGCACAGTGCTTGCACAAAAGATGTGCTCCTTATGTATGACAAAATTTAGCCTTCATAACCCCTTAAAGTGTATCTGAACCTTGAGACAACTTTCTATCATGTCATAGAGACATGACAGTTGTCATCAGTGGGGGCCTGCCTGCTGAGACCCTCACCAATCACTAGAACGCATCCCTGTGACATCTGCCCAAGAAAGTTGTTACTTTTTTGGACTGTCTGCAATGTTTCAACCCTATTGTGGTTCTTTGCTTGACAAGACCAATAGGTTTAAAGGGGTATTCCAGGCAAAAACTTTTTTTTTTTTTTATATATCAACTGGCTCCGGAAAGTTAAACAGATTTGTAAATTACTTCTATTAAAAAATCTTAATCCTTCCAATAGTTATTAGCTTCTGAAGTTTTCTAACTGCTCAATGATGATGTCACATCCCGGGAGCTGTGCATGATGGGAGAATATCCCTTGCATGATGGGAAAATATCCCCATAGGACAGCTCCCCGACACGAGTCATCAGAAAGCAGTTAGACAGAAAACAGCAACTCAACTTCAGAAGCTAATAACTATTGGAAGGATTAAGATTTTTTTATAGAAGTAATTTACAAATCTGTTTAACTTTCCGGAGCCAGTTGATATATAAAAAAAAGTTTTTGCCTGGAATACCCCTTTAAAACATTGCACTGTGCCATTGATAAATAGGTTTTTATTTATTTTGTTTTTATTTTTGTAATAAAAAATATATTAAAAAATCTTTATTTTAATGTGTGTATATTATACTGCAAGTGTTTCATTCATTGGGAAGTACTGTGAACTATGCTTTCTAATGTCTGACATGTCAGAAGTTGTCTTATGTATTTATTTTTTTCATTTCTACATTTAGAAATTTAAAAAACCATAACTGTTCTGCTTTTCCAACAGTGTAGCCATATAAAAGCTAGTTTTTTTGTTTTTGTTTTAGTTTTTTAGCAGAATGAGCTTATTTATTAATGGAACTATTTTTAATGGTCTGCATGCCATGGCCATACAATGCTGCTGCAATATGGTAGCATTGGTCACCAGCCTTCCCTTATCGCTCTGTTACATCCCTGCAATGACAATGTGCTGTTCTGTCAGTATGTATGGCTTGTGATCTCAGCTGCAGTCAGTAACTTGCTGCAGTGATAAGTCTGTGTGCCATGTGATTTCTGTAACCTTGTAAACAAGACAAATGTGCTAGATTTGTCCTGGAGGTTTGCAGAGGTCCCAGGAGTCTGAGTAGGCCCAGGGCCTGATTAAGAGCATCATGGGCCTGGTGCTGAGGATTTTGATGGGCCTAAAAGTGGCCGTGACCCATTAGCTGCATTGCAGGCATTTGTGGGTCATAGTGCGATTTTAATTTACTAACATCATTATGTGTGACACAGCACGATACATAGTGTGAGTGGTAGGTAGCCAGGTAAGTAGGTAGATATGTAGCTAGCTTTAAAATACACCAACCAAAATGTCCCCATGATTTTATAGCATTAAGTGGACAAGCAACACTTGGGATCAGTCATATATAGTTATAGATATAGAGATATATATATACTTTTACCCAGTATGGTGGGTGTATGTATGTATGTATGTATATATCTATCTCACTGAATATGGAGAAGCATACTTCTATACCCATACCGGGTAAAAACCATTATAAACAGACTAAAAATACCAATAATAAACAGTATACAAATACTAGGGCTAAATAATACTGATGCATCTTATGTGCAGCTGATTTTGCTACCCATTAACTAACTTGAATGAGTAGCAAAATCAGCTGCACAAAATATGCGGCAGATCCTTTACGTGTTAACGTACCCTTAGGGTACATTCACGCTTGCATACTTTCTAATGCATACAAAAATACGTACATGTGAACTTACCCTACAGGTAATATTAGGTAGGTAGGTTAAATTAGCCAGGTAGGTAGCTAGATAGGCAGCTTAGCTAGATAAGGCGCCAGGTAGGTAGGTAGTTATCCAAGCAGCACAACCCAGTCAAGGTACTAGTGCAGTGGGTGCCAGCAGAGAATGCAGTCCAGATCACGGTCTGTTATTTAGCCATATGCAAAAAAAAAAATAAATTCTGCACCACTCCAGAATCAATTCAAAGTGATTTATTTTCCCATGTAAAAGATACGTTTCACCAGCCTCATGCTGAGTTTTTTTTATTTTTTAAGAATGCATGCTTGAAAAAGCCGGCGGGAGGCCGGTGAAATGTTGTATCTTTTACATGGGAAAATAAATCACTTTGAATCGATTCTGGAGTGTTGCGGAATCTTTTTTTGCATATAGGTAGGTAGTTAGCTTGCTAAGTAGAGGCCAAAAACAAAGACCATAAATAACTTGTATCAGGGCATTCTGGGAGTTGTAGTTTGTAAATAATTGCAACTACCAGCATGCCCTGACATAGCTCTGCAGCTGAGCTATACCAAAACTACAACTCCCAGCATGTTACACTACTTAGTAATATAGGTTATAGTGCAACATGCAGGGAGATTTAGTTCTGGGTCAGCTGTAGAGCCATACACTGTTAGAGCTTGTTTGAAGTTGCAGTTAGTTACTAACTACAACTCCCAGCATGCTTTGATACAACCTTTGAGGAGATAATGGAGAAAACTGGTGATCTGCGGTGGTCGTTTGATTCCAGTCCGGCTTAAAACAAAGTATTCACATTGATTAGTGTATGCATATGGTGGACAGGCATGCAAGATGCATTTCAGCGGTAAGTTCCCCCTTTTTCAATTGCAAAACAGATGTATAAACCTTTACAGTACTGTTGGATTTAAATAACTGAAAAGGGCGCCAAAACCAAGGATCAGAGGCCAGCCCAGGGGGCGTGACATGGATGGTTTGTATAGCGCTTTTTTGAGACCATTTTATATAGTTAAAACATGTATTTAAAATTGAAATAATGTGTTAGCAGACGTAAAATGGCATTCGCGATTAATAAAATATTATTTAGTGGATCTTGTCTATGATCGGATCACTCATGGGGCGGGGTTTTACAGTTTCGTACTATGGTCGAGACTTTGGACTGTTTTCCTACCAAGTTCACGCTCTCTCAATTATAAAAAAAAAATTGCGACCAATCACACGAGTCAGCACCGTGACGTCACTTTCTGTATGGACGGTCGGGGCCAGGATATTAATGTTTATATAGTCACATGTTCTGGTTTGCAGCCAATCCGTGGTGCCCAGTATGATGTCTTCAGAGAGTGGGCAACCAATCATAGTGGTGCCGACTTGGATGATATATAATAAGTGATCTTAGCACTGTATCATTGTTTTTTCAACCAATCAGATGCCTGCCGATGTTGAAGGCGCCAGCTGCTTTATTCAAAAAAGGAACTATTCAGCCAATGGGCACTCTCATTAAAACTAATTTTTGCTATTGCACTCCTTATGGTAAATTTAAAAAAGATTTCGTATATACTTTGTTTAAAAAAATGAAGTTTTCTATGTTTTATTTGTGCTTAAAAAAGCTCAAGAGCACAATTTCTCCCATCTTATACACAGATTTAGGACCGGAGTGCTGAGGGGGTGTGTCCAACCAACAGCATATGGCAGTTAAGTGTGAGAGGAGCTATGATTGGATGAGGCTGGACACCCCCCCTCAGCACTCCAGGCTGCACTTTCTGTGTTTGGGCTTCTGTCCCAAGTCTGTGTAAGATGGGGGAAAATGTGCTCTTGAGCTTTTTTAAGCACAAATAAAATATAGAAAACTTCATTTTTTTATTTTAAACAAATTATATTAGAAATCTTTTACCATAAGGAGTGCACTAGCAAAAATTAGTTAAAATGAGTTACCCTTTAAGCTGATGATTTTTTTTTTTTTCTTGTAGTCGTAGTGTTATGTCTGAACATGTAGATGTAGCGACCAATCAGCATGATGCCTCTCTGATACTGGAGGTAGGAGGGAGTTTTAAAAGGATGTATGGCTGACGCGGACCTAATCCTGTATTCTCCGAAGTGGGAAACTATGGAATTTTTTCAGATGTGTGATCGGATTGGTGGAACACATTGATGGTGGAAAGGGACTCAGATTCGATTGGGTTTAAACTGTGTTCATTATATTCATTCAAGCCCAGCGGTATTAAAGGGGTACTCCAGTGGAAAACATATATATATATATATATTTTTTTTTAATCAACTGGTGCCAGAAAGTTAAACAGATTTGTAAATTACTTCTATTTAAAAATCTTAAATGGGCACTGTCACCAACTTTATTTTTTTGATATGTTGTAGTACTTATGTACTACAACATATCTGTAATAAATTTTCATTATTTATTTTTTAATTTTGAGGGTGAATTTTACGTTTGAAAACCGGCCACTAGGGGGTCTCCCTCCTAGTGGCTGGCTGCAGCTTGGCGTGACGTCACGCCTGAATTCAGACTGATTGCGGCCGGGCAATATTCATTTACACTGCGCTCGCTCCCTGCCTGTCAGACAGGCAGGGAGCGAGCGCATTGGCTCCCCGTCCACTGGCTGGGAGGCCACCCCTCCCGCACATGTTGTCGCCGCTGCCCCTGCACGCCCTCTGCCGGACTCTGCAGTATCAGTAAGCATCAGAAGGAGGGGGGGGGGTGTGTGTTTGTGACAGGGGGAACTGGGTATGCGGGGGGGTGGGGGGTGTGACGGAGGGAACGGGGTATTCGGGATGGCGAGCATAGCGCCTCATGACACTAAGTTATAATTCATCTACACAGGGTGACTCCAGCTGTTTCACTACTACAACTACCAGCATGCCCTGACAGCCAATAGATGTCAGGGCAAGCTGGTAGTTGTAGTGGTGAAACAGCTGGAGGCACCCAGTGTAGATGAACTAAGGGCGGAAGTCCCCCCCCCCCCCCCAGCAGGCATCAGTGACGTGGTGCCTGCTGGGGAAGTCTGCCTGGTAGTGAGCACGCTACCAGGCAGACAAAGTTATTTTTAATATAGTAAAAAAAAAATAATAATTTAAAAGCAGGGAGGGGGTTAGGGATACATGGGCAATAGGCAGGGAAAGAAAAAATATATATATATATATATATATATATATATATATAATATATATAATATATAATATATAATATATATGATGGTGGGAGCTACCCTTTAATCCTTCCAGTACTTATTAGCTGCTGCATACTACTCAGGAAGTTCTTTTCTTTTTTAATTTATTTTCTGTCTGACCACAGTGCTCTCTGCTGACACCTCTGCCCATTTTAGGAACTGTCCAGTGCAGGATAGGTTGGCTATGGGCATTTACTTCTTAAATGGACAGGTGTCAGCAGAGAGCATGGTGTTCAGACAGAAAGGAAGTTCAAAAAGAAAAGAACTTCCTGTGGAGCATATAATAGCTAAGTACTGAAAGGGTTAATATTTTTAAATAGAAGTAATTTACAAATCTGTAACTTTCTGGCACCAGTTGATTTAAATAATTGTTTTCCAGTGGAGTACCCCTTTAAAGTTTTGAGCTTAAATATCCAAAAATTCTCTCTTCTACATACAGTCGTGGCTCTAAGTATTTCTCACAGAAAAGGATTGCAGTAACACATGTTTTGCTATACACATATTTATTCCCTTTTGTGTGTATTAAAATTAAACCAAAAAAGGAGGGGAAAAAAGCAAATTGGACATAATGTCACACCAAACTCCAAAAATGGTCTGGACAAAATTATTGGCACCCTTAACTTAATATTTGGTTGCACACCCTTTGGAAAAAAATAACTGAAATCAGTGGCTTCCTATAACAATCAATAAGCTTCTTACACCTCTCAGCCGGAACGTAGGACCACTCTTCCTTTGCAAACTGTTCCAGGTCTCTCTTATTGGAAGACACCTTTTTCCCAACAGCAATTTTAAGATCTCTCAACAGATGTTCAATGGGATTTAGATCTGGACTCATTACTGGCCACTTCAGAACTCTCCAGCGCTTTGTTGCCATCCATTTTTGGGTACTTTTTTGACATATGTTTGGGGTCATTGTCCTTCTGGAAGAACCAAGATCTCAGACGCAGACCCAGATTTCTGACACTGGGCTGTACAGTGCGACCCAAAATCCATTGGTTTTCCTCCGATTTCATGATGCCTTGCACAAGTTCAAGGCACCCAGTGCCAGAGGCAGCAAGACATTATTGAACATCCACCATATTTCACTGTAGGTACTGTGTTATTTTCTTTGTAGGCCTCATTCTGTTTTTGGTAAACAGTAGAATGATGTGCTTTACCAAAAAGCTCTATCTTGGTCTCCACTGTCCACAAGACACTTTCCCAGAAGGATTTTGGCTTACTCAAGTTCATTTTGGCAAAATGGAGTCTTGCTTTTTTATGTCTGTCAGTAGTGGGGTCCTCCTGGGCCTCCTGCCATAGTGTTACATTGTATTTAAATGCCGATGGATAGCTTGCGCTGACACTGATGCTCCCTGAGCCTGCAGGACAGCTTGAATATCTTTGGAACTTGTTTGGGGCTGCTTATCCACCATCCGGACTATCCTGCGTTGACACCTTCATCAATTTTTCTCTTCCGTCCATGCCCAGGGAGATTAGCTACAGTACCATGGGTTGCAAACCTCTTAATGTTGCGCACTGTGGACAAAGGCAAATCCAGATCTCTGGAGATTGTTTGATATTTTTCAACAATATTGGTTCTCAATTCCTCAGACAATTCTCTTCTTCTCTTTCTGTTGTCCATGCTTAGTGTGGCACGCACACACAGTCACACAATGCAAAGACTAAGTGAACGTGTCTCCTTATCTGCTTTCAGGTGTGATTTTTATATTGTCCACACCTGTTACTTGCCCCAGGTGAGTTTAAAGGAGCATCACATGCTTGAAACAATCTTATTTTTCCACAATTTTGAAAGGGTGCCAATAATTTTGTCCAGCCCATTTTTGGAGTTTGGTGTGACATTGCAGTCATGTTTCAGCACAGCATGACAGGATACACTGTATAAATAAGTATTTGACATTAGAGCGATCTATGTTGGGTCTGGTACACAGCATTTGGGTGGTGTGTCCAACGTATTGAGTCCCGCAAGGACATTCAAGTAGGTATATGACACAGTTCGATTTACATGACATAAGCTATTTGATTTTGAATGTTTCCTGTATCCTGTCAGTCTTGCACATGAAGGTAGGTTTTTTGATATTCCTCAATTTACTGGGAGCAGGGATGTTCTTCAGTGACATGGTTTTGGAGTAAGTTTTGATTGTAGGTGTGTCATCAGTGGGGTTAATTGCTTTAGGCTGGAGGCAAGTCTTGTTGGTCCAGTTGGCTGGCTTTAGATCTGCAAATTTGCCTGGCGAGACCCGATGAAGCACAATTAGTGTGAAACAGTAGCCGTAGACTCCATTCATCTACATTACCCTTGCATGTCTTTCCTCTCTCTCTCTCCCCCCCCCCCCCCCCCCCCCCCCTATCAAGATGTGAATAGGACCAATAAATATAGGAGAAACTAAGAAGATCTGGTGACTTGCCATCAATTTATTCTTTCGTACCACTGGATATCACTGTTACTATATACCATCCAAGTCAGCACTACTATAATTGGTTGCCCACTCTCTGAAGACATCATACCGGGCACCACAGATTGGCTGTCAACCAGAACACGTGACTATATAAACATGAAGATCCTGGCCCCGACCGCCCTTACAGAAAATGACGTCACGGCTGCTGAGTCGTGTGATTGGTTGCATATTGTATGAGTGAGAGAGCGCTAACTTGGTAGGAAAACAGCCCCAAGTCTCGCCCATAGTACACAACTGTAAAACCCCACCCCATGAGCAATCCCATCATAGAAAAGATCCTCCAAGAATATTTTATTAATCGCGAATGCCATTTTATGTCTGCTAACATATGTTTTATTTCAATTTTAAATACATAAATTGTCTCAAAAAAGTGCTATACAAACCATCCTTGTCACGCCACTTGGGCTGGCCTCTGACCCTTGGTTTTGGCGCCCTTTCCAGTTATTTAAATCCAACAGTACTGTAAAGGTTTAGACATCTTTTTTGCAATTGAATAAGGGGGAACTTACCCCTGAAATGCATCTTGCATGTCTGTCCACCATATGTATACACTAATTAATGAATACTTTGTTTTAAACCGGACTGGAATCGAATTGGTCACTAAAAGGCAGCGCCACCGAAGATAACCATTTTTCTCCATTATCTCTTCATAATCTCTCAACCTCAGGTTGAGTGTTCGGCCAGATTCTGCAGGCTGCAGCACGAGATCGCTCATCTGACCCCACACGGAGGGGTGATTTACGTCTATACCAAGACTTGCCCCAGGTGAGCATATATCGCACCCAGGAGTGTTGTGGGACAAAAAAAAAAAACACGGAATCACATGAGGCGCTGTCCTCTCAAATTTATTTATTTTTTATTAACGCTCCTTCCGTATAGGCCATACCCCTATATTTAGGCCTTTTTCGGTGTGTGTTTTATTTCTTTATTTTTAGTGGGGGTTGGCTGGGCCTATTTTCAAGCAGAGACTCCAATAGCCCCTATGTTAATCTGGCCCTGAGTAGGACTGTTCCACTTTGTGATTTTTGGGGCTTCAAGTCACACTAATATGTAAGATGATCAAGGTGCACAAATCTTGTTAAATGTGTCTGTGTTATTACATAGGTAAATCACTTGATGTTTATATCCTTTTTCGCATGCAAAAAAAGGACATTACTTATCGTATTTATCGGCGTATAACACACATTTTTTAGGCAAAAATTTTTAGCCTAAAGACTATCTGCGTGTTATACGCCGATAAGCCGCTGCAGTTCAATGATTAAAAGCAGGCGCTTTAAATCAATGAACTGCAGTGGCTTTTGCAGGTCCAGAGACCTGCCGTCGCTGCCCGCTTCTCTGCCCCTGCCTATCCTGGGGTCCAGAGACCGCCGCCGCCACTGCCCCATTGCCTCTCCCATCCCCGGTTTTATAATTACCTGTTCCCGGGGTCCGCGCTGCTTCTGGCTACGGAGGTCTCTTGCGTTGTTACAATGCGCTGCGCTATGACATGTGACGTCTTCAACGCGACATCAGTCAGTGGCCCGGCGCAGTGACAGTTAATGACGCCTCCAGTGCCAGAAGCCGCGTGGATCCCGGTAACAGGTAATTATAAAACCGGGGATGGGGGAGGTAATGGGGCAGCGGCGGCGGCAGTCTCTGGATAGTCAGGGGGAGAGAAGCGGCAGCAGCAGGACTCTAGATCCCAGGAAAGGCAGGGGGAAAGAAGCGGGCAGCGACGGCGGTATTTGACCCTGCAAAAGCCGCGCTTCTGCGGGGTCAGAAACAGTCTCGGGGTATACACATGCGCGCGCGCACACACCCTCATTTTACCAAGGATATTTGGGTAAAAAACTTTTATTTTATTTACCCAAATATCCTTAGAAAAATAAGGGTGCATGTTATAGGCCGGTGCGTGGTATACCCCGATAAATACGGTATTTGATTGGGTTTACCAGACTGTGTATAGAGCAAGCCTGTGTAAAGCTAATATCTGCCACTATATTGTTACTGTATCGTGGTAATGTTACTCTGTGTATAGTGACTTTAATTCATGAAGGGGTAATGTTAGTGATGTCTCAATATCGCCATTGGTGCAGATACTGGACATTTGCGGGAATACTTGTACAAATGTCCCCAATACCTATTCAGATACCTGCCAACGGGGGTTCCGGACCTGCGCTACAGCCCGTGACGCCCCATTGGTAGGTTCTACTATCGCGCTTTCAGTATAGCCCTTGGCAGTGGATTCACACCCTATGTGTTTCTGATGTAGACATTGAAATCCTTACAGGTCTTATGGGTCATGAGTACGACATGTCTGCACATGTCAAAAATGAAATGAAATTTATGTATTGCTTTTAAAGCTTACCTGCCAGATCTCCAAAAAAAAAAGTAAAAATGTTCTATGTTGCTCAGTACCTCATCCTGATCATGTACATGTAATTTTTATGAGTATACACCCTTTATTTCTCTTAGAATTCCCTTTTTATATGCTGCTCACAATAAAATAAGTCCAGAAAAACAGGGGGGAGTGTCCCTGTTCTCCTCAGTGTGATAACCACGCCCCCCTCCCTCTCTCTGCTCTGAATCACTGTTCTCAGGAGCGAGCCTGGCAGTCAGCCGAGTACAGGGGTCTCATCTGTAACCCTTTCCTCTCTGGGATTGGTAGTTTTATATGATCCCTCCACAAACAGTCAATCTGCAGCTGCTCTAAAACTACCACTCCTATCATGCCCTGACAGATATACAGGCTGACAGGACATGTTAGGAGTTGTAGTTTTAGAGCGAATGCAGATTGACTGTATGTGAAGGGATCATATCAAATTAAAACTACTATCATGTCCTGAGAGCCTGTATCTCTGTCTGGGCACGATGGGAGTTGTAGTTTCAGATACTGACAGGTTATCGAGAACACTGTTTCCCTGACAGGGCGCTTCCAGCTGTTGCAAAACTACAACTCCCAGCATGCACCCTGTCAGGGAAACGGTGCTCACCATAACCTGTCAGTATCTGAAACTACAACTCCCATCGTGCCCTGACAGATACAGGCTCTCAGGACATGCTGGGTACTGTAAACTCTCTAAAACTTTAACTCCTAACATCTCCTGACAGCCTGTATATCTGTCAGGGCATGATAGGAGTTGTAGTTTCATGTGATCCAGCCACAAACAGTCAATCTCCAGCTGCTACAAAACTACAACTCCTATCATGTCCTGACAGCCTGTATAACGGTCAGGGCATGATGGGAGTTGTAGTTTTTTTTATTATCCCTAAAAAAGTCACTCTGCAGCCGCTATAAAACTACAACTCCTATCTCATGCCCTGACAGATATACAGGCTGTCAGGAAATGTTGGGTACAGTAAACTCTCTAAATCTACAACTCCTATCATGCCCTTACAGCCTGTATTTCTGTCAGGGCATGATGGGAGTTGTAGTTTCAGAGAGTGACAGGTTATGGTGTGAGCACTGTTTCCCATCCAGGGTGCCTCCAGCTGTTTCAAAACTGCAGCTCCCAGCATGCTGGGAGTTGTAGTTTTGTAACAGCTGGAGGCACCCTGTCAAGGGAACAGTGTTCTCCATAACCTGTCACTCTCTGAAACTACAACTCCTATCATGCCCTGACAGATATACAGGCTGTCAGGACATGTTGGGTACAGTAAACTCTCTAAAACTAGAACTCCTAACGTGTCCTGACAGCCTGCATATCTGTCAGGGCATGATAGGAGTTTTAGTTTCAGAGAGTGACAGGTTATGGAGAACATTGTTTCCCTGACAGGGTGCCTTCAGCTGTTGCAAAACTACAACTCCTAGCATGCTGGGAGTTGCAGTTTTGAAACAGCTGGAGGCACCCTGGCTGGGAAACAGTGCTCACCATAACCTGTCACACTCTGAATTTCTGCATCTTCATCCTGCAACACTGCCAGGCGACCGTGACCGCGACACACGCCTGGGGACCGTGACCGCGACACACGCCTGGGGACCGTGACCGCGACACACGCCTGGGGACCGTGACCGCGACACACGCCTGGGGACCGTGACCGCGACACACGCCTGGGGACCGTGACCGCGACACACGCCTGGGGACCGTGACCGCGACACACACGCCTGGGGACCGTGACCGCGACACACACGCCTGGGGACCGTGACCGCGACACACACGCCTGGGGACCGTGACCGCGACACACACGCCTGGGGACCGTGACCGCGACACACACGCCTGGGGACCGTGACCGCGACACACACGCCTGGGGACCGTGACCGCGACACACACGCCTGGGGACCGTGACCGCGACACACACGCCTGGGGACCGTGACCGCGACACACACGCCTGGGGACCGTGACCGCGACACACACGCCTGGGGACCGTGACCGCGACACACACGCCTGGGGACCGTGACCGCGACACACACGCCTGGGGACCGTGACCGCGACACACGCCGGGGGACCGTGACCGCGACACACGCCGGGGGACCGTGACCGCGACACACGCCGGGGGACCGTGACCGCGACACCAGGTGGGAGTCGCAATACTGCCGGGGGACCCGAAACACCAGGGGGGAGCCGCCCACTCCTTCTGTGGGCACCTAGTGGACGACTCCCCCTTTCTTGCAACAAATGCAAATATGAAAAAATATGCGCTTACCAACTTTCCTAGATGCTGCTGATGTATGTGTGCACGCTCGGCTCCTGGCGGCTACGTGCTCACACAGACAGTGAGAGGGCTGGGAGCGAGCACAGGATGGCGGGACCTGCTGGCAATCAATGAAAACGTCCCTGATGTAGGTGATGAGCGGGACGTTTCTGACTGGTATGTGTCCCAGAAGGCAGGAGGAACCCCCAAGTGGCCAGTTTTTTGACTGGCTTTTTCTACATGAAATCCTAAAAATTTTCTGATTAAAGCAATTGCAAAACATATTCTTTTGCAATGCTTTATAACCTATCAAAAGTTTTTATATCTGACAGTGCCAATTTAAAGGGTTTATTTCACAATTAATATCAGTTATACACAGGATATACTGGGTCCTCCACCAAAAGAGTGTTGCATAAAATGAGAAGGATTGGGCTGGGGGATAATGTGTTTAAGTGGGTGAGAAACAGAGGTTGGTTATTTATGGTACATGCTGAGTGGGTGACTGTTACTAGTGGGGTACAACAGGGGTCAGTCAGTCATGGGTCATAATCTTTTTAATATATTCATTAATGACCTTTTATAGAGGGGTTGAATAGTAAAATATCAATCTTTGCAGATGAAACTAAGTTCTGCAAGGTGGTTAACACAATAGAGGACTGTGCACTGTTACATATGGATCTGGATAGGTTGGAGGTTTGGGCTGGGAAGGGGCAGATGAGGTTAAACACAGATAAATGTGAGGTAATGCACATGGGGAGGAAAAATCCAGGCTGGGATTATGTATTAAACGGTAAAACACTAGGAATGAATGACATGGAGTCCTAGTTAACCGTAAATATATACCTGTAGTGACCAGTGTCGGGTAGTTGCTGCCAATGCAAATAAAATCATGTGGTGCGTCAATAGGGGCATAGATGCCCACGACAAGGAAATAATTCTACCGCTGTACAAATACGGGGAATGGGAGGACTACAGTACCCAGAAAGATTATCAGAATTGGGGTTATTTAGTTTAGAAACAAGAAGGCTTAGGGGAGACTTAATTATGTTTAAATATCAGGGGACAGTACAGAGATCTCTCCCATGATCTATTTTTACCCGGGACTGTATGTATTACTATGGGACATCATCGAAGTCTGGTGGAAAGAAGGTTTCTACACCAGCACAGATGGGGGTTCTTTACTGTCAGAGCAGTGAGACTGTGGAATTCTCTACCAGAGAAAGTGGTCATGGTGAGCTCTGTAATAGAGTTCAAAAGAGGTCTGGGCATTTTTCTGGTGATTAATAACATTACAGGTTATGAAGAATAGATTTATAAGGACAGAATGTTGATCCATGGATTTATTCTGCCATATTTGGAGTCGGGAAGGATTTTTATTTATTTTTTCCTTTTAGTATGGGGAAATTGACATTAGCCTCATAAGGGTTTTTTTTTTTTTTTTGCCTTCTTCTGGATGAACACAGGAGGGACAAAATAAGGTTAAAGGTTGAACTTGATGGACAGCCGCTTTTTTTTAAAACTTTTTTTTCAACCTTAATAACGATGTAACTATGTAATTACTGAAACCAGAGTTCTGGTACTCATTGGCAACTGCTGTGATCTTCGCTTTCCCTACTATTTCCTTGTGGGTTATAAAATTAGCAAAACTACAAAGTGTTACTAAAATGATTTCTAAAATATTGAAAAGACTAAAAGCCTGCAGTCTTAGGCTGGGTTCACACCACGTTTTTCAAATACGGTTACCGTATACCGTTTCCGCTAAAAACGTATGGCAAAAACCGTATGCAGCCGTATGACTCCAAGTATTCTGAAATTCTGTGTACGGTTCTCATAGACAACAATGTTAAAAGAACCGCATACGGTTTTCCAACCGGAGCCAAAAAACGTGGTCGACAGCGTTTTGCCTACGGTTGAAAAATCGGCAAAACCGTATCCGAGGCAAAACAGATGCAACCGTACACAACATTTGGAATACGGTTTACAATGCATTGACTATGCATACGGTTTCGGATACGGTCGTATACGGTTACCGTATTTGAAAATCGTAGTGTGAACCAGAAATCTCTTAACGTTTGTTATAGTACATACATAAAGTAGACTTGTGGTGTTCCGCTTTTCTACCTGGTGTTTAATTATTCCTCTTTTCCAAATCCTATTTTCTCCCACTTTAACACTTATTAAAGTACTGCTCAGATTGTTGTAAAACAGTGGAGATAAAAAGTGGATGTTACTGACTCTTTCCCAGATCCCCACTGATCCCTATAGCAAGTAAACTCTATGTCCAGTGGTTGGCTGCAGTGGTCATGTGCCTGTGTCTAGAGAAAATAAGTACGGAGACTCACAGAATGCCTGAATAGAAGCGATGGGGATCAGTTATTTTACAACTTTAAGCTGTTCTAAAAACGTCTTCCTTTGGACAAGCCATGACCAACCCCTCCAAAAATTTGATTTTACTCTCATTAAATAGCTTAGGTTGCCCTGGTCATACATCTTTACTGTTACTGATATGTCCTTCTGTTCCTGAGATATGAGGGTTTATTATTTGTCTGATATTTTAGAAATTAGTCTGATGGGCGTGAACTTAGTTTTAGTAATGATTGTAAAATCCTGTCCATCACCTGATATTTACTGTCATGGGGTGTGAATGTTTCTCAGTGAGGGGCCTGTGCCTAATACACACTCCCTGACTGTATAATCCCACCCATCACCTGATATTCACTCATATTATTAAAATTAAGTTCCCGCCTATCTGACGGATTCTCTAAATTGTTAGACATTATTGACACTCATATCTTGGTAACAGAAGGTTGTAAAAAAAAAAAACTGTAAAAAGGTGTGTGATCAGGGCACCCTAAGCTATTTATTGCAATTATTTTTATGGGGATGGCCACAGGTTCTCTTTCCAGAGAGGTGGTCAACAACCAGAAAAGTATAGCTTACACAGCAGCAACACAGATGAATGGCCATCCATGTATTATATAGACAGAGCTATTCCAGCCAAAATAAGTGAATCGCTCTTCCATGTCGGTTTTCCATTTTTACCAACATCTAAGAGAAAATGTATGTTTGTCAAACTCTTCAAAGTGTCGTTTTTTTATTTTTTGCAAAGGAAGAGGAACATAAATGTGCACCAGTTCTATAATCAATACTGCAATTAAAATGTGTTCCTATCGTAGAAGTGAGGGTGATTACTTTGGCACTAAGAGATCATGTGACACCAGATGATAAAGAATATTTTATTTATAGAAGTTGCTCCACAAGATATTAGCTACTATACAAATATACAATGTACCATTTTTATCAATACCATTCTAAAAATGCAAGTATGTTTTCTATATTGTAATGTATGTATTTTTATGATGTCCATAGAGATAAATGCATCTAAATATTGCAAAGAAATGAAATGAGAAATTCTGTAATTCCTTAACTCTTAGATGTGTAGTTTTTGCCAGTAACCAGGCAGGGATTTCAAACTATTATTGTGCTTCATACTACTGTATACTTTCTTAAGTCTTTTTTTTTTTTTTTTTTTTTTATGTGACATAAGCTGAAATAATTAGAGCTACTTATATGCATCTCCAGCATAAGGCTATTAACGTTTCTTCCTGTTTCTTGTCGAATTGATGTAGGTCATAATGATTACGGTTATCAGCAACCGTCGTATCCTGAACAAGGCTACGATAGGCCTTACGAGGATTCCTCACAACATTACTACGAAGGAGGTATCTATATACCTTCACACACACACACACACTCATATATAAATCTTATTTTCACTTGTAAATTCTAGAATGGCAGTAATTTCACAATGTCCATATTAAGCTTTAATAGAAATAGTGCTGGCTTATTTTATTTTATTATTCCTCTACAATAAAGCTAGGCACCCGCTCCCCACACAATAATTGTTCACAACCCCCTTACTGACTGTACATCACTAAAACATGTTAATTTTCTCAGCTAAATGAACCTAACCCAGCAATCTATTGATATTTCAGCTACATACACACATCTATAGGATCCAGCTTTCTGATCTCGTCTAGTCTGTGCTCTTTCAGCTGTCTTTTTTAATTATTTTTTTCTTTGCTCTTCCAATCACGGTCATAATGCTGTGATATTTCTTCAATGTATTGCTCGTATGCCAAGGAAGCAGAAACAAAAATGCCGCAGTCCAGACTTGCAAAACCTAGCTTTAGTATGTATGTGGGCTGACTTCCCTATGTTCGTTTTTTTGTTTTTCTTTTTGGTGTTCAGTATTTTAACTGTTTTTATATAGTTTTTTGTTTTTGTGTTTTTTTTTTTTTTTTTTTCTTGTTTTGGTGTTGGTTGTGATGGTGTGAGGCTTTCCAAATTAAGCAATGGATTAACATGATGTTTTTGCATTGAAATTTTTTTTTAGGGAATGCACAATATGCTCAGCAACAAGAATCTTATCAAGCGCCACCACAACAACAAGGCTACCCGTCTCAGCAACAGCAGTACCCAAGCCAACAAGGTTACCCTGGCCAACAGCAAGGTTACGGTAAGTACCTGCTGCCAATAGATTAAGCTTAAAAGATAAGAGTAGGACAGTAGTTCTATCAGCATTGCTGGTGATCGCGTGGTAGCTTCTGTCCCCGTCCCCACCCCTCCCGGGCATTGCTTACTATTCCTGGCCTCAGTGCGCCAACCGCAGTATCAGTCAGCTGGGCTGTGGTCGGCTGTCTTTTTAAAAAAAAAAAAAAATTATTTTTTTACTTTTCACTTTCGCTTGCTCAGGCAGGACGCCCGGTGGGCAGATGAATAATAGAGGCAGTGGCTGGGTCTGCAACTTAACTCAGCCCCGCATTAGGGCACACTGGCGGAGCTTCCGCCCACCTCCTCCTCCCTTTCCTGGTCTATCTCCAACCTGGCTAGGTTCTTTAGGTCCGTGGTTTCGGCCTTGGAGCGGTCTTCCCTGCGCACGCCCACCAGGGAGTCCTGCTTAGTCTCGCCTGACCCCCATTTCCAGCGCTCTCACAAACGCCCTAAAGTGCTTTCGTCCGGCTCCTCTTCAGAGCCGCACAGTCGGGATAGACCTTTTTCCCATAGATCTTGCTCCTCTTCCCCAGCTTTCCAGCACAGTCCCCCACTCCAGGGGCCACTCACCCAGTGACCGACCCAGGTCTCAGACTCTTCGTTCCAGGTCCAATACGCATCAGTCTAAGGCTACCTACGCACACTCTCCAGGGGAAGTAGCGGTTAACGGGTCGGAATCCACCTCTGATCAGGAGGACCACTCTGCCTTGTCTGATATGGTGGACAGCTTGGTGTCAGCCATCAGGGACACATTTCATCGGGAAGACCCAAGAACTCATGCTGAATTTGATGCCTTGTTGGACGCAGCTTGGAAGCATCCGGACAAATGATTCCAGGGAACCAAGAAGATTCAAGCTCAGTTTCCCTTTCCTCCAGATCTGGTTTCCAAGTGGACGGCACCACCTGCAGTTGATCCTCCAGTTTCTATTCTATCCAAATCTGCTACTTTGCCTCTGGGGGACGCAGCATCCTTTTTAAGGATCCTGTGGACAAAAAGATTAAGAATCTGGCGACATTTGCCTTTGAAGTGGCAGGTTTGTCCTTGCTACTCACCTTCGCATCCGCTTGGGTGGCCAAGGTAGTTTCGGTTTGAGCTTCTCAGCTACGGCAGGACATCCTGTCAGGCGCACCTCTGGAGGACTTGGCGGATCTCGTTCGCCAACTTTCTCAGGCCGGAGACTTTCTCTGTTCAGCGGCCTTGGAGTCAGCCCGATGCACGGCCTTTGACTGAGGTAATTTGGTTGTGATTTGTCACTCTGTGTGGCTGAAGGTGTGGGATGCAGATGCTGCTTCAAAGAAATCTCTAACGGTTACCTTTCTCCCGTTCTCGGCTCTTTGGGAAACACCTAGATGAAATTATTTCTGAAGCTAGTGGAGGTAACATTTCTCTGCTGCCGCAAAACAAACCTCGCTGCTCCGATTCCCGTCGGAAGGCTGCTTTCTTTCAGCTCTTTTGATCCTTTGCATCAGGTCGCCCTCCCTAGCAGACTCCCTCCCAATCTCGGAAAGCCCCTTTTTTTTTTTTTTTTTTCAAGGCACGTTCTTCCTGGAAGGCAGATAACCACTCTGGCGGTTTCGCGGCAAAGTCCGGTAACCGTAAGCCTCTCTGAATGGACGCACCCACTCGTGTCCTTCTCAGGTCTGTCTCTTTTCCGGGACGTTTGGCTAGCGCAGGTCCAGGACTCCTGGGTCTGGGACGTCATATCCGATGGTTACCGGATAGTTTGCTTCCCTTCCCTGGGATTGTTCTGACCCCACCCTCCTCGTTCCCCTTATTTAGTGGCAGCCTTTTAGGTCGCTTTAAGTACCCTCCCCGCTCAGGGAGTGATTGTGTCAGTTCCTCCAGGGGAGCGTTTTTCGGGATTCTACTCAAATCTTTGTCGTCCCTAAGAAAGTGGGCTCTGCCCGCCCCATTCTGGACCTCAAGCTACTCAACCGCCATTTGCGGCTACGTCATTTTCGCATGGAGTCCCTCCACTCCGTGGTAGCGTCCATGGGTCAGGGGGAGTTTCTTTCTTCAGAGGGTATCCAGGATGCCTATCTGCACATCCCAATTTCCCCCACCCATCAGCTTTTCCTTCGCTGTTCCTGCGGGTCACTTTTTTTCAATTTGTGGCTTTTCTTTTTGGCCTAGCTGCGGCTCCCAGGGTTTTCACCAAAGTCATGGTGGCGGTGATTGCCATCCTTTGGGCCCGGGGAAACTTGGTCTTTGATCAAAGCTCCGTCCTGGTCCCCAAACTTGGAGAGCCTTCATCTCACGGTACAGACTCTGTCTGCCTTCGGTTGGGTGATCTACCAGGAAAAGTCCAACCGGTCTCCCTCCCAGTCACTTGTCTTTCTGGGTCTCCTTTTCGACACGGCAGCTGCCCGTGTTCGTCTTCCGTTGGACAAGCGGCGCTCCCTGCAGGATTCGCTTCTGCATGGAAGTACTGGGCCAGATGGAGGCGGTCCCTTTAGCCCACTTCCGCTATCTCCCTCTCCAGCTGGCCAGCTTGGCCTGGCGGGACAAGTCTCCTTCTACTCTGGATTGCTGGATTCTTCTGCCCTCCTCCGTTCGTTCGGTCTCTTCTGTGGTGGCTCCACTCTCCCCTCCTTCTCCAGGGGCGGTCGTTTCTTCCCCTCCTCTGGCAGGTCGTCATGACCGATGAGTCTCCAGGGTTGGGAAGGTCCTGACTGTCCAGGTTCACTAGTCCCCCTCAGAAGGCTCACCTTCCTATCAATCTTCTGGAGCTCCATGCCATCTTTCTTTGCTTCATCCACTGGTAGATCCTCCTACAGGGTCGCCCGGTTCGTGTCCAAGCTGTGGCATATATCGGTCACCAGGGCGGCACACACAATTGCTTGGCAATGGAGGAGGTCACAGATTCTGCTCTGGGCAGAGACTCTAGTTCCAACTCTCTGTGCGATCCATATTCCGGGTGCGGAGAATTGGGAAGCAGATCTTCTCAGCCGCTCCTCTGTGGATTCGGGGGGAGTAGTCTTTCCATCTGGAGGCGTTTGGTCAGATCTGCGATCTTGGGGGGGGGGGGGGGTTGGGGGGGTCGACTGGGACGTGGATCTCTTCGCGTTTGACACACACGGAGCAGTAGCATACTAAAATACAGGAAAATTCTAAAAACATGCAAGGAGCTGTGTAGCATAAGGTGCACTGAGGGTCTGGGACAACAGTCCTAATCCTAACCTAGTGGTACAAGACACTCTTTATACAAATGCGTGATACAAGACACTCTCTATACAAATGCGCATTCAGTTATAGCATCACACAATCCTAAATACCGTACACTCACCCATGTGGTGTGCTGACTCTGCCTGCCCCAACTTACGTTTCATCTGGCTTGACTTTATCAAGGGTCGTGCTTTGTCGCGAAGTCGCGAGCCCCTCTGGCTCTGGACGCACTTGTTGTCCTTCAGTCTTCCTTACCTCTTTCCGCTTCTCCCTCTCCTGCCCAGGGTTCTGAGGAAACTCAAGGCGGAGGGCGTTCCCGCTATTCTTGTGGCTCCAGACTGGCTCAGGTGCGCGTGGTACGCAGACTTCATTCAGCTGGTCGCTGGCGTACCACTGTGTCTTCCAGTTCGCCCCGATCTGCTCTCGCAGGGTCCTCCCTGCCACTCCAAGTTGTCGATGCATGTGACGGCATGGCGATTGAAACCACGGTTTTTAGATCTCTAGTTTTCATCCGGGGTGATTCGCACCATCCTTCAGGCTCGAAAACCTTCCTCCGCTAGGATTTACCACCGCTCATGGCGGGCTTATTTCAGGTGGTGCTAGGCTCGGTCTGTCTCCCCGGTCCTGTTTCCTTTCCGCGCCTTCTTGCTTTTTTTGCAATCCGGTCTGTATCAGCGCTTGGCACTCAGCTCTCTTAAAGTGTCAGCTCTTTCTATTGTTTCAGACACCTTTGGCTTTCAGTTCTCACGTCCACACCTTCCTGCAGGGCGTTGCCCATGCGGCGCTGCCATTCAGGTCTCCCACTCCTCCTTGGGATCTCAACCTGGTGCTTAGCGCTTTGAAGGAGGCTCAGTTCGAACCTCTCTGGGATGCCACACCTTTTGCATCCTTTCGTGGAAGGTTGCCTACCTCATCGCAAATGCCTCCATTAGGAGGGTCTCCGAGCTGGCGGCTCTTGTCGCTCTCCCTTCTTGGTCCTTCATTAGGACAAGGTGGTTTTTCGGCCATCTCCCTCCTTCTTGCCCAAGGTATTTTCCCCCTTTCACATGAACGAGGAGATCATTCTTCCTTCATTTTGTCCAGCTCCATCTAATGCTAAGGAGCTTTCCCTACATAGTCTGGACGTTGTTCGAGTTGTCCGGATCAATCTTTCAGTCACAATCTCCTTTAGGCAGGGTGACTCCTTTTTTGTGATTCCGGAGGGTGGTCGCAAGGGTCTTCTGGCTTCCAAGGCGACCATTTCACGGTGGATCCGTTCTGCCATCTCTGAATCGTACTGTTGTAAAGGGAAGGTCCCTCCTTTTCCAGGTGACTGCACATTCCACATGTTCCAATGGGGCTTCTTGGGCGCTCTGCAATAGGGCTTCGGCCTTGCAAGTCTGTAAGGCGGCCACCTGGTTGTCCTTGCACACTTTCACTAAATTCTACCAGGTGCACACGTTTGCGTCAGCTGACGCTGGTTTGGGTTGCAAAGTGTTGCAGGCGGCAGTGGCTCAGTCTTCTGCCTGATTCTGAGTTGGGTATTTTTCCCACCTCCAGAGACTGCTTTGGTACGTCCCACAGTCTCTGTGCCGACCGAGAAAAGTAGATTTTATTTTATAATTTTTTGTTTACCATAAAATCTTTCATGGAGGATCCATTGGGGGACACCCACCCATTGTGTTTGTTGCAATTGCTCGTTTTTCTGTCCGAGGAGTTGTTCTCGTTTCTTTTTTTGTCTGGTTCCCTCGGACACCTGCTGGTTTCTTTCTCTGTCAGTCTTCTCCTACTCCTTTTGGGACTAAACTGATTAGCTCAGGGTAAGTGGGGGGTATATCCTGCCAGGAGGGGCAGCCTTTTTTCTTTTTGTATGCTTAGTGTCAGCTTTCAAGTGGCAGCAAGCTATACCCACGGTCTTTGTGTCCCCAATGGATCCTCCTGAAAGAGATTTTACAGTAAGCATAAAAAATCGACTTTTTTAGGCATAGTTAAAGAGTAACTATCGCCAAACTAAACTCTTAATATATTGTTCCTTATGTAAGACACTTTGCTATTTACTTGCTGTTAAAATTCTTAACCTTTTTTATATGTTTTTAATGTGATGTGAAAAAACTGCCACTAGGTGACTGTTCTCTGCTGCAAGTCAAACAGTTTGGTCTCCTCCCCGCCTGGCAGGAGACCAAACCCAGGAAGTACGTGTGGGGCATGGGGCATGGGGAGGCACAGCTCTCGCAGGCCTCATGTGACGTTGTGCCTGCTGGGTAATGCCCACTTTCTCCTGCCAGGAGCTCACACAATGTGAGCAAGGGAAAAGGTATGATGCGAAGATATATATATATATATTTGTATATAAAATATGGTTAGATGACGGGCACCTTTTTTTTTTTTTTTTTTTTTTTTTTTTTTTTTTTTAAAGCATCATTTAAAGCATTGGTGCTTCAGAGGTCACAGACTTTTTTCTCGGCTGTGACTTCTCGTACACCTAGATTATGTGCTGGGGGTTTATGCTGAGAATCCTAGCCTGGCATACTGGACAACACTGGTGTTTTGATAAGGGAGGGAAGGGGTTCAGAGCCAGTGATTTTGCTTCAGTATGATCCTCTGTACCACACTTTTCTGAGTTAGTTCTGCCTACTGAACAGCACAAGTGTGAACCCAGCTTTGTTGTTGTACATTCAGCACCAGACAACAGCAGCAGCTGATTTACTCCATTGATTTTAATGTGGCCTGTTGTGTTGTAATCATGGTTTCCAATATTTGATGGAACCTGCAGTGGAGACACCCAATGGAGCCTGCAGTGGAGACACCCAAAGCAGGTGGGAATCCACTCTGTCAGCAGTGAAAAAATGGCTTTGTAATCTAGCATTGAATGGGAAATCCCTTCTTTTTTTTCCCTTAGAGAGAGACTTTATTCTGCCCGCTGTACAGCCATTTAAATTTCAGGCATATTGATCTATAAAAGATTTGGAAGTCTGTGTACATATTACACCACCATAAAACTCAGGCTACAACCACACAAATATGAAATTGTATAGGAAAAATGGTAACCTTTTTGGTAGTGGGAAAACTTAAAATTTTAGCACTTGGCCAAGGAACCAGAGCTTTACTTGCTCGATTAGCACCCTTCTGAAGATGTGTGTTTGGTCTTAACTGGGTCATGACTGGAGCCATTGCTGGTTATGACAGCTTAGCACCCTAGCTGTTATTATCAAAAGTGCTCCAATAATTTATGCCCACATCCACTAACCGGTCTGCATTTTTTAATGGTAGTTATATAGGTTTGGGTGAATTTGACTGCTTGTCCCTCTTTACAGATGACAGTAAACAAGCCTAGCAAATCAGAATTTTCTTTTTCAGTCTTTGAGCCTTTGATGCCAAGTTATATTACTGTGTAATATGCTTCTATTACTTCCATGCACCGCTCTTCCATGCATGGGACACAAACCCAGAAGAGCTGTACTGCAAGTCCTTTTTATTTTACTGTTGTGTTTGACTTTTCCCAACATTCCATGGAGCCAGAGACAACGTCATAAGTCACATAGAGCTCTCCAGGGGGGTGTCTGTATGCAGCAAAGGAAGGGTTGATAGCGGGGTGGAAGGGATTTACTGTAGTAATGCTATTCACCCACCCACTACAGCATAGCCACGTCCCTGTGAAACCGTATGACTTATGGCGTATGGTCTCTGGCTGGTGGGAAAGGTCAGTCGACTGTAAGACTTGTCCTACGGCACTTCTGGTTGCGGGTTTCGTGCGCGACATCACAGAAAAGTGGTACACACAGTAATAGCCTACTACTATGTGTCAATACTTTCTGCACCGTACAACTTCTCCCATTGAAATAAAGGTTGTTTTTTGTTTTTTTTTCCCCCCCTGAAACAATGCAGATTTAAAGGCGTAGTCCAGTGCGCACTTTTCTTATTTTATCCGGTCCCTGCAAAAAAAACTTTCTCTTGCCTGCCTATGCACCCCCGGAGCTCCAGTACAGGTGTTCGGTCGCCAGGCTGTTTGCTTCTTACTTCCTGTTAGCCTGGCACATATCACACGGAGCTTCAGCCTATCACCGGCCGCAGCGATGTCCCGCCTCGGCTGGTGATAGGCTGAAGCTCTGTGTGACGTGCCGAGCTAACAGGAAGTAAGAAGCAAACAGCCTGGCGACCGACCCTGTGACGACCGACCAAAACTGACTAAATCCTACCCCATCATAGAACAGGGTCTGTTCCATGTTGGGGGAAGTGGTACAGGGGCAAAGGGGTTGATCGCATCGGGTCTCACTTCTAAGATCCGATCAAAAGTTATTAAGCAGGGGAGTGGGCGGCATGCTCCGCTCCCCAGCGATGTACGATGTATTTTTTACTTTCATTTTCAAATTCCCCGCCGGGATCCCTGAATGGCCGGTACTGAGGAGCGATTCAGGGATCCCAGCAGGGTTCTCAAATAGAAGAGCTGCGGTGGGGAAAGATATATAGAATCGCTGGAGGGAATGTATATGTCCCCACAGCTTTTATATATCCTGTCCCCCGCCGCGCTATCATATACCCACCGCAGCACATGTTATATATGTCCCCAGCACAGCGCATGTTATATATGCCCCCCCCCCCCCCGCACGGCGCATGTTATATATGCCCCCCCGCACAGCGCATGTTATATATGCCCCCCCCCGCACAGTGCAATCATAAGCTCCCGGTAGCGCTATCATTGACAAGCCTTTTATTAGCAGAGCATCTCTCTGGGAAGCCGCTGCCCGATGCTCTGCTAATGCTCAGCTTGTGAGTGATAGCGCTTCAGAGGCATATGTGTATAGAAGCGAAGTGGGGACCAGACATATAAGCGTTATCTGGTCCCCACTTCGCTTCTATACACAGTCCTCCTGAGTACAAACACCACAGCTGCCCCATCGCCTCCCCCATCCCCGGTGTTATTACCTGTTCCCAGGGTCCGCGATCCCTCTGGCTCCGGCGCTGTGCGCTGTGATGCGCAATGACGAGTGACGTCCCCAACGCGACGTCGCTGTCAGTGCGCACAGTGACAGCGCACAGCAATAGCGCCGGAGCCAGAAGAAGCGCAGACCCCGGGAACATGTAATTATAACACCGGGGATGGGGGAGGCGATGGGGCAGCTGTGGTGGTTGTACTCAGGAGGACTGTGTATAGAAGCGAAGTGGGGACCATATAACGCTTTATATGTCTGGTCCCCACTTCGCTTCTATACACATATGCCTCTGAAGCGCTATCACTCACAAGCGGAGCATTAGCAGAGCATCGGGCAGCGGTTTCCCAGAGAGATGCTCTGCTAATAAAATGCTTGTCAATGATAGCGCTACCGGGAGCTTATGATTGCGCTGGGCGGGGGACATCTACAACATGCGCTGGGCGGGGGACATCTACAACATGCGCTGGGCGGGCGGGGGACATATATAAAATTTACTGTGCGACGCATTAGTAAATCTGGGAGAAAAATACACGGAGTAAATCAAGAAACACTCAGAGATAAACCCGACACTCTTAGTAAATGAGGGCCATTGATTTCAATGTGTAGGAAAATACGCAGCAGCAAAATACGGCACATGATGTCCTACCTTTTTAAAATAGAACCTAAAACTACAGGGCATTGTCAGGGAAAATCAGATCAAACTGACCTGACAAGTATTGTCAATGTTATAGTTTTGTCTGTCAGAATGTCTGCTTCATTTTGTTCTGTAGAAAGCACATTTCTTTGTTTTTTGTTTTATGGAAGTTATTTTTGTCCCATGTAGGTCCTTCTCAAAGTGGTCCTGGTCCTCAGTACCCAAACTACCCTCAGGGACAAGGACAACAGTATGTGCCATACAGACCTTCACAGCCAGGACCTCCGCAGCCACAGCAGCAGAGACCTTACGGATATGATCAGGTAAAGCTCCTTGAAGTGTTTAAGTATCTTTGCAGTTGAAAAATGTGTATGTGTTGTATTTTCCCTTAGAGATCAACATCTTTTGTAGAAAGGTCCATTGAGGCAGGGTCTAGTCCCATATTCTGGTACTGATGATGCACTCAGGTGTTGGCTATGCAAGACAGCTGAAGGGTTGTGAAGACTTCATTCCCTTCAGCTATCAGTTTAAAGGGGTACTCCACCCCTAGACATCTTATCCCCTGTCCAAAAGATAGGGCATAAGATGCCAGATCGCCAGGGTCACGCCCCCTCCCATAGACTTGCATTGAGGGGCGGGGGAGTGGAGTCATGTCGCCATGATCCAGCAGCGGGACCCCGGCGATCTGACATCTTATCCCCTATCCTTTGGATAGGGGATAAGATGTCTAGGGGCAGAGTACCCCTTTAATCCTACAGATATTAGTGACTGGCTGTCTATATTATGCCCATTTTTCTTGGTTCGGCTTATATAGCACTAATGTATTTTGCAGTGCTATATAAAGATTTCCTCAGGGATTCACAATTGTCATCTGAAATATACACTTATTTTATAGACGGCAATCTAGTGGTCTCCTTACCGGTCAGTACATCCACCTTCTGTACTCTGTATTGGGGGTCATGAAGGTGCGTTTGAAGTTGCAGAGAGCCCCTCGCCGGTGAGCCAGCTGTGCAATGTCTTCTCTGCTTATTAGAGAAGAAAAAGAACAGGCACAGTGGCATTCTCCAGTTCTGTGACAAGCAGAGAAAGTAATGGTGATTCATGTTCAGGTGCTTGGTCTTCTCAGGATTGAACAGATCTGGCCACCAGCCTCCATTAGACCTGTCAGGCTGGGAAACTGAAATAGTCAAAAATAAAAAAAAAATTCAACTAAAAAGGAGGTTTTAGAACTTTCCACATAAATATCAGATTTAAGTATTTTAACCAGAAATGGATTTATGGCATAATCCCTAGCTCCAAGGTTCAGTTTCTTATGCAAGGAGGTTTGTCAGGACATTAAGGTCATATTGATGATCATATTGTCATTGCATATTCTAACCCCTGTACACCATTAGTTCTGAAAGCAGGAGTCTACTAGTTGCCATTAGAGATGAGCGAACTTACAGTAAATTCGATTCGTCACAAACTTCTCGGCTCGGCAGTTGATGACTTTTCCTGCGTAAATTAGTTCACCCTTCAAGTGCCCCGGTGGGCTGGAAAAGGATGATACATTCCTAGGAAATAGTCTCCTAGGACTGTATCCACCTTTTTTAGCCCACCGGAGCACCGGAAAGCTGAACTAATTTATGCAGGAAAAGTCATCAACTGCCGATCCGAGAAGTTCGTGACGAATCGAATTTACTGTAAGTTCGCTCATCTCTAGTTGCCATACCAAGTGGTGAGGTGACTGCACATGCGTGGTAAATCTCAAGTATAATCTGAAAGATACAGGAACAGTCCTTAAAGGCGCACTCACATGTTTTCGTATGATCCATAGACTAATGGAGAGTCATCTGTGACTGTCACAGTGATCAAATCCACCCCATTCAGATGTTTGATATATTCTGTAGGTACATCTGTACATGTATTTTGGGGGTATACTCATTTATTATTAAAGCTTTCCTCTTTGTTTAAATTCATAAAAAATAATTGATACAATTTTTTTACTGTTAATTTTTGTAATTTTTTTTTTTTTTTAGGCGCAGTATGGAAACTATCAGCAGTAAAGAACTTGTGGATTCCTGTAGCCAGTCAGTGTAGCTGTTGTGGTGTTTCCTCTGGACTGTGGACATTTTCCTTTTGAAGATATTTATCACTTTTACATTTGGGAAAATTATGTGAAATTTGATGGCATCTTCCAACCATTGAAGACTGCAGTAATTCACATGTCAGTTCACACAATGTACTCTAGGTGGTGATGTTGCATCATACAATCCAGGATATCCATAAACAAGAGATGTCAGACCATCCATTTGAGATGGGGGAGAATTTTTTTTTTTTTCTTTTTCTTTTTTTTTTTTTAAGTTACAGCTGTGTACTTATACACCATAAACTGGGGAACAAAATTTCAGAGCATTTGTAACTTTTGGATACACTATGAAGTTAAGGAGAATGTGTTTGTGCCATGAATGTTACTATTAGAATTATAAAAATGGAGAAACAATGGCTAATGCTTTATCAATATATATTTTTTATTTTTTCCTATGAGAAAGGTCCTACAGTTTGGATACTTGGAATGAACATACCATACATTTCTTCCTTAAGTTGCAACATTTATTTCTATAGAATAGCCGGGATCACAGCAGCATTGATCTTTTAACCAGCACACAAGAATATTTATGCAGTATAGAGCACACGCTGCTATAAATATTATGTTTTAAGTACTAGGCAATGGTCTCTTTACATTGCGTTTTGCCGTGTTTGTGCATCCATTGGAGGTATACATCAGGAAATGCGACTGTATGGGCATACGGCTTCATCAGTCACCCATAGACACACACTGTAAAGCCAGAATGAAGCTTATGTAATTCAGTTAACTGTATAGAGTACTACAGCAAAAGTATACTGGCCCTACAGAGGCCAAAAGGAAATTTTCTGGTCTCCATTGGGTGAATGGAAGCCTGTGAGTATATTTTGATATATACTCTGGGAGCTTTTCTGGTTTATAAGGTAAGTAGACGCTGCAATTTGCAATGTTAAAGTAGTCTAACTTATGCAATACAAGAGGTCTTACAAGATATAGATACATATTTTAATTTTTTTTTTTTTGTTAGGCAAACAAAACCTGAAGAGATTGTATGTTATTTCACAGAGCAATATTTTCCTGTTTTGAAACTTAATAAAACACAACACACAATTGAAACAAATTAAGTATGGGCAGTATTTATATTTTTTTTTTGAATTTTTTTTTTTTTTTTTTGAGGACAAAGGTTCTGTGCCAAAAGTATACTGGTGTACTTACAATGCTATTTAACTGTACTTTACAAGAATAAATTATTTGTGACTTGATCTTTAATTCTTTTTGTGTAATCTGTACAGGATGCATATTTATATGAAATTGACAGGGCACTTTAGTGTATTATCATTGACTTTGCTCGTGCAAATTTCAGTTGATAGTGTAAAATAGGCAGCAGTGAAGATCGCTTAGAGATGAGCGAACTTACAGTAAATTCGATTCGTCACAAACTTCTCGGCTTGGCGGTTGCTGACTTATCCTGCATAAATTAGTTCAGCTTTCAGGTGCTCCCGTGGGCTGGAAAAGGTGGATACAGTCCTAGGAGACTTTCCTAGGACTGTATCCACATTTTCCAGCCCACCGGAGCACCTGAAAGCTGAACTAATTTATGCAGGATAAGACATCAACTGCCGAGCTGAGAAGTTCGTGACGAATCAAATTTACTGTAAGTTCGCTCATCTCTAATCGCTGTAAAGTGATCTTCGCTGCTGCTTCTAGGAGTTTCAAAACTAAAATGCCCAGCATGCCCAGACAGCCTTTAGATGTCCGTGCATGCTGGGAGTTGTAGTTTTGCAACAGCTGGAGGCACACGGCTTGGGAAACAGTTAAGTAACAAACTCTGTGTTTTGCAACCAATGTGCCTCCAGCTGTTGCATAACTACAACCCCCAGCATGCACGGACAGCAGCCAAAGGGCATGCTGAGAGTTGTAGTTTTGCAACAGCTGGAGGTTTGACCCCCCCAACGTGAATGTACTGGGTACATTCACACGGGTTGGTTTACAGCGGGTCTCTTGCTGCAAGTTTGAGATGCAGCAAATTTTCCACTGCAGCTTAAACTCCCAGCAGGAAACTCACTGTAAACCCCTGCCTGTGTGAATGTACCCTAAAATCACTACACTACACAAAATGAGTAAAATACCACATATACCCCTACACAGTCCCATTTCCTCCCCCCCCCCCCAAATCCCCAGTAAAAATGAAAAACATCAGGTATGGCACTGTTTCCAAAATGGAGCCTCCAGCTGTTGCAAAACAACAACACCCAGTATTGCCAGACAGCCATTGAATGTCCAGGCATGCTGGGAGTTTTCAACAGCTGGAGGCACCCTGTTTAGGAATCACTGGCGTAGAATACCCCTATGTCCACCCCTATGCAAATCCCTAATTTAGGCCTCAAATATGCATGGTGCTCTCTCACTTCGGAGCCCTGTCGTATTTCAAGGCAACAGTTTAGTGCCACGTGTGGGGTATTTCCGAACTCGGGAGAAATTGTCTAACAAATTTTGGGGGGCTTTTTCTCCTTTTACCCTTTATGAAAAGGTAAAGTTGGGGCCTACTCCAGCATGTTATTGTAAAAAAAAAAATTTTTTTTTTAAATTTACACTAGCACGCTGGTGTTGCCCCATACTTTTTATTTTCACAAAAGGTAAAAAAAAAAAACATATGTACGGAAATACCCCATATATGGATGTAAAATGCTCTGTGGGCACACAACATGGCTCAGGAGTGAGAGCGCCATGTACATTTTAGGTGATTTGCACAGGGGTGGCGGATCCTTAAGGCGGTTCTGACATAAATGCAAAACAAACCACGTGACTCCATTTTGGAAACTACTACCCCTAAGGAACGTAACAAGGGGTATAGTGAGCCTTAACTAACCACAGGTGTTTGAAGAATTTCACTAAAATGCTGGTGTTATCACAAAGTTTTCATTTTCACAAAGGTTAATAGGAAAAAAGCCCCCCAAAATTTGTAACCCCATCCTACTGAGTATATAAATACCCCAAATGTGGATGTAAAGTGCTCTGCTGGCGCACTACAGGGCTTAAGAGAATGAGCACCATTGGGCTTTTGGAGAGAGAATTTGGCTGGAATTGAAGGCCATGTGCAGTGAGCATTTACTCCCCACAGGTGTCTGACAGATTTTTGGAACAGTGGTCGGTGAAAATGTAAAATGTAATTTTTCATTTGCACAGCCCACTGTTCTAAAATGAATTGTTAGGCTTCAAAGGAACCCGGCTCTACGGCGCTGATCGACCAGACAGGTAAGTAGGTAAAAGAGGATTTATTGACCAGAATGCAACGCGCTTCACTGCGCTTGCGCAGCTTCCTCAGACATCTTGCCTAAGGAAGCTGCGAAAGCGCAGTGAAACGCGTTGCATTCTGGTCAATAAATCCTCTTTTACCTACTTACCTGTCTGGTCGATCAGCACCGTGGAGCCGGATTCCTTTGAAGCCTAACAATTCATTACCGTATAAATACCGGAGGGCAGCAGATGACCTACTTGGCATGCGATTACCATTGTTTATGTGGCTACACAACCACCCAGGGTGAGCAGCTAATTTAAATCATTTTCTCACCATCAGGGTTTAAACAATATTACTCTATGGAGCGCTTATTCCTTCATTTTTAGAGCACTGTTCTAAAAGTCTGTCAAACACCAGTGGGGTGTAAATGCTCACTGCACCCCTTATTACATTCTGTGAGGGGTGTAGTTAGTTTACAAAATGGGATCACATGTGGGGGGGTCCCCTGTCCTGGCACCATGGGGTCTTTGTAAACGCACATGGCCCCCGACTTCCATTCCAAACTAATTTTCACTCCAAAAGCTCCTTTTTCTTCTGAGCATTGTAGTTCGCCCGCAGAGCACTTTACATCCACACATGGGATATTTCCATTTTCTCCTAACCTCTTGTAAAAATAGTAAATTTGGGGAAAAGAAAACCTGCATTTAAGTGGAAAAACAATAATTTAATTTACACATCCGACTTTAACGAAAAGTAGTCAAACACCTTTGGGTGTGGGTGTTAAGGCTCACTGTACACCTTGTTAGGTTCCTTGAGGGGTGTAGTTTCCAAAATAGTATGCCATGTGAGTTTTTTTTTTTTTTTTTTTGCGCTGTTATGGAACCATAGGGACTTCCTAAATGCGACATGCCCCCCCCAAAAACCATTTAAGCAAAATTTGCTTTGAAAAAGCCAAATGTGGATTTCTCTTTTTACCCCTTGTAAAAATTCAAAAACTGGGTCTTCAAGAACATTGGTGTAAAAAAAAAAAAAAAAAAAAAAATTAAATGGAGATTTTGAATTTTCTCCTTCACTTTGCTGCTATTCCTGTGAAACACCTAAAGGGTTAACAAACTTTCAGAATGTTATTTTGAATACTTTGAGGGGTGCAGTTTTTATAATGGTGTCATTTATGGGGTATTTCTAATATGAAGACCCCTCAAATCCACTTCAACTGAACTAGTCCCTGAAAAATTCCAGTTTTGAAAATGTTGTGAAAAATTTTGCTGAACTCTGAAGCCCTCTGGTGTCTTACAAAAGTAAAAACATGTCAACTTTATGATGCAAACATAAAGTAGACATATTGTATATGTGAATCAATATATAATTTAATTTATTTGGAATGTCTATTTTCCTTACAAGCGGTGATCTTCAAAGTAAGAAAAATGCTACTAATGCTAATTTTTTTTTTTTTGGGGGGGGGGGGGGGGGGGGCGCCAATTTTGCCTCATGGCAATGCTGCGGCCAGATGTTAGCTGAAAATTAATGAGAAATCGCAAAATTCTTTTTCCACTTGGTGTTTTTCAGTTTGGTTTTTCAGCTCTTTGGCGGTTTAGCAAATTCGCAGCATGCTGAGCCACTGGCGCTTAACACCCCCCCCCCCCCCCCCCCCCCTGAAATCGTGGCGTTTTTCTCCCATAGAAGTCTGTGGGAGTAAAGAAAATGCCAAGAAAAACGCCACGTGGGTTTTAACTTTGGTGTTTTTTCAGGCGGTTTTTATTCTCTTTTGGACTTTCCAAAAAAGTGATGGAGATACCTTTTTTTTTATTAGGGATGTCCCGATACCATTTTTTTTTAAGTACGAGTACCGATACTTTCATTTTAGTACTCGCCGATACCAAGTACGAGTACTTTTATTTTAAAGGGAATCTGACATCAGGGTGACACGGTTTCTGGCGCTGCTTACCGTATGATATGTGGGTCCTTGTTGTGTACAATGGAGGCGGCTGCTGTAGTATGAGCCAAGATTTCTCTCTACTCCATTGGGCACAACAGGGAATTTGCATTGGCGGCGAGACCTATGACCACATGGTGAGCAGCAGTAGAAACCGGGTCACCTGCACTATTTACCTATAAATTCAAGTTAGTGCAGGTGACTCTGCTGTAAGATTGCCTTTAATAGTAGGTAGTATCCCCTTGCAGACATTAGCAGCAGCCCCCCGGCAGTCATTAGTAGCATCCCCCCTTGTAAACAGCAGCGCTCTGTAGACTGCAGCGCCCCTCCCCCTTGTAGACATTAGTAGCAGCCCCCCTTTAGACAGTGGGCCCCCATTTAAACAGCAGCAGGGCCCCCCTTTTAGACAGCAACAGCAGCCCCCCCTGTTTACACAGCAGCCACCTCCCTCCCCCCCCCCCCCCCCTGTAGACAGCAGGGCCCCCCATTTGGACAGCAACAGCAGCCCCCTCTCCTTGCAGACAGCTCACCTGTGGCAGTCCTCTGCCGGGTGCTGCCGCTCTACTGCCCCGTTCTCCTGTCCTCCGGATGGCATCCTATGGAGGAGCGTGTGACCTATACGTCACTCTGCTTCCTTCATAGCGTTACGCTGGGCGCAGGGGAGGAAGTTGAGTGACGTGTATGTCACATGCTCCTCCATGGAACACTATGATGAGAACGGGGCAGAGGAGCGGTACCAGGTATCGGACATGGTATCAGGGACATTAAACGAGTACCCGATACCATGCATATGGCTTGTATCGGTATCGGGACATCCCTACTTTTTATAATAACATTTTGTTAAAAAATAATAATAAAGATACAGTAGTGACGGAAAAAATAGTATTTAATGAAATTTATCTTTTTTATAACAAAATTATTATTTTTTTTTAAACCTGGGTCAATTTGTGTGCGGGCAGGGCACTAAAAATGTAGCCGACACTAATGAAAATGTAGTGTGTGTGTGTGCGCGTTTTTCACTTTTTATTTATTTTTTAGGTGGTACTACTACGCCCAGAATGGAACACACACACTGTTCCATGATGGGAGTAGTAGTAATTGACAGTTCGCCACCGGGTTCCGTTGTGATCCTCCTGTATAATTTATAGATGCGGCTGGCCGCTCTTCTATGGTCCCCTGCGCTGCCGTATATATACACCTATTCCTATTTCCCGCAGAGAGCTGTGATTGGCCAGATGGATCCAGCCAATCACAGTTCTCTGTGGGAAATATGAATAGTTGTGTATATAAGTCAGTGCAGTGGACCATAGAAGAGCGTCCGCCTGCATCTATACATTATACAGGACGATCGCATTGGGTGTCTGTCAGGAGTGACAACCACTATGATCTTTCCTTAACGGCAGGAACTACTGCTCCCAACATAGGCAGAGTGTGCTCCATGATGGGAGTAGTAGTAGTACCTGCAGTTAAGGAAAGATCACATGGGGTATCACTCCTGACATAGGCTGTGATCAGCCTTTCTATTGCAGAGATGTGGAGCGGCTTTGTCCTGCGCTCTGCATCTCTGTACAGAGCAGAGATGTGAGCGCTGTATAGAGCCTCTCCGCATCTCTGCTATATTATGGACGATCGCATCGGGCGATATGGCTATTAGTACAGGTACTACTACTCCCATCAGGGAACATTGTGATCCATGCGGGGAGTAGTAGTAGTACTACCTAAATGTCAGAGAAAAAAAAAGTGAAACACACACACTTTATTAAAAAATTAATTAAAATTCCGTTATAAAAAATATAAATTTCGTTAAATACATTTTTTTTTTCCATCACTATTGCATCTTTATTTTTTTTATTTTTGGTACCCAACAAATTTTGGGTACAAAAAAAACCCAAAAATGCCAAAGGGGCCAAAAAAAAATTACCACACAAATGAAAAACCGCCAGAAGCAGGAAATTGCGCTGGCGTTTTTTTAAAATTTTATTTTATTTTTCAAACCAAAAAACGCAGGACAAAAAAACAAGTAGAAACTTAGTCTTTGGGGATGCTATTAGTCAGGTATCAAGGCCCAGTAAACCTTTCAGATCTGATGTAAGGTGCTACAAGTTCATTTTTCACCTCTGATCTTTCAGTTATAGAAGGTTTTTGCCACCAAAAGTATAGCATAACCCAATTTGCGAACTGCTTTTAGACCTGAAGACTCTTGAGGAATCTACTCTAGAGAAGTGAATTTTGACATCGATAAGTCTCCCAGAATGCTTTCATATTTTGGCCAAAACCGTAGTCTGTAGTTGACATCTTACACTTTGAACAATGTTTTACTTCTATTGCGAAAAGCTGTTTTGACAGGTAAATTTAGAACCAAGGAAGAGCTTTATCAAAACCTGTGCAGAGAAAGTGGTGCAGTTGCCCATAGTAACTAATTTCAGAGGCCTTCTTAAAATATGGTTGCTATGGGCAACTGCTCCACTCTTCCTCTGCACAGGCTTTAAAAACTCTCCCCATTTATGGATTAATTTGAAAATGATTTCTCTCTGACTGAGATCTTACCCATTACTGACCTTCCAAAATATTCTTCCAAAGGCTATGTTCACACATTGTAACGTCCGTATGGAAAATCTCTGTGCGGACATTCTGCAGACTGCGGCTGCTGGTGCTGCTCAGAAATGCACCGTCTCATAGACAGAAATGCATTCCATGCAGAGTCCACAAAGAATTGACATGTCTATTCTTTCTGTGGACACCAGAATTTGAATTTCTGTGCCAGATGTTTCTAGCACGGAAATTCTGTTATGTGAACAGCACAGCAGAATCCTATTGAAGTCTGTGAGACTCTGCTGCTGCGAAATTCCGCACGTAAATTCTGATGTGTAAACATAGCCTAAGGCAGTGTTTTCAAACGAGTGTGTTGGAAAACTACAACTGCCAGCATGCAAAGGCTGTCCGGGCATGCTGGGAGCTGTGATTTTGCAAATACTGGAGGCACCCTGGTTGGGAAACTCTGCCCTTAGGTCATTTTCCTGAGTAACTTTACCATGTAGAAAAATAAAACCTTGCCTTTGAGATGTTATTGTTAAAGGGGGTATTCCAGGATTTTTTTTGACTATGCTGCAGGGGCTGTAAAGTTAGTGTAGTTCATAATATAGTTTCTTTACCTGTGTGTGATGGTTTTCTCACAATTCTTCTGTGATTTTCACTCCAATATTTATTTTTACCAGCATACCAAATGACTGTTGTCTCAGATTTTTCCGAGCTTGCAATGCGGCCGAGACCTGACTCACTAGTCAGCTGATGACAGGGAGCCATTCTGCTTCAATGGGTGGAGGGATCGCTTGGTGGGAGAGATCAATCTGCAGCTAATGCAACAGCTATAGGCACCCTGATTGAAAACCACAGGTCTTTTGAATGGATGCAGCTCATTTATGTTTCAATGGGTGGGGTGGCTGATGTGTGGGAGGGAGGAAAATGGAATTGTGGGATTTGTAGTCAAAAAAAGAAAAGTCAAACAGGAAATACCAGTTCACAAACAGCTAGCCACAATGTTATGATCTCATGATAGCCATTTAGCCCCAGGACAAGCGCAGATCCTTCCTAAGCATGTCCATTGCTGTCTGCCAGATGTGTTCTAAAATCACCTTATGGTGGATAACCCCCCTTTTAAGGGCTCTATAAAGTCTATGGGGGAGATTTATCAAAACCAGTGCAGAGGAAAAGTTGACCAGTTGTCCCTAGCAACCAATCAGATCGCTGCTTTTATCTTTCAGAGGCCTTTTAAAAAACAGAAGCAATCTGGTTACTATGGGCAACTCGTCATCTTTTAGTCTGCACTAGTTTTGGTAAATCTCCCCCTATAAAAATACAAGAAACTGTTAGCGCTACTATCAGAGGAAAAATATGTATGCCCAACAAGTTCTGCTGTAGAATTTGGTTGTATACCCTATGCAACCAGAGAGAAATAGACAGATTGGGTTAACACCGTAGTTCGGTCAATAACTATTCTAGAGAATGAGTGAGTCAGTACTATATAGTATGTAAACGTACGATATAGGACATACTCATATATATTCTGTACAATAGTGACCGAACTAAAGGGTTGTGTTAACCCAATCTCTCTTTTATGTGTGTTAACTGATCATCCTGAAATTAGCTTTTTCCCCTAATGTCTGATAGTCTGTTTTGCCTTTTTATGCATGTAGATATGGTCAAGACGACTTGGTAAAGTTCAAGCTGAGCATCAGAATGAAGAAGAAAGGGCATTGAAGTGAATTTGAACGTTGCATGGGTCTTGATGCCAAACTGACTGCTCTGAGTATTTCAGAAACAGATCTGGTATATTTCTGCACAACTATCTCTAGATTTTACAGAGAATGGTCCAAAATAGAGAAAATATCCAGCCAGCGGCAGTTGTGTGGATGACCAATTCCTTGTTTATGTCACAGGAGAATGGGTAGACTGGTTTGAGATGACAGAGAGGTAACAACAGAGATATGCAAACAACCATCTCTGAATACACAACATGTCTAACCTTGAAGCAGATGGGCCACAACAGCACAAGACCACATTGGGTGCCACTCATGTGAGCTAAGAACAGGAAAGTGAGGCTACATTTCACACAAGTTCGCCAAAATAGGACAATGGAAGAATGTTGTCTGGTCTGAGAAGTCTCTATTCCAGTTGTGCCTTTCAGATAGCGGGTCAGAATGTTTCATAGACAACAAGAAAGCATGGATCCATCCTGCCTTGTGTTAATGGTTCAGGCTGGTGGTGAGGGATATTTTATTGGTACACTCTGGGCCCCTTAGTACCAATCGGGTATTGTTTAAATTTGACAAGCTTATTAAAAGTTCAGCCACATAGCCCTCCCCGACGTGCTTTGCTCAACAGAACATAATCAGAGGAGCGAAACGTGTGTGTGTGTGTGTGTGTGTGTGTGTGTGTGGGGGGGGGGGGGGGGTGTTTATGTGTCTAAGCTTTCGAAAAGCCTGTGTACCCTTTCCATTTTTATCATCTGTTACCGACTGCAGACAAAAATGGTGATGTTTGATGTAAAAGCACATTGGGGAGATTTATCAAAGGATTTAGACTGTTTTTTCTAAATTTGTCGCACAGTAAGTCGCAGTCTAAATATGTGTGACTTTTGCCTTAGAGGGTTTTTAGAACATGATTCATTCTAGTCTAGAGGGAAAAATGCATTGGTGCTGAATTATCAAAAGCGACTTTTCAGCGACAAGTCGCATCGGCTGAAAGTACGCCGAAATGTCAGACCATGTTGGAGCAGGTTTAAATACAGTCTAAAGCATAGATCACAAAGTCTGTGCGCAGAATTTATCAAGAGCCTTGACCAGCCTAACCCTCTGTAGTTTGGTCTATATTGATGCTGGACATAAACAGCTTTGATAAATCCTCCCCCATTGTGTCTATGTCTATGGGCTGTGAGCCCAAGTGATAGCAAATACAGTGAAATTACATGGCTATCGGTGACTGGTAACACTGATGGTTTTAATTTTTTGGGTATACCAGTACTGTTTCTGACACACAAACATTAAAGGAGATATCATATAAAGTTATATGCTCACCATGACTCCACAAGGCATCCCAGCTGATTTGTTTCAAAATCAGACCCTCCCCCACATAGCCCCTTAACCTCTTCAGGACATAGGGCGTATGGATACGCCCTGCATCCCGAGTCCTTAAGTACCGAGGGCGTATCCATACGCCCGTGGGAATTCTGGCCCCCACCGCTAGCCGGTTGGGGACCGGAGCCGGATGCCTGCTGAAATCGTTCAGCAGGCATCCCGGCATATTGCCCAGGGGGGTCATTATGTCCCCCCATGTCGGCGATTGCCGCAGATCGCTGGACAATTCAGTCCAGCGATCTGCGGCGATTCCGTGTCAATCGGGTCTCCAGTGACCCGGAATTACTGGCTGTTCGGGGCCGTCTCTGACGGCCCCGAACAGCCAGAGCCTGCAGGGGTGAGGTGGCACTGGTGCCACCTCACGATCGCCCTGATTCGTCGGCCGGATTACCGGCCGACCAATCAGGGCGCCTGCTGCGGGTGTCACTCCCGCACCCGCTCCGCCCCTCTTCTGGAGGACGTGAGCGGGTGCGGGACGTGCACCACGGGTGCTGGGGACCCCGATCCCCGGCGCCCCTGTTGGGATCGGGGCCCCAGGAGCAGCTGCGGCGGCGGGACTGACCTGCAGCGTCTGGATCGTTGGAGGTGAGTGACAGCCTCCTGCTGTTGCTTAGCAACAGCTCCCAGCATGCAAAAAGGGCATGCTGGGAGCTGTAGTTATGCAACAGCAGGAGGCAGACCACCACAACTCCCAGCATTCCCTTATGGGCATGCTGGGACTTATGGTTTTGCAACAGCTGGAGGCACATTCTTTCTATGGAAAAGTGTACCTTCAGCTGTTGTATAACTACAACTCCCAGCTTGCACAAACAGCTAAAGTGCATGCTGGGAGTTGTAGTGGTGCATCTGCTGGTTGCATAACTACAACTCCCAGCATGCCCGTTGGCTGTCGGTGACTGCTGAGAGTTGTAGTTTTGCAACAGCTGAAGGCACACTGGTTGTGAAACTCAGAGTTTTTTTTTACCTAACTCAGTGTTTCACGACCGGTGTGCCTCCAGCTGTTGCAAACTACAACTCTCAGCAGTCACCGTACACCATACACCGTACATGCTGGGAGTTGTAGTTTTGCAACAGCTGGAGGCACACTGGTTGTGAAACACTGAGTTAGGTCACAAACTCAGTGATACATAACCAGTGTGCCTACAGTTGTTGCAAAACTGCAACTCTCAGCAGTCACCGACAGCCAACGGGCATGCTGGGAGTTGTAGTTATGCAACAGCTGGATGTCCCCCCCCCCAATGTGAACGTACAGGGTACACTCACATGGGCGGAGGATTACAGTAAGTATCTGGCTGCAAATTTGAGCTGCCGCAAACTTTCTGCTGCAGCTCAAATTGCCAGCGAGAAACTACTGTGAACCCCCGCCCGTGTGACTGTACCCTAAAAACACTACACTACACTAACACAAAAAATAAAATAAAAAGTAAAAAACACTACATACACACATACCCCTACACAGCCCCCCTCCCCTCCCCAATAAAAATGAAAAACGTCTGGTACGCCACTGTTTCCAGAACGGAGCCTCCAGCTGTTGTAAAACAACTCCCAGTATTGTCGGACAGCCGTTGACTGTCCAGGCATGCTGGGAGTTTTGCAACAGCTGGAGGCACCCTGTTTGGGAATCACTGGCGTAGAATACCCCTATGTCCACCCCTATGCAATCCCTAATTTAGGCCTCAAATGCGCATGGCGCTCTCACTTTGGAGCCCTGTCGTATTTCAAGGCAACAGTTTAGGGTCACATATGGGGTATCGCCGTACTCGGGAGAAATTGTGTTACAAATTTTGGGGGGTATTTCTGCTTTTACCCTTTTTAAAAATGTAAAATTTTTGGGAAAACAAGCATTTTAGGTAAAAAAAAAATTTTTTTTTTACATATGCAAAAGTCGTGAAACACCTGTGGGGTATAAAGGTTCACTTAACCCCTTGTTACGTTCCCCGAGGGGTCTAGTTTCCAAAATGGTATGCCATGTGTTTTTTTTTTTGCTGTCCTGGCACCATAGGGGCTTCCTAAATGCGGCATGCCCCCAGAGAAAAATTTGCGTTCAAAAAGCCAAATGTGACTCCTTCTCTTCCGAGACCTGTAGTGCGCCAGCAGAGCACTTTTCACCCCCATATGGGGTGTTTTCTGAATCGGGAGAAATTGGGCTTCAAATTTTTTGAGGTATTTTCTGCTATTACCCTTTTTAAAAATAAAACTTTTTTGGGAAAACAAGCATTTTAGGTAAAATTTTTTTTTTTTTTTTTTTACATTTGCAAAAGTCGTGAAACACCTGTGGGGTATTAAGGCTCACTTTATCCCATGTTACATTCCCCGAGGGGTCTAGTTTCCAAAATGGTATGCCATGTGTTTTTTTTTTTGCTGTTCTGGCACCATAAGGGCTTCCTAAAGGTAACATGCCCCCCAAAAACCATTTCAGAAAAACGTACTCTCCAAAATCCCCTTGTCGCTCCTTCCCTTCTGAGCCCTCTACTGCGCCCACCGAACACTTTACATAGACATATGAGGTATGTGCTTACTCGAGAGAAATTGGGCTACAAATACAAGTACAAATTTTGTCCTTTTACCCCTTGTAAAAATTCAAAAATTGGGTCTACAAGAACATGTGAGTGTAAAAAATGAAGATTGTGAATTTTCTCCTTCACTTTGCTGCTATTCGTGTGAAACACCTAAAGGGTTAAAACGCTGACTGAATGTCATTTTGAATACTTCGGGGGGTGTAGTTTTTATGATGGGGTCATTTATGGGGTATTTCTAATATGAAGACCCTTCAAATCCACTTCAAACCTGAACTGGTCCCTGAAAAATACTGAGTTTGAAAATTTTGTGAAAAATCGGAAAATTGCTGCTGACCGTTGAAGCCCTCTGGTGTCTTCCAAAAGTAAAAACACGTCAATTTTATGATGCAAACATAAAGTAGACATATTGTATATGTGAACCAAAAAAAAAATTATTCGTAATATCAATTTTCCTTACAAGCAGAGAGCTTCAAAGTTAGAAAAATGCAAAATTTTAAAATTTTCATCAAATTTACAGATTTTTCACCAAGAAAGGATGCAAAAATTTACCACTATGTTAAAGTAGAATATGTCACGAAAAAACAATCTCGGAATCAGAATGATAACTAAAAGCATTCCAGAGTTATTAATGTTTAAAGTGACAGTGGTCAGATGTGCAAAAAACGCTCCAGGCCAAAATGGGCTCCGTCCTGAAGGGGTTAAAAATAGGTTTTAAAAAACCTGGTGAGTCAGCAATGTCCTAAGAAAGGCTGTGCCTGATACAGTCCACAGATGGTATATTCAGCATAGGAAGACTCCATCAATGAATGGCATGTACAGATAACACGGTTATTGACATTTATCAACGGGTTTAGTCAGGTTTTCTTTACTATAATTGTCGCAAAATTGTCGCAACTGCGACTACACGATTTTTCGTGCAACATTTTGACTGGAAAGCGAGAAAAGCAAGTTTTCCTAAAATGTACTATGTAGTAATAATTTTAAAATGGACTACGGGTAGTCAGGTATTTATTAACTGCGACAGTCGCAACTGCGCAAAAAAAAAGTCGCAACAGGGTTAAAAATTGACTAAATTTACTCCAGCTCAAACATGGAGCAGAAAAAGCTACTACCAAAGTAAAAAAGGAAAAATTGCTTAGGTGAAAGAAAATTATCAACAGGCTGAAACCAGTTGATAAATAAGTCACACATAAGCAAAAAAAAAGTAAGGAAAAAATTACCAAAAAAAAGAATACATAAGCAAACATTGATAAATGATTATGTGCAAAATTCTCGGGATATATTTCCCAGTCCACATTAAATTCAATTCCTATGAAGTAAGCCCAACAGTTCCTGCAAAAGTCCGTCAAGAGTTTGCACTTGTTAAATAACCACTGTTAAAGGGGTATTCCAGGCAAAACCTTTTTTTATATATATCAACTGGCTCCGGAAAGTTAAACAGATTTGTAAATTACTTCTATTAAAAAATCTTAATCCTTCCAATAGTTATTAGCTTCTGAAGTTTTCTGTCTAACTGCTCAATGATGATGCCATGTCCCAGGAGCTGTGCATGATGGGAAAATATCCCCATAGGAACTGCACAGCTCCCGGGACGTGAGTCATCAGAGAGCTGTTAGACAGAAAACAACAACTCAACTTCAGAAGCTAATAACTATTGGAAGGATTAAGATTTTTTAATAGAAGTAATTTACAAATCTGTTTAACTTTTCCGTAGCCAGTTGATATATAAAAAAAAGTTTTGGCCTGCAATACCCCTTTAACTATCCATGCACTGATAGCCAGCAATGACAGTCCCGTACAGGTTATCGGTACTACTCATTAACACACACTGGCCCTCATTTACTATTGCAAACCCGACATGTTTTGTCGGGTTGTGTGCCAGAAATTCTGTCTGTGCCAGATTTTGCACCAGAATTTACACCAGAATTGAAAAAACCCTGACTAACTCTGCAATTTTGCTAAGAAAACCCGAAAAAGGGGGCATCTTCCCGATATTTAAAAAATAAATAAAAAATACATATTTACTAAGGTTTCCACATAAAATGTGGCGGATTTCATATGAGGAAAACCCGACAGATCAGAGCATGTGTAAAAAAAACAAATTGTAGGAAATCCTTAGTAAGTACTGTGGAAAATAAATTGTAGGGAATGAAAACCCACAAAGAAACCTACACTCCACTCTTAGTAATTAAGGGCCACTGTTGAAAAGAAGTGGAAAAAGTAAACCTGGGATCCTGAACTTGCTTCAGCGTGCCATGATGGAGTCCACTACAGGTGTCAAAGTCCGCTGATTATGTGACCATTCAGGTGCTGCGTCTTTGGCTCAGACCCTCCATTTACCAGTCACCAACCAATCTCTGAATGTCTATAGGGCATAAGGAGACACTGCTGGATGATAGTGGATGGACATTTATTGTAGAGAATACCAGTTAGGGGAATGTCATGGGCCTGCTTGAAGAGTTGTGTCTTTGAAGATTTTAGTTTTAGAACGAGATGTAGAATGGGAGACAGAATTGAGGGAGGTGCAGCACTGCAGAGAGGTTTGTGGGTCAATGTGAGGGGTTTATACTGTATTCTGATCTGAATAGGTAACCAGTGTAGTGACTGGCATAGGGGGATGCATTAATGTAATGGCTGGAGAGGAAGATGAGTCTGGCTGCAGCCTTTTGGATAAACTGGAGAAGGCAGAGTTATTATCAAATGTTCAATGAACAGTATATAACAATTGTTATTACAATATTTTCAAATTATTTCTATTAGTCGTGTGGTACAGGCATGTCCTATGTAAACAAGTTTTATGATAACAGAAAAAAAAATAGTTTTTCATATAGGTTTTAATTAATCTTTAGGTTCAGAAAGGCTGCCTCTGTATACTCAAGCATGATACATATGCAAGGCCTAATGGGTAATGTGGGCAAACATCCTGCTTGCTGAGACCCACCACCCCAACCTGCTTTATCTAGGTCGGAGTAAAATAACAAGGGTTGAATGGTATGTATGAGTAAATGGAAAAAATGAGACTGACCTAATCACATTTTTGGCAACTTAAAGGGGTACTACAGCATTTTAAATGGGATGGGATAAATGCTTCGGGGATGGGGTATGACCCCACCATCTTGTCTGGTGATTGGCTGAATGGGCCATCACTCCTGTTCAGCACCAGTGTGTCTCCTGAGATTCTGGGTGAAGTGCACGCCAGCCGGAGAGTGAATCGTGCGGCAGTGCACTTCACGTGAGTAAAACCTGTTGCCATGTAAACTTTTAATATCTCTGGACAACATGTAAGTGTAATATTCCAATGGCAGTGGTTCTTAAAGACTTGGTCAATACTGTACTCACCCAAACTGTGTTGGCAGTAAAGGAATAACCAGCTTGAAGGGGTACTCCACTCCTAGACATCTTATCCCCTATCCAAAGGATAGGGGATAAGATGTTTGATGGCGGTGGTCCCGCCGCTGGGGACCCCCGCATTCTACCATGGAGCACCCACCTGTAAAGGCTTACGGAACCGCTAGAGTCCCTCAGGCTAATACCATCCTGACCACGAGAACGGAAGATCGTGACGCCACGACTTCGCCCCCGTGTGACGTCAAACCCGCCCCCTCAAGTCTATGGGAGGGGGCGTGACAACCTGAGGGCCTCCAGCCGTTCCGGAAGCCGTTACAGGTGGGTGCCACATGGTAGAATGCGGGGGTCCCCAGCTGTGGGACCCCCGCCATCAGACATCTTATCCCCTATCCTTCGGATAGGGGATAAGATGTCTGGTGGCGGGGATCCCGCCGCTGGGGACCCCCGCATTCTACCATTCGGCACCCACCTGTAACGGCTTCCTTTATTCACCCTTTATATCTGAAATGGAAACTGAAGGGACTTTGCATACTCACTGAATGTATGTTAACTTAAACTTGGGATCAGATGGAAGTATGTTTCTATTACCATGGACACACAGCTGTTGAAACAAAACAATAGGACATTTGTAATTAAAACATATTACACAATTACTTCATGTTTCATTTTAAGATGCACTGGGACAATAAAAAATAACGTATCTTGATTGTGAAGGTGAATATAGCCACTAAATACATTTAATCATTGATAGAGAATAGGAAGGATGGTGAATCCCTTTAACAATGAATGAAACTAAAAGTATTATTGGTGTTTAGGGATCCTAAGGCTGTACGGGTTAGGAATCCCTATGCACTTCTTTGCCAAAAGTATGCAGTCATACTTTTTTTTATTTTATTTTAGATTATTTCAGACGTACATTGTATGGTTATATTTTGCTGGATGTTGTATAAAATCATCTGGTTGCGCTGAAATTTTAGTCGGGTTTTAGGATGGAATTACCATAGGATGACGTTTTTCTAACACATAAGTTTACCATTTTTATCATGTTGAGCTGCTCTGGTCAGCAGTAAGTGTTGATATGTGTTTCTGCCAGATGTGTGAAATTCTCTCGGAACAACTAGCAGCTCAGCCATAAAGTTCATAGAAAATAAAACTTTTCTATGAACATTCGCTACAAAGTTCAAACTGCCTTGGAATGCAATGTCTGCCTCAACACTAATGGTAGTCATTAGGTTTCCAGGACGAGCCATGGATTCTGGGGCAGTGGAAATGTGTTCTTTACAGTCTTTATTCAGGATTGTCAAATCTGAAAAATGCCTCCTGTACATATTGCCAACTAAATAATGACAGGGAGAAGTTATAATGGCTTAATGCTACTTTTCTCAGTTATAGCTTTATTTTGTATACTGGTGTTTGGATTCAAATTAATATGTTGTTGGGGCTCGTAAAAAATACAGTGACCCCCCCGACCTACGATGGCCCCGACATATGATGAAATCGACATACGATGGCCTCTCAGAGGCCATCGCATGTCGATGTCAGCATTGACATACGATGCTTTTTTATGTCGAGACCATCGCATTAAGTGCTATCCGGCAGCGCCAAATGCTTAAGCTGCTGCCGGATAGCAGCTTAATGTTCCCCGTGTGGTGCGGTAAGTATTACTTACCCCTCCACGATGCTCCGGGGTGCCCTACGGGTCCAGCGCTGGTCTTCGGGTGTCTTCTCGGCCCTCTCCGATGACGTCAATACGCTGCTGCGCACGTCATCCAATAGGAGTGATGTACGCAGCGGCATAATGACGTCGCTACGCAGGCCCAGTAAGGCCTTGCGGAAGACAGAAGAGGACCGGAGAAGACAGAAGAGGACCGGAGAAGACAGCAGAGGACTGGAGAAGACAACGGAGAGCCCTGCGGCGGCCGGGGTCACCATCGGGAGCGGCGGGGACACCATCTCGAGTGGCGGGGACAGGTGAGTACAGCTTCCTATACTTTACATTGCACGAATCCCTCAACATACGATGGATTCGACAAACGATGGCTCGTTTGGAACAAATTACCATCGTATGTTGAGGGACCACTGTAGTAAAAAAAAAAAAAAAAAACATACTTACCTTTCCCCTGTTCCACATAGCTCCCATTCTTCTTCTTTTCCCCAATGCTTCTGTTTCTTCCTGCTTCAGAGATGAGTGCTCTGTGCAGGACCTGCCTGCTCAGCCAATCATTGACCTTCTAAGGACAATATATATTTTTTTTTATGTCCTTATATGTAAAACCATAACATTTTACGTATAAGGACTATTTGGTAATAACAAATCATGGTATGGCTCAATGAATAGAGGTGTTTTTAGTGTCATCTATGCACTTGACCTGAGGTGGGAGGAGACGGCATGAGAGAACATAACCATGAAATAACTGACAACAAAAACATTATGTGACCATTGACAACACATTCTTTAGTAAATAACACATGCAATAAGTGCCAAAATTAGTAAGATACATGTATAAAGTAATTTTTCTGCATTGACGTAATGTCAAAGGGGGAGATTTATCAAAACCTGTGTAGTGGCAAAGTTGTCCAGTTGCCCATAGCTGCCAATCAGATCGTTCTTTAATTTTTCTCAGGCCTTGTTAAGAATGTAAGAATTGAGCTGATTGGTTGCTATGGGCAACTGGATAACTTTGACTCTGCACAGGTTTTGTTAAATCTCCCCCAAAGTCTCTGTCAAATCACTGCAGGATCCTGAAAGATAAGTATGTGGTCTCCATCCAGGAAAACATAGTTTGGCTATGTTCACACAGCGGAATTTCTATGCCGAATTCAATGGGGTCCCATACACACAGCGGCATTGCTCAAAATTTAAGGAACTACCGTATTTATCGGGGTATGCCAAGCACCAGCCTATAACACGCACCCTCATTTTACCAAGGATATTTTATTTTGCCAAGGATATTTTAGTTTTTTACCAAAATATCCTTGGTAAAATGAGGGTGCATGTGTATACCCCGATACACTGTTTCTGACCCCGCAGAAGCCCCCAGGAAAGGCAGGGGAGAGAGGCCGTCGCTGCCCGCTTCTCTCCCCCTGCCTTTCCTGGGGTCTAGAGCCCTGCTGCCGCCACTTCTCTCCCCCTGGCTGTCGGTGCCGCTTCTCTCCCCCTGGCTATCGGTGCCGCTTTTCTCCCGCTGGCTATCGGCGCCACTGCCCCATTGCCTCCCCCATCCCCGGTTTTATAATTACCTGTTGCCGGGGTCGGGTCCACGCTGCTTCTGGCTCCGGTGTGGCATCTCCTGTGTCGTTGCTATGCGCTGCAAGGCGCAGTGACGAGTGACGTCTTCAATGCGACGTCACTCGTCATTGCGTAGCGCAGCGCATAGCAACAAGGCAATGGGGCAGCGGCGCCGATAGCCAGGGGGAGAGAAGCGGCGGCAGCAGGGCTCTAGACCCCAGGAAAGGCAGGGGAGAGAAGCAGGCAGCAACGGCCACTCTCCCCCTGCCTTTCCTGGGGGCTTCTGCGGGGTCAGAAAAACCGGTGATGGGGAGGCAATGGGGCAGCGGCGCCGGCAATCTCTGGACCCCAGGATAGATAGGGGCAGAGAATCGGGCAGCAACGGCAGGTCTCTGGACCTGCAAAAGCCACTGCAGGTCATTGAATTAAAGCGCCCGCTTTAAATCATTGAACTGCAGCGGCTTATCGGCGTATAACACGCAGATAGACTTTAGGCTAAAAATTTAAGCCTAAAAAATGCGTGTTATACGCCGATAAATACGGTATCTTTAAATTTTGCGGAATTGTGGGCAAGAATCCCAATGAACTCAATTCTGCGTTTTGAGCACACAGTATTTCAGCCAAAAATTGTCAAATTCTGAATTTGAGTGAAATTGCAGAAATTCCACTGTGTGAACAAAGCCTTTATCTCAAATGTACCAAAGTTAATTAATACATTTTTTTTTGCCTAATTACCGTATTAATTTAAATATCAAACAAAACCTGATTATCTGATTACAGGTAGATAGGTTATGGTGAGACCGTCCAACTGATATTGGCCTTTAACTTTGATCGCTTGTTTATATGGGAAAAAAAGAGTCCTATGGATGCAATACATGTATTTCACAGGAAAAAGTAACTACCTAAAGACTACCTTACAGGAAATGTAATAGAAAATGTAAAGGATTGTCATTATTACTCCTAATATAGTCAGGTTTTACAAAGTCTAGATCTAAAGTGGTACATTTATTCAATTTGGAGCCTCCTACCACTGTGTATTTTTTCAGTTGGCATCAAAGAAACAGGGTGAACATAAAGTGGATCTGATGACTATGGCAATTGTAAAGAGAACAGTGACTAATAGACAGAGAACATTGATAGTAATTGTAAGATACAAAGATCGACAGAACTATACAGAAAGAGGAGGAAGTGAACAGATGTGATGTGAAGGAAGCATGTGGTGTAGAAGCTGATTAGACGGGAGGTGTTGAGTGCAGATGGTCTGCTGATACAGGTACAAGACAGGATTCTCCACAGATGTTTGCTATAATAGGTTACTGCATTCAGTGCAGATTTATAAGGAATTATTTCCCACTTGTTTTTCTTAGTTTTTATTTAGTATAAAATAAATAACAATTTTCATATATTTCGTACATGACGCATATCCAGTTTCAACCATTGATAGCCGTAGAGGTATTGGTAATATGTTACCGAATAACCAAGAAATAAATATAACTAAGTATGAGATGGGGGTTAGGAACACAATTGATAATCAGCATATGTCATATCTCTCATGGATGCATTTTCTAAGGTACTACCATTATGTTTTACCCCATCTTTATGTAGTAGTTTGATATAATTTTTATGTGATTTTAGCACAAGCTATATTTGTTACCTACATTTCATGTTTTGTTGTGCTACTATTTATAAGTAGTAGATACATTTGGATTGGTACACAATGCTTATATGCAATTACTGTAACTGTAACTTTGTAGTTTTAATATATGGGCGGAATTAGCATGGCTTTAACCCACTTTTCCACTCTATGATGTATAGTTGCACGACAGTTGGCATTACATCATGTACCGTTAACCATCTTTAAAGTAAGTGCAGGAGCTGGGCTTGCTTTTTAGATGGTTAAAAATGGCTGTTATAAGCAGTCAGGACTCTATTGTGCCAATGCCCGGCATGAACCCTTTAGATTCTGCAATCACAGTTGATTGCAGGATCTCCTGGTACCAGTGGGTTCAGGGGCTGGTATCACACTCCGGAGTTATTGAATAGATTGAACCCTGACATACCCCCTCAGTGCTGGCGTTGTGGGGTGGGGTTGGGTACGGTGCTTCACATTTTTTGGTCCTGTCCTCTCCTCATAGACTTTTGGAAAATAGTGCAGCGTTTAATATCTGATGCCCTGGGTGTTTCGTCCCTCTGAACCCTCTGATATACCTACTCCACCTATCTCCTCCTAATCTCTCTAAGAAGCTGTTTAAGCTTTTCCTGCATATAGCCTTGGCTGCTAAAACTCTGGTGGCGAAGTGCTGGAAGAGGACCCTTCCTCCCTCTGAAACTGACTTGTTGGCCTGTATACGCGAGATCCGCTCCTTAGAATTCCTCACGGCTTCTCTGAACAATTCTATTCCTTCTTTTCTCTCTGTTTGGGAACCTTGGGACTGATTTTCTGAACGACAGCCACCTTGAGCTCTACCTCTATCTCTTTCATATTTTCCTTTCTTTTTCTCTTCCTCCTTCACCTCCTCTTGTGTCTTGTGGTTTGTTCTGTGTTTGTCTTGTGGTCTATTTTTGTCTTGCTGTCTAGTTTTGTACTCCCCTCCCCCTGTTCCCTCCCCTTCCCTGTGTTTGTGGCTTTCTGGGACCACAGCTTGTCTCTGTGGGCTGGTGTGCTAGGCTCTCAATTTTATTGCTCTTACTGATAAGGTTGTTTTTGTGTTATTAGCACCCCGATATCGGAGGCTTTTCTTCAAATGCCTACGGTGTCTTTTGCCTACAGAGGTCCTCCTTATTGTTGTTTATCTATTCCTTGTCATGCTGATGGTTTTTGGGCCTCGGCCCCATTCGATATTGCCTGTATGCTCTTTTCTTTTCCTTGGATTTGTATTTTTGAAAATTTCTTTAATAAAAATTTACAGTTGAAAAAAATTAAAATAAAACAAATGTAATGTTTAAATCACTCCCCTTTTCCCATTTTCTAGTAAAATAACATAAATAAAAATCACTCTTTATTTTGCATTTCTGAAATAAATGTACCATATATACTAATATAAGCCGAGGCCCCTAAATTTACCCCAAAAACCCAGGAAAAGTTATTGACTCGACTATAAGCCTAGGGTGGGAAATACATCATCCCCCTCATGTCATCATCCAGACCCCCGTCATCATCCAGACCCCGGCGTTTTTTCGTGCTGAAAAACTTGGCTTATACTCGAGTTTATATGGTAACTGTATTCAGCTAAAAGGTAAGGCACTTATAGACCTTACCAAGCTGTGGAACTTAGATAATTAAAAGAAAGCTCAGAAATTAATGGAAAGGATGATACACTATCTTCAACATTGAAATCCTACATGGAGTGGGGCAAAAGATGGTGATTGTTTCCCAGTCGGTGCGTAAAACCTGGTGCAATTAGAATCGAAGAAGATGTCAAAGCTTCAAGATGAAAAACTTGAAAAAATATGCCTAGAAAATGCTCCACAAACTAAATGAAAAACCAACAGTTGCTAACTGCAGTCAGAGTTTGTGACAGAAAATTTAGCTGAATTAAATGGGATTTACATATACAAAATCCAAATGAAAACAGTTACATTAAGCTAAAGAATGGCCATCATAAATAGTGTATAATTGGATAAAAGGGATATTTATTATTCAATCAACAATGATGCTATTGCTTTTTGTCTGGAGCTGTTCTATGGTACAGTCATGTACTACAGTCATGTACCAGAGATGTGGATTTTTGAAGGGCACATCTGTCACTACCTGTGGCATAAGACCATAGGGATCCTTGATTTTCAGCCTCAACCCCCTCAAGGAGGTTTTGAGTTTATGGCAGGAGGATCCTCCAGGTCAGAGTCCCCAGAATTGTTACAGATTTCTAACAGGTGCGCTAAGGCATTTCTTTAGCCAGAAAAGTAGATGGAGGTCATCCCCAGCATAGAAACATAGAATGTGTCGGCAGATAAGAGCCATTTGTCCCATCTAGTATGCCCAATATTATGAATTCTTATGAATCGTGCTTGTCCCTACCGTATATGAAGGATAGCCTTATGCCTATTCCATACATGCTTAAACTCTTTCACTGTATTTGCCCCTACTACAGGAATGCTATTCCATGCATCCACTACTCTCTCAGTAAAGTAATACTTCCTGATATTACTTTTAATCCTTTGCCCCTCTAATTTAAAGCTATGTCCTAATTGTGGTAGTTTTTCTTTTTTTAAATATACTCTCCTCCTTTACCGTGTTGATTCCCTTAATGTATTTAAAAGTTCATATCCCTGTCTTTTCTTTCTTCCAAGCTATACATGTTAAGGTCCTTTTGACCTTTCCTGATGAGTTTTATCCTTCAACCCATGTACTAGTTTACTAGCTCTTCCCCAAAATATCTATATCCACCTGGAGATACTGCCTCCAGTACTGCATGCAATACTCCAAGTGAGGTGCATGAACACTTCTCTCTTTCTACTGCTAATACCTCTCCCTATACACACAAGCATTCTGCTAACATTTCCCGCTGCTCTGACATTATCTGTCTACCTTTAACCTCTTCAGGACGCAGGATATATGCATACGCCCTGCATCCCAAGTCCTTAAGGACGTCGGGCGTATGGATACGCCCGTGGGAATTCCGGTCCCTGCCACTAGCCGGTTGGGGACCGGACCGGGATGACTGCTGATATCTATCAGCAGGCATCCCGTGCATATGCCCAGGGGAGTCAATTCAGACCGACGATTTTCGGCGGATCCGGGCCACACCGGTGTCCGGTGACCCGGAAAATCAGGGGGATCGGAGGTGTCCAAGACACCCCGGTCCCCCTGAAGGGATAGGAGTTATGTGACAGGGGTGCCACCCCTCCTATCCCTGCTATTGGTCGTCAAGACGCGACCACCAATAGGAGATCGGGGGCGGGGGTTAAAGTTCGGTTCCCCCGTCCTGCCCACCGACCGTACTCCGGGCAGAATGGGGGAACTGTAGCGTGACCGGCGGCGGAGGTCCCTTACCTGATCGGCTGCGGCGGGCGGCTCCCTCATGGCTCCCTGATGAAGACTACGGAATCCGGTGAGTAGTTGCCTAGCGACATCTGGGGGGGGGGCTAAACTTTGGAGACCACGATACTGTACTCTCTAAACTGTAGCCCCCCCCCCCCCAGATGTTGCAAAACTACAACTCCCAGCATGCCCACACAGCCGTTTGGGCATGCTGGGATTTGTAGTTTTGCAAGATTTAGAGGGCTGCAGTTTGGATATGACTTTGCAGTGATCTATAAACTGTAGTCCTCCAGATCTTGCAAAACTACAACTCCCAGCATGCCCACACAGCAGTTTGCTGTCTGGGCATGCTGTGATTTGTAGTTTTGCAACATCTGGAGGGGCACAGTTTGGAGATCACTCTGTATTGGTCTGTGAACTGTGGCCCTGCAGATGTTGCAAAAGTGTAAATTCCAGCATGCCCAAACAGCTGTCTCGCCATGCTGGGACTTGTAGTTGCGTACCTCCAACTGTTGCATAACTACATACAGGGTACATTCACACAGGTAGGTTAACAGTAAGTTTCCTGCTTCAAGTTTCGGCTGCGGGAAATTTTCTGCCGCAGCGCAAACTCCTAGCGGTAAACTCACTGTAAACCTGCGCCAGTGTGAATGTACCCTAAAAACACTACACTACACTAACACAAAATAAAGGATAAAACACTACATAAACACCCTCTTACACTGTGTCCCCCCCCCCAATAAAAATAAAAAACATTGTTCGGCAGTGTTTCCAAAATGGAACCTCCAGCTGTTGCAAAACAACAACTCCCAGCATTTCTGGACAGCCACTGACTGTCCAGGCATGCTGGGAGTTTAGCAACAGCTGGAGGCACCCTGTTTGGGGATCACTGGCATAGAATACCCCTATGTCCACCCCTATGCAATCCCTATTTTAGTCCTCAAATGCGCATGGTGCTCTCTCACTTCGGAGCCCTGTGTATTTCATGGAAGCAGTTTAGGGTAACATATGGGGTATTTCCGTACTCGGGAGAAATTGCACTACAAATTTTGGGGGCTTTTTCTCCTTTTACCCCTTATGAAAAGGAAAAGTTGGGGTCTACATCAGCCAGTTAGTGTAAAAATAAAAAAAAATTTACACTAACATGCTGGTGTTATCCCATACTTTTTATTTTCACAAGAGGTAAAAGGAAAAAAAGACCCCCAAAATTTGTAACGCAAATACTCCATATGTGGGCAGAAAATGCTCTGCAGGCGCACAACAAGGCTCAGGAGTGAGAGTGCACTATGTACACTTGAGGCCAAAGTTCCAAAGATCTGTCAAATACCAGTGGAGTGTAAATACTCACTGCACCCCTTATTAAATTCCGTGAGGGATGTAGTCTCCAAATGGGGTCACATGTGGGGGGGGGGGGGGGGTCCACTGTTCTGGCACCACAAGGGGCTTTGTAAATGCACAAGGCCACCAAATTCTATTCCAACCAAATACTCTCTCCATAATCTCAATGGCGCTCCTTCTCTTCTGAGCATTGTAGTTCACCAGCAGAGCACTTGACGTCCACACATGGGGTATTTCCATACTCAAAATTGGGGGTGTAGTTTCCACATACACATACACAGCTGTGATAGTTGTCAATACACACATGCACAGCCCCCCATGCACACATGCACACCCCCAATACACACATGCACAGCTCCAATACAGAAATGTATAGCTCCCCATACACAGCCCCCCATACACACATGCCTAGCCCCCCATAAACAGCTGCCAATACACACATGCACACCCCCAATGCACCAGTGGCGTTGCTAGGGTTGGTGCCACCTAGTGCGGTAAAAAATTGGGTCACCCCAAACTCATACTCCCCAAAAGATTTTTTTTTTTTGCGTTTGGTGACACATGCCAGTGGTGTAGCTCATTGCAGAAAATTCATGCCAGTGGTGTAGCTCATTGCAGAAAATTATTTCCAGTATAATAATCAAATATACTAATTGCCACAGAATAGGACAGTGCTATATACGTTTTAACCGTTTTAAACTAAAGCTCCCAGTATGACCGAAGCAGCGGTGAGGTTATGCTGGGCGTTGTTGTTTCACCCATCATAACTGCAGAACTTACAAGTGACTACAGCTCTGATTGGACAGTCAGGCAGCATACACAATGATATCAGTGACTATAGGGGAAATATAGGCCCTGATTTACTATTGTAAACCAGTCTGTGCCAGAATGTGTGCCAGAATTGAAAAAGACCCGACCAACTCTCCATTTTACTGAGAAAACCCAAAAGAAGGGGCGTAGTCATCAGGGAAAGGGGCATGGTCATTGAAAAGGGGGCTTGTCCCTGACATTTTCACAAAAAAACTACATATTTGCTAACGTTTTCACAGAAAATGTGGTGGATTTGAGCTGTGGAAAACCCGACAGATCAGAGCATGTGTAAAAAAAAAAAAAAAAAAAAAAAAAAAAAGCTAAATCTTGGGAAAAGTGCAAAATGTAGGGAAACCTTACTAAATACTGTAGAGAAAAAAATTGTAGGGAGTTAAAACCCACAAAGAACTACACAACACTCATAGTAAATCAGGGCCATTGTCTTCCCTTATGGAATTCAGATGGTACATACCTCCCGAACTTCATCCAGAAAAATCTTCTCTCTGCAGAACATTACAACCAAATGGCTCCTCACTATGTCAGCGCATTCTGATCCTTTATTTGAAAACCATAATCATTATGGGGGAGATTTATCAAAAATCAGATTGCTTCTTTCATTTTGCAGAGGCTTTATTAAAATAATACAGCCACACACTGCTCTCTCTGATTATAATACTGCTAGACACTGTACCCTCTTAATATAATACTACCACACACTGTACCCTCTAAATATAATACTGGCACACACTGTACCCTCTGAATATAATACTACCACACACTATACAATCTGAATATAATGCTACCACACACTGTACCCTCTCCTGTGCCCTCATCATATTAATGCCCCCTGTCCTGTGCCCCCCACATAATAATAATGCCCCTTTCCTGTGCCCACACATAATAATTATGCCCCGTCCTGCCCCCCCACATAATAATGCCTTGTCCTTACCCCCCACATAATTCCCTTTGTCCTGTGCCCCACTTATAATACTAATGCCTTCGTCCTCTCCCCCCACGTAACCCTGTGCCCCTCACATATAATTCCCCATCATATGTGCCCCTCTCATATAATGTCCCGTCATGTGCCCCTGACATATAATGCCCTCTGTTCTGTGCCATTGACATAAAGTATCCCTTGTTCTGTGCCACTGACATAAAGTGCCCCCTGTTCTGTGCCCCTTACATTAAATGCCCCCTTTCCTGTGTCTCTCACATATGATGCCTCCTGTAATGTGCCCCTCAGATATAATGCCGCCTGTAATGTGCCCCCTCAGATATAATGCCCCCTGAAATGTGCCCCTGAGATATAATGCCCCTGTATAATGCCCCCATAGTGCCCCAAACATAGTAAAAAAAAAAAAAAAAAATTAAACAGTTAAACTCACCTAATCTACGTTCCCACGAGCAGGTCTGTCCCTTGCTTCTGGCTTGCAGTGTGTGAGCCGCGGGGACGGGATGTCCGGCAGGCGCAATGATGTCACATCATCGCGCCGGCCTGCTGGGGATCGAATCCCTGCGGCTCACAAGTTGCAAGCCAGAAGTGTCTGCAGCATCTGAGTGAATGGAGGAGCGGGAGCTGACAGCTTCCGCTCCACCATTCTAGTGCATTGCCTCTGCGTTCCCATAGGCAGTACACTTGCTTGCACGGGATTACTTCCTGCTTGATGGTGTCATCCTACTTGGGGGGTGTCACCCGGGGTGGGCTGCCCCCATAGCAACGCTACTGCATGCAGAGCCCCCCCCCTCTCTCTCTCTCTCATACAATGGCTGCTGGTTGCTCCACCGGGTGGGGAGAGGGAGCAGCACATCGTCCGGGTCTTCTGTCAGTTGCTCTTAACTGTCGTGCCGCGCTGAGGCAGTCTCGGTTTAAGTTCTAAACTGTATCAATGGTGGATCTCCCGCCTTCCACCTAAATGCACTCCGCGTGCCATGAGTTGCCAACCCCTGGTCTATACTCGGCCTCAGGGTTTTTACATCCCAGGTGCATTATCTTCTTTCAATTGTCTCCATACCACAATGTCATTTTATGCTTCCGGTTGTCTTGCCTGAGCAGAAACACTGCAGCCCAAAAGAGTAGATCTGCGATGGAGGCTTAAAGGAGGAGAAGAAATGCGGAAACTGGTGCATGAGTAACACAATCGGTATAATTCTCTATCGTGACCTTAGCTCACCTCCTTCTTATTTTCCAGCCATATCTTTTCACTGTTACTTTTCACAACTGTCTTATGTATTACATAGCACAGTTATATCCCATCAGCACCTTATTCTGTTTTGAGCTGCATCTGTATCTTTTATAAATTACATCATTTTTTATACTCCTCTATAACTTCAGAACTTAACATGTCTTTACACGCTTAAGATATTCAAGCAACACATAGCATGGGTTGTCACTGTCATTTTACAGAATTTAGCTTAAATTACTGAAAGACTGGTTTTAACTAAATGTGGCACTTAACTGTACAGGAGGCAGGACTCTCCATCCAGCTGCTGTCAAGTCTATGCATTAACAGTGTTAAACACTGTCACATTTATTTTCTTTGATGGGGATTGTCAACAGTTTGCATTTTCTTTACTGTTCTCAATTTTCTCATAGATTATAACCAAAATTTTAAAGACACTTTAGCTAGTTAATTGTTGTATACCAAAAAAATCCAGATAAGATATCACTTTTATATGGATATTATTTATTTTTACTGCTTTGCTGATGCATTATGAGAACTTCGTGATAGTCAAGCTGTCTCGCTTTGGTTGCTCTAGAAAATACCATTAATGTCTGATCAATGGTGTTCTGGTGATGGGCATTGGTCATAGTGGATAAACCCTCACTCTTCATATTGATGTCTAAAAAAAAACTAGATATATACAGTATATGTAAATACCCAGCAAAATCCACATAATAAGAATAAAAAGGGAGTGGCACTCACCATGGGCTTTTGTTCTGTGTCCTTTATTTTCTGCTCCCCAGTCCGTTTCTGTAAACCTTTAGTAACTATGTGACAAGGTGTCACACACCTTTCTAAACATTGTTTATATTGAATATACTGTCATGGAGGACAACATAAAAAAATGTCTTCCATATCATTACCGAAAGGTAATGTTGTTGTAAAATCATCTAACAAGTGTCTCTTTGTATACACCTTTGTGTCTTGCACACAGTCCTTGTTCCAATGTTGCATTGCATCTTATTTCTAACAATACCCAGCTGTTCCACAGTTATACATTTTTCCTTTCCAGAGGATGAATTGTGGGGATAGATGATGTAAAATCAAGATGTCTTGATCAGCTAGGATGCATCAAGACCTACCTCCTGCGCATCCGATCGGCGATTGATTGCTCCAAGCCTGAAATCCAGGTTTGAGCAAGCAACCGCCGATAACACTGATCAATGCAATGCAATGGCATTGATCAGTGTATTGAACCAATGTACTGCATGCTATAGTCCCCTATGGGGGCTAACATTGGGGAAAAAAAGTTAATTAAGATGATTTAACCCCTTCCCTAATAAAAGTTTGAATCACCCCCCTTTTCCCATAAAAAAAGTATAAATAAAAATAAACATATATGTATCGCTGCGAGTGTAAATGTCCAAACTATAAAAATATATAGTTAATTAAACTACACAGTCAATGGCATACGCGCAAAAAAAGTCCAAATTCCAGAATAGTGTATTTTTGGTCACGTTTAAAACCAATAAAAACAAAAATGGTAACGATAAAAACTTCAGATCAAGACGCAAAAAATGAGCCCTCATACTGCCCTGTATGGGGAAAAGTAAAAAAGTTATATGGGTCAGAAGAGGACAATTTTAAACATACAAATTTTCCTGCAAGTAGTTATACTTTTCTTATGATTTTTTTCAGAAGCACCACACAATCAAACCTATGTATGTATTTCTACTGAGGAAAGGGTCAATATCCAGTACCCTGAAATGCGTCTAGAGCCTTCTTTACCGCAACAATACCGCTATAAGAGAAACCATTGCATCATTGCCGCAGTTTAGCTGAATTTTTTACCATCCATCCAGCTGCTTATATTGGGCTATCACTGCTCCGATTAATCCAGCCGCCAGCATTTGGTTGCCACCGCTCTCACCAACATCATCTACCGGGCTGACATCTAGTGCTGCAGAGCTGACGTCACACGCCGAGAATCCCTCCACGAGGCCTGTTTCCACTGTCGGAGTTTCAACATCTATCTCCGTGACCAGCGGCATTGCTAGGTCTGCGGCTAGCGGACCAGTCGCTGGTGCGCACGCCAGCGCATATCAGCCTCTACAGGATGGTCCGCAATTACAGCTTTAAAGCTTGGCACATCTATTTCCATAAGCCGGTAAATATATGCTGCACAAATATATCTAAATGCGGACTTGGATAATATATGTTCAACCTGCTTAACTGCACTACTTCTATGCTGGATTACTGGATCCAATACTCTTTTGCGGTATTGCAATATTTTATATATTTTTAAAATCATTGTTGCTACTTTTTTTCTCCACACAACGGCCCTGTGTAAGGAGATATTGTCAGATATATTGTTATATTGTTATTATTGCTACATTTAAGATATTTTATTAGCGGTTATTTTATATGAATAAATACAATTTTGCTTTCATCATAAATCTGAAGCACAGTTCTAATTATTATCATTATATATGTATATACTATCATCATGTATAAGTTTTTTTTCTGGTATTAGTCTAGAGGTGAATGGGACCCCTATATACTTATTTTAATTTACAAATCTGTTTAACTTTCTGGCACCAGTTGATTTAAAAGAAAATGTTTTGCACCGGAGTACCACTTTAACCACTTAAGGACCAAGGGTGTACAGGTACACCCTGACGCCCTGGTACTTAAGGACCCAGGGTGTACCTGTTACACGAGTGGGAATTTCGATATCTATCAGCAGGCACCCCGTGCAAACCCCTGGGGGGGGTCCTGATACCCCCCCCCCTGTCGGCAATTGCCTGCCAATGCGATTTGTGGCGATTCTGGATCAATCGGGTCTCTGGTGAACTGATGACACGGAAAAAAAGGGTGAATGGGGCTGACAGCCCCATTCACCCTTCCCCAGCAGGAGTGACGTGGCACGGGTACCACCTCACGATCACGTGATTGATCGGTTGGAACGACCGACCAATCACTGTCCTGCTGGGCGGTGATCGGGCTGACGGGTTTTGTAGTTTTGCAAAAGCTGGAGGTTTGCCCCCCATGTGAATGTACAGGGTACATTCACACGGGCGGGTTTACAGAGAGTTTTCTGCAGCAAGTTTGAGATGCGGCAAATTTTCCGCAGCAGCTCAAACTCCCAGCGAGAAAATCACTGTAAACCCGACCATGTGAATGTACCCTAAAAACACTACACTACACAAAATAAAAAATAAAGCACTACATATACATATACCCCTACACAGTCCCCTTATCCCCCCCCCCCCATTAAGAAAACAAACAAACATCTTGTATGGCACTGTTTAAAAACGGAGCCTCCAGCCGTTGAAAAACAACACCTCCCAGTATTGACGGACCACCACTGACTGTCAAGGCATCCTGGGAGTTTTGCAACAGCTGGAGACACCCTGTTTGGGAAAGACTACCATAGGGTATTTTGGTGGCAGATGCAAATCCCCAAAACAGGCCTCAAGTGCGCATGGTGCTCTCTCGCTTTGGAGCCCTGTCGTATTTCAAGGAAATAGTTTAGGGCCACATATGGGGTATTTCCGTACTCAGGAGAAATTGCCTTACAAATTTTGGGGGGCTTTTTCTACTTTTACCCCTTATGAAAAGGTAAAGTTGGGGTCTACACCAGCATCTTGGTGTAAAATGTTTTTATTTATTTTACACTAACATGCTGGTGTTGCCCCATGTTTTTAATTTTCACAAGCGGTAAAAGGAATAAAAGACCCCCAAAATTTGTAATGCAATTTCTCCTGAGTACAGAAATACCCCATATGTGGGTGTAAAGTGCTCTGCGGCGCACAACAAGGCTCAGGAAGGAGAGCGCACTATGTACATTTGAAGCCTAAATTGGTGATTTGCACAGGGGTGGCTGATTTTACAGTGGTTCTGACATAAATGCAAAACAATAAATACCCACATGCGACCCAATTTTGGAAACTACACCCCTCACAGAATGTAATAAGAGGTATAGTGAGCCTAAACACCCCACAGGTGTTTGACGAATTTTCGTTAAAGTTGGATGTGAAAATATAAAAAAAAAATTTCACTAAAATGCCGGTGTTACCCAAAAACTTTTCATTTTCACAAGGAGAATAGGAAAAAAAAGCCCCCAAAATTTGTAACCTAATTTCTTCTGAATAAGAAAATACCCCATATGTGGAAGTAAAGTGCTCTGTGGGTGCACTACAATGCTCAGAAGAGTTGGAGCGCCATAGGGATTTTGCAGAGAGAATGTGTCCCAAATTGAAGGCCATGTGTGTTTACAAAGCCCCGATAGTGCCAGCCAGTGGACCCCCCCACATGTGACCCCATTTTGGAAACTACACCCCTCACAGAATTTAATAAGGGGTACAGTGACCATTTACAGACCATAAGTGTCTGACAGATTTTTGGAACAGTGGTCTGTGAAAATGAAAAATAAAATTTTTCATTTGCACAGCCTACTGTTCCAAAGATTTGTCAAACGCCAGTGGGGTGTAAATACTCACTGCACCCCTTATTAAATTCTGTGAGGGGTGTAGTTTTCAAAATGGGGTCACATGTGGGGGGTCCACTGTTCTGGCACCACGGGGGGCTTTGTAAACACTATTCCAATCAAATTCTCTCTCCTAAAGCTCAATGGCACTCCTTCTCTTCTGAGCATTGTAGTTTGCCAGCAGAGCACATGACGTCCACACATGAGATATTTCCATACTAAGAAGAAATGGGGTTACAAATTTAGGGGGCATTTTCTCCTATTACCACTTGTGAAAATGAAAAATGTGGGGTAACACCAGCATTTTAGAGAAAAAAAAACTAATTTTTCATTTTCATGTCCAACTTTAGCGGAAATTTGTCAAACACCTGTGGGGTGTTTAGGCTCACTGTACCCCTTGTTACATTCTGTGAGGGGTGTAGTTTCCAAAATAATATGCCATGTGGTTTTATTTTTGCTGTTCTGGCACCATAGGGGCTTCCTAAATGCGACATGCCCCCCAAAAACCATTTAAGCAAAATTTGCTTTCCAAAAGCCAAATGTGACTCCTTCTCTTCTAAGCATTGTAGTGCGCCAGCAGAGCACTTGACATCCACACATGGGGTATTTCCATACTCAGAAGAGATGGGTTACAAATTTTGGGGGCATTTTCGCCTATTACCCCTTGTGAAAATTAAAAATTTGGGGGAAAACTAGCATTTTAGTGAAAAAAATAATTTACACATCTGACTTTAATGAAAAGTCGTCAAACACCTGTGGGGTGTTAAGGCTCACTGTACCCCTTGTTACGTTCCTTGAGGGGTGTAGTTTCCAAACTAGTATGCCATGTGTTTTTTTTCTTTTTTGCTGTTCTGGCACCATAGGGGCTTCTTAAATGTGACATGCCCCCCAAAAACCATTTCAGAAAAACTCACTCTCCAAAATCCCACTGTCGCTCCTTCCCTTCTCAGCCCTCTAGTGCACCCACAGAACACTTGACATACACATATTTTAGGAAGATTTATCTCCTTTTACTGGGTTTACAAGAACATGCGAGTGTAAAAAATGAAGATTTTGAATTTTTTCCTTCAATTTGCTGCTATTTCTGTGAAACACCTAAAGGGTTAACAAACTTTTTGAATGTCCTTTTGAATACTTTGAGGGGTGAAGTTTTTATAATGGGGTCATTTATGGGGTATTTCTAATATGAAAGCCCTTCAAATCCACTTAAAAACTGAACTGGTCCCTGAAAAATTTCGATTTTGAACATTTTGTGAAAATTTAGAAAATTGCTGCTTAACTTTGAATCCATCTGATGTCTTCCAAAAGTAAAAACATGTCAACTTTATGATGCAAACATAAAGTAGACCTATTGGGGGATATTTATCAAAGCTGTCTATGTCCCGCATCAATATAGGCCAAACTACAGGAGGTTAGGCTAGTCTATTGTGCGCCTAATTTATCAAAAGGTGCAAGGCTCTTGATAAATTCTGAGCACAGACTTCGTGATCTCTGCTTTAGACTGTATTTAAACCTGCTCCAACATGGTCTGACATTTCGGTGTACTTTCAGCCGATTTGACTTGTCGCTGAAAAGTCGCTTTTCATAAATTCAGCACCAATGCATTTTCCAATGCATTTACATCTAAAATAGACTGGAATGCATCATGTTCTAAAAGTCGCAAAAAAGTCGCACATATTTAGACTGCGACTTTCTGTGCGACAAATTTAGACAGGAAAAACCAGTCTAAATCATTTGATAAATATTCCCCATTGTATATGTGAATCAATATATAATTTATGGTTTAGTAAAAAAAAAAAATGCTAAATTTTCAATTTTTTCATCAAATTTTCAATTTTTTCACAAAGAAATGATGCAAGTATCAACGAAATTTTACCACTAACATAAAGTAGAATATGTCACGAAAAAACTTTCTCGGAATTTGAATGAAAAGTAAAAACATTCCAGAGTTATTAATGCTTAAAGTAACAGTGGTCAGATATGCAAAAAATGGCTGGGTCCTTAAGGTGAAAATGTGCTCGATCCTTAAGGGGTTAAAGGGGTACTCCGGTGGAAAGCTTTTTTATTTTTTTTAAATGGTGCCATTTGCGGCTGTATACTACAGAGGAAATTCTTTTCTTTTGGGATTTCTTTTCTGTCACAACCACAGTGCTCTCTGCTGACACCTTTGTCCATTTTAGGAACTGTCCAGAGCAGCATATGTTTGCTATGGGGATTTTCTTCTGCTCTGGACAGTTCCTGACAAAGGCAGAGGTGTCAGCAGAGAGCACTGTGGTCGTAACAGAAAAGAAATCCAAAAGGAAAAGAGTTTTCTCTGTATTATACAGCCACTAATAAGTACTGGAAGGATTAAGATTTTTTTGATAGAAGTTATTTACAAATCTGTTCAACTTTCTGGCACCAGTTGATTAGAATTTTTTTTTTCCACAGGAGTACCCCTTAAAAAGGGAACCTGTCACCAGTTTCATGCTGCCTGAAACACGGGGCTCCCTCTGCACAACGATGTATGATTCACTCTGAAACACTCCAGCATTTCAGGGGAATTAGGCAATGTTTACACCTATGGATGTCTGTCTAAAAATAAAAAAATTATTCCACCGGAGTACCTCTTTAATACCATAATAATGGTCATCATGGTGAAGAATAAATACAATTTTTTCAGTTTTTCCCCTGTATGAAATTAACACCAAACATCATTGCTGTTTGGTGTAAGTATTAAAACTTGCTAACTCAATATGCCATAAGTGTTGAAGTCACACAACAAGCGCTTTTTTATTTTTATTTTTTTTAATTCTCTGACTGTAAGCAATAGACTTAAAGCAGTGCTTAGCACCACCTCTTCTATTCTGAATGACAGTGACCACAGGTTGTAGACCATCTGAAGCCAGACATTGGGTATTACCTTGTACAGCTGCTGCAAAGACATTAAAAAATTAATCTTCTGCACTTAATTCAATTAGAAACGTGGTGCTATCTTACAAAACATAACACATTCTGCTATATAAATTATTTCACCAAACTGGTATATATAGTTACAATCACATATATTACTATACAATCCGGTGCAGACCTGTTAAAGTGACAAAAAGAAATTCGAACAACATTTATAGCAATAGATTAACCCCTTAAGGATGCAGCTCATTTTCACCTTAAGGACGCAGGCCTTTTTTTTGCAAATCTGACCACTGTCACTTTAACCCCTTAAGGACTCAGGGTTTTTCAGTTTTTGCACTTTCGTTTTTTCCTCCTTACCTTTTAAAAATCATAACCCTTTCAATTTTCCACCTAAAAATCCATATTATGGCTTATTTTTTGCGTCACCAATTCTACTTTGCAGTGACATTAGTCATTTTACCCAAAAATTCACGGTGAAACGGGAAAAAAATCTTTGTGCGACAAAATCGAAGAAAAAACGCCATTTTGTAACTTTTGGGGGCTTCCGTTTCTACATCTATCATTATTCTGTAGGTCCATACGGTTAAAATGATACCCTACTTATATAGGTTTCATTTTGTCGTACTTCTGGAAAAAATCATAACTACATGCAGGAAAATTTATACGTTTAAAAATGTCATCTTCTGACCCCTATAACTTTTTTAATTTTTCCACATACAGGGCGGTATGAGGACTAATTTTTTGCGCCGTGATCTGAAGTTTTTTCAGTATGATTTTTGTTTTTATCGGACTTTTTGATCACTTTTTATTCATTTTTTAATGATATAAAAAGTGACCAAAAATACGCTTTTTTGGACTTTGGAATTTTTTTGCGCGTACGCCATTGACCGTGCGGTTTAATTAATTATATATTTTTATAGTTTGGACATTTACACACGCGGCGATACCATATATGTTTATTTTTTTTTTATTTACACTGTTTTATTTTTTTTTATGGGAAAAGGGGGGTGATTCAAATTTTTATTAGGGAAGGGGTTAAATTACCTTTATTAACACTTTTTTTTAATTTTTGTTTGCAGTGTTATAGGTCCGATAGGGACCTATAACACTGCACACACTGATCTCCTATGCTGATCACTGGCGTGTATTAACACGCCTGTGATCAGTGTTATCGGCGCTTGACTGCTCCTGCCTGGATCTCAGGCACGGAGCAGTCATTCCTCGATCGGACACGAGGAGGCAGGTAAGGGCCCTCCCGGTGTCCTGTAAGCTGTTCGGGATGCCGCGATTTCACCGCGGTGGTCCCGAACAGCCCGACTGAATAGCCGGGATAGTTTCACTTTCACTTTAGAAGCGGCGGTCAGCTTTGACCGCCGCTTCTAAAGGTTTAATACTGCACATTGCCGCTATCGGCGATGTGTGGTATTAGCCCCGGGTCCCGGCCGTTGATGAGCGCCGGGACCGGCGCAATGTGATGCGGGGTCGCATCGCGACCCCGCTACATATTGCGGGAGCCGGCGCAGGACGTAAATATACGTCCTGCGTCGTTAAGGGGTTAAGCATTAATAACTCTGGGATGCTTTAAATTTTCATTCTGATTCCAATATTTTTTTTTCGTGACATATTCTACTTTATGTTAGTGGTAAAATTACCGTCGATACTTGCATCATTTCTTGGTGAAAAATTCCCAAATTTGATGAAAAATGTGAAAATGTTGCATTTTTTTACTTTGAAACTCTCTTCTTATAAGGAAAATGGACATCCCAAATAATTGTTATATTGATTCACATGTACAATATGTCTACTTTATGATTGCATCATAAAGTTGACATGTTTTTACTTTTGGAAGACATCAGAGGGCTTCAAAGTATAGCAGCAATTTTCAAATTTTTCACAAAATTTTCAAAATCAGAATTTTTCAGGGACCAGTTCAGTTTTGAAGTGGATTTGAGGGGCCTTCATATTAGAAATACCCCACAAATGACCCCATTATAAAAACTGCACCCCTCAAAGTATTCAAAATGACATTCAATAAGTGTGTTAACCCTTAGGTGTTTCACAGGAATAGCAGCAAAGTGAAGGAGAAAATTCAAAATCTTCATTTTTTACACTGGCATGTTCTTGTAGACCCAGTTTTTGAATTTTTACAAGGGGTAAAATGAAAGAAATCTTCCTAAAATTTGTAACCCAATTTCTCTCGAGTAAGGAAATACCTTATATGTGTATGTCAAGTGTTCGGCGGGCACAGTAGAGGGCTCAGAAGGGAAGGAGTGACAATGGGATTTTGGAGAGTGAGTGTTTCTGAAATGGTTTTTTGGGGGGCATGTCACATTTAGGAAGCCCCTATGGTGCCAGAACAGCAAGAAAACCCCCACATGGCATACTATTTTGGAAACTACACCCCTCAGGGAACGTAACAAGGGGTACAGGAAAATTTTACATTTCTATAAGGGATAATAGGAGAAAATGCCCCCCAAAATTTGTAACCCCATTTCTTCTGAGTATGGAAATACCCCATGTGTGGACATCAAGTGCTCTGCTGGTGAACTACAATGCTCAGAAGAGAAGGAGTGCCATTGAGATTATGTAGAGAGAATTTGGTTGGAATAGAAGTCGGGGGCCTTGTGCATTTACAAAGCTCCTTGTGGTGCCAGAACAGTGGACCCCCCACATGTGACCCCATTTTGGAAACTACACCCCTCAGGGAATTTAATAAGGGGTGCAGTGAGTATTTACACCCCACTGGCATTTGACAGATCATTGGAACAGTGGGCTGTGCAAATGAAACATTTTATTTTTCATTTTCACAGACCACTGTTCCAAAAATCTGTCAGACACCTGTGGGGGGTAAATGCTCACTGCACCCCTTATTACATTCCGTGAGGGGTGTAGTTTCCAAAATGGGGTCACATGTGGGTATTTATTTTTTTGCGATTATGTCAGAACCACTGTATAATCAGCCACCCCTGTGCAAATCACCAATTTAGGCCTCAAATGTACATAGCGCGCTCTCACTCCTGAGCCTTGTTGTGCGCCCGCAGAACATTTTACGCCCACATATGGGGTATTTCTAAACTTAGGAGAAATTGCGTTACAAATTTTGAGGGTCTTTTTTTCCTTTTACCTCTTGTGAAAATAAAAAGTATGGGCCAACACCAGCATGTTAGTGTAAAAAAAATTTTTTTTTACACTAACCGGCTGATGTAGACCCCAACTTTTCCTTTTCATAAGGGGTAAAAGGAGAAAAAGACCCCCAAAATTTGTAGTGCAATTTCTCCCGAGTACGGAAATACCCCATATGTGGCCCTAAACTGTTTCCTTGAAATACGACAGGGCTCCGAAGTGAGAGAGCGCCATGCGCATTTGAGGACTAAATTAGGGATTGCATAGGGGTGGACATAGGGGTATTCTACGACAGTGATTCCCAATCAGGGTGCCCCCAGCTGTTGCTAAACTCCCAGCATGCCTGGACAGTCAGTGGCTGTCCGTAAATGCTGGGAGTTGTTGTTTTGCAACAGCTGGAGGCTCCATTTTGGAAACACTGCCATACAATGTTTTTTTATTTTTATTGGGGGGGGGGGGGGGGGGGGGACAGTGTAAGGGGGTGTATATGTAGTGTTTTACCCTTTATTTTTTGTTAGTGTAGTGTAGTGTAGTGTTTTCAGGGTACATTCACACTGGCGCAGGTTTACAGTGAGTTTACCGCTAGGAGTTTGCGCACTTTCAAATTTTCTGCCGCAGCCAAAACTTGAAGCAGGAAACTTACTGTAAACCTACCTGTGTGAATGTGCCATCTACATTCACATGGGGGGGGGGGGGCAAACCTCCAGCTGTTGCAAAACTACAACTCCCAGCATGTACTTACAGAACGTGCATGCTGGGAGTTGTACTTTTGCAACAGCTGGAGGCACACTGGTTGGAAAACCTTCAGTTAGGTTCTGTTACCTAACTCAGTATTTTCCAACCAGGGTGCCTCCAGCTGTTGTAAAACTACAACTCCCAGCATGTACTGATCACCGAAGTGCATGCTGGGAGATGTAGTTATGCAACAGTTTGAGGTGCGCAACTACAACTCCCAGCATGGCGAGACAGCTGTTTGGGCATGCTGAGATTTGCACGTTTGCAACATCTGCAGGGCCACAGTTCAGAGACCACTGCAGTGTGATCTCCAAACTATGCCCCTCCAGATGTTGCAAAACTACAAATCACAGCATGCCCAGACAGCAAACTGCTTTTTGGGCATGCTGGGAGTTGTAGTTTTACAAGATCTGGAGGACTACAGATTATAGATCACTGCAAAGTCATCTACAAACTGCAGCCCTCTAAATCTTACAAAACTACAAATCCCAGCATACCCAAACGGCTGTCTGGGCATGCTGGGAGTTGTAGTTTTGCAACAACTGGGGGGGAGGCTACAGTTTAGAGAGCACTGTATGTGGTCTCCAAAGTTTAGCCCCCCCCCCCCCCAGATGTTGCTAGCTAACTACTCACCGGATTCCGTAGTCTTCATCAGGGAGCCACACGTCATCGCAGCCCGCCGCAGCCGATCAGGTAAGGGGCCTCCACCTTCGCTGGTCACGCTACAGTTCCCCCGTTCTGCCCGGAGTACCATCGGTGAGCAGGACGGGAGAACCAAATTTTAACCCCCCCGCCCCCGATCTGCTATTGGTCGTCGCGTCTTGACGACTAATAGCAGGGATAGGAAGCGTGGCACCCCTGCCACCTAACTCCTATCCCTTCAGGGGGACCGGGGGTGTCTTGCCCCGCGTTATAGATCAGGAGCGGACTCATGACGTACACATACGTCATGGGTCCTTAACAGGTTAAGGACCAAGGGGCTTACAGGTCCGCCCTGACGTCCTGGTACTTAAGGACCAAGGTCGTACCTGTACGCCCCTGGGAATTCTGGTCCCCGCCGCTCGCTGTTGCCTCCAGCTGATGCATTACTACAACTCCCACCATGCACGGACAGCCAAACGGCATACTGGAAGTTGTAGTAGTATGCCTCCAACTGTTGCATAACTACAAGTCCCAGCATGTCCTTCGGCTGTCACTGCATGCTGTAGTTTTTTCAACAGCTAAATGCACACTGGTTGCGAAACACTGAGAGTTTGTTACCTAACTCAGTGTTTCCCTACCAGTGTGCCTCCAGCTGTTGCAAACTACCACTCCCAGCATGCACTGAGACCGTACATGCTGGGAGTTATAGTTTTGCAACAGCTAAAGGCACACTGGTTGTGAAACACTGAGTTAAGTAACAAACTCACAGTGTTTTGCAGCCAGTGTGCCTCCAGCTGTTGCATAACTACTATCCCCAGCATGCACAGACAGCCAAAGGGCATGCTGGGAGTTGTTGTTTTGCAACAGCTGGAGGCTTGCCCCCCCCATGTGAATGTACAGGATAAATTCACACGGGCGGGGTCTACAGCGAGTTTCTCATGCAGCAAATTTTCCGCTGCCGTTCAAACTCCCAGTGGATAACTCGCTGTGAACCCCCGCCTGTGTGAATGTACCCTAAAAACACTACACTACACAAAATAAAAAGTAAAACACCACATATACACATACCCCCACACAGTTACCTCCCCCACCCCAAGTAAAAATGAAAAACATCTGGTACGGCACAGTTTCCAAAACGGAGCCTCCAGCTGTTGCAAAACTGTAACTCCCAGTGTTGCCGGACAGCCATTGACAGTCCATGCATGCTGGGAGTTTTTCAACAGCTGGAGGCACCCTGTTTGGGAAACACTGCCGTAGGGTAATTTTGTATCAGAGGCAAGTGTAATTCTTGCATCCGGGTCCGTTTCTATGCAAATCCCTAATTTAGGCCTCAAATGCGCACTTTGGAGCCCTGTCGTATTTCAAGGCAACAGTTTAGGGCCACATATGGGGTATTTGCCTAACACATTTTGGGGGGCTTTTTCTCCTTTTACCCTTTATGAAAAGGTAAAGTTAGGGTGTTGGGGTCTACTCCAGCATGTTATTGTCCCAAAAATTTTTTTTTACACTAACATGCTGGTGTTGCCCCATACTTTTCATTTTCACAAGAGGTAAAAGGAAAAAAAGACCCCCAAAATTTGTAATGCAATTTCTCCTGAGTACAGAAATACCCCATATGTGGAGGTAAATGCTCTGCGGGGGCACAACAAGGCTCAGGAGTGAGAGCTTCATGTACATTTGAGGTGGGGTGATTTGCATATGGGTGGCTGATCGTTACAGCGGTTCTGTCATAAACGCAAAAAAAAAACACCCACATGTGACCCAATTTTGGAAACTACACCTTCACGGAATGTAACAAGGGGGATAGTAAGCCTTAACACCTCAGAAGTGTTTGAAGAATTTTCATTCAAGTTGGATGTGAAAATCTTTTATTTTTAATTTTTTCACTAAAATGCTGATGTTATCCCAAATTTTTAATTTTCACAAGGGGTAATAGGAAAAAAGCCCCCCATAATTTGTAACACCATTTCTTCTGAGTATGGAAATACCTCATATGTGGATGTAAAGTGCTCTGCAGGCGCACTAAAGGGCTCAGAAGAGAGGGAGCACCATTGGGCTTTTGGAAAAGTGAATTTGGCTGGACTTGAAGGCCATGTGTGTTTACAAAGCCCCCATGGAAGGGGTGCTTTAAGCATTTACATCCCACAGGTGTCTGACAGTTTTTTTGAACAGTGGTCCATGAAAATAAAAGCATACATTTTTTATTTGCACAGCCCACTGTTCCAAAGATCTATCAAATGCCAGTGGGGTCTAAATGCTCACTGAACCCCTTATTACATTCCGTGAGGGGTGTAGTTTCCAAAATAGGGTCACATGTGGAGGGGGGGGGGGGTGTCCACTGTTCTGGCCCCATGGGAGCTTTGTAAATGCACATGGCCCCCGACTTCCATTCCAAACATATTCTCTCTCCAAAAGTCCAATGGCGCTCCTTCTCTTCTGACCATTGTAATAAACCCGCAGAGCACTTGACATCCACACATGGGGTATTTCCATACTCAAAAGAAATGGGGTTACAACTTTAGGGGGGCATTTTCTTCTATTACCTCTTGTAAAAATTGTAAATTTGGGGAAAAAATACATTTTAGTGAGAAAAAAAAATTCATTTACACATCCGACTTTAACAAAAAGTCATCAAAAACCTGTGGGGTGTTAAGGCCCACTGTACCCATTGTTACATGCCATGAGGGGTGTAGTTTCCAAAATATATGCCATCTGTTGTTTTTTTTTTTAGCTGTTATGGAACTATAGGGGCTTCCCACCAAAAACCATTTCAGCAAAATTTGCTTTAAAAAATCCCACTATCTCCCCTTCGCTTCTGAGCCCTCTAGTGCACCCACAGAGCACTTTTCGTTCACATATGAGGTATTTCCTTACTCAAGAGAAATTGGGTTACACATTTTGGTGGGGATTTTCTCTTTTTACCCCTTGTAAAAATTCAGAAACTGGGTCTACAAGAACATGTTAGTGTAAAAAATTTAGATTTTGAATTTTCTCCTTCACTTTGCTGCTTTTCCTGTGAAACACCTAAAGGGGTTAAAAAACTTTCTGAATGTCATTTTTAATACTTTGAGGGGTTCAGTTTTTATAATGGGGTAATTTATTGGGTATTATAAAGGCCCTTCAAATCCACTTAAAAAATGAACTGGTCCCTGAAAAATTCCAATTTTGAAAATTTTGTGAAAAATGTGAAAATTGCTGCTGAACTTTGAAGCCCTCTGATGTCTTCCAAAAGTAAAACCTTGTCAACTTTATGATGCCAACATAAAGTAGACATATTGTATATGTGAATCAATATACAATTTATTTGGTGTGTCTATTTTCCTTACAAGCAGAGAGCTTCAAAGTTAGAAAAATGCAACATTTTCAAATTTTTCCATGAAATTTTCGCATTTTTCACCAAGAAATTATGCAAGTATTGACAAAAATTTAACACCATGTTAAAGAAGAATATGTCACAAAAAACTTATAAGCTAAAAAGGAGCAAATCCCCTTAGCAAACTTCACCTTCTCCAGACAGTTCCTAAAATGGACAGAGGTGTCAGCAGAGAGCACCGTGGTAAGACAGAAAAGAAATTCAAAAAGAAAAGAGCTTCCTCTGGAACATACAGCAGCTGATAAGTACTGGAAGGGTTAAGATTTTTAAATAGAAGAAGTAATTTACAAATCTGTTTAACTTTCTGGCACCAGTTGATTTGAAATTTTTTTTTTTTAATGAGTACCCCTTTAATGTGTGTGTGATAAGTGAGAAGGGTAAGGGGGTTGGGGACATGTCTGCCATAGCAGGACAACATCACTCACCCTGCCCAGCAGTTAGGGGTGGTGGTCGTGGGGGTTGGGGCATTTGTCACCACCCCCAGAAGGGGCTCGATGACGCATAGGGTTATGGGACTAAGGGGTGTGGCACCTTTCAACCAACTTCTGGTGACAGTTTGACAAGTTAACTAGATGCTTTACAACTAAGTAGATGCTTTAATACTTTACACATTGTTAATGAATATAAAATCATATCATATTAAATAATATTTTCATTTCAGATGGATGGCTGAGCTGAAGCCCTTTAAAACTATATATTAACTATAACAGTCGACTGTATGTAAACTTTTAGAGTAAATTGCAGAGTCATTTTACAATATTTAGCTTAAGCCCTTTTTTAGCGCACAGAATAAATGAGCATAGCCTCAGACAATAAATGAGCATGTCCATAGACAAATACAAGTGTTCGTGGCCAAGCTACATTGATAATGAGTTCATTTAAACAAGTAGACAATCATCAGAACAAATTAATGGGACTCATCCTCCTCCAATACCTTTTCATATATAATTTGCTGTTGAAAACAGTCATTTGTATTTGCTTCTTTGTTTAATATAGCATCTAATTAGCCTTTGCTGCACAGTAATAAGCATAGAGTGTAGGCTGCTACCAAAGACTTTGCTTGAAAAATGTAGACTACAAGGTGGTAATGAGGATGACGGAATTAGATTAATTAGTGGGAAGAGATGTGGATGTTCTGATTCCTGAACGATGCAGATATATTATCTCATTTCAAATAAGCTCACCTGACATTAAGGAATAATTTATCAACCTATCGTCTCTTAAAGTCTTACTCTCCATTTGATGGAAATTAAAATTACAGTTTTAATAAGAAGAATTTCCTCGAGGATTTCCCTCCCTGAGACACTTGCATTTGTGAAGCTTAATTGTTTTATAACAGTTCTAATTCATAAACGTTTTTAATTGGTGGTGACAAAAAATAATCTTATTCCTGGGGTGAATTGTTTGAAGAATAACTTAACCCCATATAGGTGGGGAAGACCTTAAGGAAATGTGAATTGGAAATAAAAGCCTACAAAATTTGGGCTGATCGTTAATATGACAAGTGGAATTAGAATTCTGATAACTAAGATATAGAGGATAATCTAATGATTGTCTCTTTGGTAGAAACTAGATTAATATCTCACTTCTATGAGCTTTAGTCTTGGAATGGGCTTTATTATCCCATATGGCTTAGTGGTAAGCCTTGTTATGATGTTATAAATCGCATTTATTTCTAATTATAAAAAGCTAATGCTTTGAACTGACTTTCCATGAACTATTAATTGCTTATATAGTTCATTTAAATATTCTAAGGTGTAGATTAAAGTAATTGTCTTATGTAGGCAACCTCTTTCCATATATCCTTATTAGGTCATATCATAGAGAAGGGTCCACTATATGAACCAGAGCTGTTAGCTGCTCATCAGAAGACAATAGTTTAGAATCCTAGACAAACTACTGGCTGATCCAATCAGCATTTTGTGGTCTATGAAGGTAGCCAAAATTCTATAAAAATTTTGGCAAAGTCCTATTATAATACAGTGGTCCCTCAACATACGATGGTAATCCGTTCCAAATGGACCATCGTTTGTTGAAACCATCGTATGTTGAGGGATCCGTGCATGCTGGGAGTTGTAGTTTTGCAACATCTGGAGGTCCGCAGGTTGAAGACCACTGGTAATAAAGGTTGTACTCACGTGTCCACCCCGCTCTGAACATCACCGCTCGTCACCGCTGCCCGGGATGTCGCCTTCCATCGCTGTCGCCGCGTCCCCGAGATGTCCCCGACACTTCGGCACGGCCTCTGCTTCCCCGGCATCCTCACTCTCCGTCGCCGCCATCACCTCGCTACGCACGCCGCTCCTATTGGATGACGGGACGGCGTGCGCAGCGACGTGATGACGTTGGAGGAGAGCGCCGACGATGCAGGGATCCCGAAGAGGACGCGCCGGAGCCCCGAGGACAGGTGAATGATCGCCAGCAGACCACATGGGGCACCGTAAATGGCTATCCGGCGGGAGCTGAAGCAGTCTGCGCTGCCGGATAGCCGTTTATGCGATGGCCCCGACATACAAAAGCATCGTATGTTGATGCTGCCTTCAACATGCGATGGCCTCTGAGAGGCCATCGTATCTTGAAATGATCGTATGTCGGGGCCATCGAAGGTCGGGGGGTCACTGTATTATTATGGTATTCTACTGTTAAACAGAACAAGCTTAAAGGGAATGTAACATCAGGATCACCTGAACTAACCTGAAAATTCAGGTTTATAATGTGGGTGATTCTGATTAAAACAATGTTTACCTTGTCCACATGCATGCAGTTATTCCCAAGATATCAATATTGTTGCTAATATGCAAATGTTCCCTTGTTCACAATGGAGGCTGGCCCCAGGTCCTTGTGCAATGTTCTGCTCGTCCCCTCCGGCCATATATCCCCCTTTATCAATATAATATCCTCTTCACTCTCACATCAGCTGGGATGTGAGTGTCTATGCACCTGATTTCCGGGTGTAGTGAGTGAGCGGCACACGCACACTGGCTACTAAACCCAATGGTCACTTGTGCATAGACTCTTATGTCCCGTCTGACATGAGAGTAAAGATTGAAGAAGGGAGAGGGGATATAGGGCCACAGAGGATGAGAAGAATATTGCTGAATCCCGCCTCCATTGCATATCAGCAACATTAACTATATCTCTACAATGGCTGCACGCATTTGGACAAGGTTAAAAGTATCATATTCCCTAACTGTTTCCAGTGCTATCAGGTTTATATGGTTTATATGCTGACCACATGTTAAGAAATGTGCATTATGCATTCACATAGTAGGAGACATATGAAAATATGTGTTATTTATATAGGATGGTAAATGGATTGAGAAGGTTCAGTGCCTACTTATCTTCATGCAAATTTTAAGTTACATTTGCAAAAGTTTCTAAAATTCTTTTCATAATCCCAGTATGGGCCAATGAGTGCAGATTGACATGGAAAAACGTTTAGTACTGGGCCTCAACATAACAAAATGTGAAATAAGTAAAATGGTCTGAAGACTTTCCGAATGCATTGTAAAGTTACTTTTAAAATGACTTTGTTCCAGTAAAAGGACATCTTAATGCGTCATAATACAAATATATTTCTAGACAATTGTTTGATTCCATCTTTCTGGAAAGGCTCTGGTTTTGGGAAGGCTCTTTTCTGTTCCAGTATGGCTGTTTCCCAGTGAAAAAAAAGCATGGTCCACAAAGGCATGGTTGGGCAAGTTTGGTGTTAAAGAACACTGGCCCACACAAGTCTTGACCTCAACCCCATCAAACACATTTTGTATGAACAAGAATGGAGATAGAAAGTCAGGCCTTTCATCCAACATCAATGTCTAACCTATTCTGGGATCTTCTGGGCCAAAATTCTTGTGAACACTCCAAAATCTTTTTGAAAGTCGTCCCAGAAGAATAGAAGCTGTAAAAACTGCAAAGGGAGGCCAACTCCTATTAATGCATAAGGATTTACAACAAGATCTTCGAATAGCTCCATTTGGTGGAATGTAGAGGAATCCCAATACTTTTGTCAATATAGTGTTTATATACCAATGTGCTGCTGTTTTCACATGCTGGGCTACAATGGAATTTACAAGAGGACTGCAAATACAGTGGACCGGATTTGCCATGAGACAAAAATGTGTTTGTTTCTTGTCTTGAACAGATAGTAACCTATCATAGCTCTTTTCTTGGCTATAAACATTCCCAGCATTTAATATAATGATATTGGGTCAAGTTGTTATCAGATTGTTTAGGGAGAAGTGAAAATGAGTGATACCACTAATGCTCAGAATTGTGCAGATATTCCGTCTTAATGATGAAGATAAATTACCTGCTAATTAAGCTGAAGAATCGTGACACCATTGAGATTAAGAGTCATTGCATTATTGACACAATCTTAAGCAGAATGTGGGAACACACACTTTATCAGGGAACAAAAGCCAAATTATGTTTGTGTTAATTTAATGACATTTATACCTATTGCTTTTGTAATTTTTTATTATACGCACATATTGATATCTTTTATGAAGTCTAGATTAGGGGCAGTAAACATTTTTGTAACTGTCTCTGTAAAATGTAAAACCCCCTTATTTTCCCATTTTACAAACAAAAGAAAAAAAAAGTAACATTTGGTATAAGCGTGCGTAAATGTCCAAACTATATAAATATAATGTTTATCATCCAGCATGGTAAACGGTGTAGACATAAAAAATAAAAAAAACACCAAAAAAATGCCCCAAAAAACGCCCTCGGATCCTGGGACTTAAAGCGTACCCGTCAGATCCAACAACATTTTTTTTTTATATATATTACTCAGTACCTAATCCTGACCATGTACATCTTACAGTACCTCACTGTGCAGGTTATTGCCCCCTCCCTCAGTATGCTGTCTGTTCACATCTCCCCTAGCATTGGCAAAACTACAATTCCCAGCTTGTCCTCACTGGCAGTAGCGATGACAGTGGGAGGATTTTTCCTCCAGCTGTGAGCCCTGCGCTCACAGCTGTCAATCAAGGAACTGTGTCCATGACATAGGTGATGCTACATGGACACAGCAGGACTAGTATGTGTCCAAGCAGGCAGGGGTCAGTTGTTTGACTGGCTTTTTCAGTATGAAATACTGAAAAGTTTCTAATGAAAGCAATTACAAAACCTATTGGTTTTTCATGCTTTACAACATATCAAACGTTTTTGTATCTGACAGTGCCCATTTAAGGACTAAGGCCGTACCAGTATGCCCTGGTCTTATTAACAGAGTTTAAACAATCCTCAAGAGCGAAAAACAGGTTAATCCCGGTGGGTCCCGGTTGCTATGGGCAGCCAGGACCCATGGCTAATGCCGGGCACCGCCGACTGACTGATGCCCAGCATTAACCCTTTAGATGCCCCAATCAAAGTGGATCGTGGCATCTAAAAAGGCGAGTTAACGATTCCGGTAGCTCAGTGGAGCTGATCGGGACATTCGCGGGGACATCGCGGGTCCTGATCAGCTGAGTGATCAACGGGAGGGTCAGATCTGTTGTCTGCTGCTCCTAGCCTGCTATGCTGGCTAAAGCGGCAGAGCGCCGATGACACTGATCAATGTTATGCTATGGCATAGCATTGATCAGTTTATGCAATCAGAAGATTGCATGTTATAGCCCCCTATGGGGGCTAAAAAAAAATTAAAGTGTACAAATAAAAATTTATAAAAGTGTATTAACCCCTTCCCTATTAAACGTTTCAATCACCCTCCTTTTCCCACATGTTGTAAAAAAAATAACATAATCATATGTGGTACCACCGCATGTGTAAATGTCTGAACTATTAAAATATAAGGTTAGCTAAATCACACGGTTAATGGCGTACACATAAAAAGTCCAAAGTCCAAAATTGTGCATTTTTGGTCACTTCATATACCATAAAAAACTAATAAAAAGCGATCAAAAAGTCCCATCAAAAGACCCATAAAAACTACAGAATACAGCACATATAGCTCTGTATGTAGTAAAATAAAAAAGTTATAGGGGTCAGAAGATGACAATTTTAAACATACTCATTTTGGTGCACGTAGTTAGGATTTTTTAGAGTAGTAAAATAAAATAAAACCTACATAAAATGGGTATCCTTGTAACGTATAGACCTACAGAATAAATATCAGTTGTCATTTTTAGCGAAAATTGCACTGTGTAGAAACAGCACTTTTTTTCAATTTCACCCCACAAATATATATATATTTTTTGGTTTTGCTGTAGATTTTGTTATTAAATGATTGATGTCATTACATAGTACAATTGGCGCAGAAAAAAAAAACAGCCCTTATATGGGTCTGTAAGTGCAAAATTGGAAGCAGTATGATTTTTAGAAGGAGAGGAGGTAAAAATGAAAATTGGCCTGGTCCGTAAGTGAAAATGGGCTTGGTCCTTAAGGGGTTAATCACATCATATATCAGAAAAAAATTATAAAAAGTGATCAAAAAGTGACATCAAAACAAAAATGGTACAGATAAAAACTACAGATTACAGGGCAAAAAAATAGCCCTCATACAGCCCCATATATGGAAAAATAAAAAAGTTACATAGGTCAGAAAAGGACAATTTTATGTATTCCAAATTTGTTAAGAAAAGCTAGCATTTTTTTTAACCCCTTAAAGACAATGGACGTAAATGTACGTCATGGTGACGTGGTACTTAACGCACCATGACGTACATTTACGTGCCGACATGATCGTGAGCATTGGAGCGGTGCTCGCGTCATGCCTGGCAGGTCCCGGCCAGGGACCCGCCGGTAATGGCAGACATCCGCGATCGCGCGGATGTCCGCCATTAACCCCTCCGATGCCGTAATCAATACAGATCATGGCATCTGTGGCAGTGCGGTACTTTGAATGGATGATCGGATCGCCCGCGGCGCTGCCGCGGGGATCCGGTCATCCAGCATGGCGGCCGGAGGTCCCCTCACCTGGCTCCGGCCGTCTCCAGGGGTCTTCGGCTCTGGTCTGAGATCGAGCAGACCAGAGCAGAAGATCACTGATAATACTGAGCAGTGCTATGTCCTATACATAGCACTGCACAGTATTAGCAATCAACTGATTGCAATGAATAGTCCCCTATGGGGACATAAAAAGTGTAAAAAAAAAAAGTTAAAAAAAAGTCAAATAAAAAAGCAAAAAAATTAGAAAAATCCCCTCCCCCTATAAAAAGTAAAACGTCCGTTTTTCCCATTTTACCCCCAAAAAAGCGTAAAAAAAAAATTAATACACATATTTTGTATCCCCGCGTGCGTAAAAGTCTGAACTATTAATATATATTGTTAATCATCCTGTACAGTGAACGGCGTAAACGTAAAAAAATAAAAAGAAGTCCCAAATTGCTGCTTTTTTGTCACATTTTATTCCAAAAAATTTTCATAAAAAATTTGTAAAAAGTAAAATCTAAGCAAAAGGGATACTGATAAAAACTACAGATCATGGCGCAAAAAATCAGCCCTCATATCGCCCCATATGCGGAAAAATGAGAAAGTTATAGGTGGTCAAAATAGGGCAATTTCAAACATACTAATTTTGATAAAATGGTTTGAGATTTTTTTTTAAGCGGTACAATTATAGAAAGGAATATAATCATGGGTATCATTTTAATCGTATTGACCCACAGAATAATGAAAACATGTCATTTTTAACCAAAAAGTGTACAGCGTGAAAACAAAACCTTCCATAATTTGCTAAAATGCGGTTTTCTTTTCAATTTTCCCACATAAATAATATTTGTTTGGTTGCGCCATCCATTTTATGGTAAAATAAGTGATGTAATTACAAAGTACAATTGGTGAAGCAAAAAACAAGCCCTCATATGGGTCTGTGGATGGAAATATAAGAGAGTTATGATTTTTAGAAGGCGAGGAGGAAAAAACGAAAATGCAAAAATAAAATTGGTCTGGTCCTTAAGGCCAAAATGGGCCTGGTCCTTAAAGGGGTACTCTGCCCCTAGACATCTTATCCCCTATCCAAAGGATAGGGGATAAGATGTCAGATCGCCGCAGTGCCGCTGCTGGGGAGCCCCGGGAGTTCGCTCTGTGTGTAATGACGGGCGATACAGGGGACGGAGCCGCGTGACGTCATGGCTCCACCCCTCATGACATCACGGCCCGTCCCCTTAATGCAAGTCTATGGCAGGGGGCGTGACGACCGCCGCACCCCCTCCCATAGACTTGTATTGAAAGGGGCGGGCCGTGACTTCACGAGGGGTGGAGCCGTGACGTAACGATGCTCCGGCCCCTGTATTGCCCGTCATTACGTGCAGAGCGAACTCGCTCTGTGCTGTAATGATAGCGCAGTGCCGCAGCGGGGATCTGACATCTCATCCCCTATCCTTTGGATAGGGGATAAGATGTCTAGGGGCGGAGTAACCCTTTAAGGGGTTAAAAGTAGTAAAATAATAGGAAAACTATATAAATTGGGTATCATTTTAATTGCATTGACCTACAAAATAAGGATAATGTGTCATTTTTTACCATAAACTGCACTGTGTAAAAACATTTGCACAGCTTCTTCTCATATGCTTTTAAGTCATATGAAGGGGTCCTCTACTTTAGACTCTATCAGACAAATCAGAGTGTCTTTCCCTTTGGCTGATTTGACATGATCATCATATGGCTGGCAATTCATTTTAATGGCACTTTGTAAAATGACATGCTGTGTTATACTAAATGCAGGACCTAACTTTCCTCTAGGCACTGAAGTAGAGCCCTATGCATGACTGCAAGCCAGAGATCTATCCTTAAAGGGGTACTCCAGTGGAAAACAATTTTTTTTAAATCAACTGGTGCCACAAAGTTAAACCGATTTGTAAATGACTTCTATTTAAAAATCTTAATCCTTCCAGTACTTATCATCTGCTGCATGCTCCTGAGTAAGTTCTTTTCTTTTTTAATTTCTTTTCTGTTGGACCACAGTGCTCTCTGCTGACACCTCTGTTCGTTTCAGTAACTGTCCAGAGAAGGAGAGGTTTGCTATAGGGATTTGCTCCTGGACAGTTCCTGACACGGACAGAGGTGTCAGCAGAGAGCACTGTGATCAGACAGAAAAGAAATTCAAAAAGAAAAAAACTTTCTCTGCCGCATACAGCAGCTGATAAGTACTGGAAGGATTACGATTTTTAAAGTTCACTTAATCTTTGCATTGTGTTTCTGTGAGTGCCACACTAAGCATGGGCAACAGAAAGAGGAGAAGAGAACTGTATGAGAACTTAGAAATATCAACAATCTCAAGTCCATCTCCAGAGATCAAGATTTTCCTTTGTCCACAGTGCACAACATTATCAAGAAGTTTGCAACCCATGGCACTGTAGCTAATCTCCCTGGGCGTGGACAGAAGAGAAAAATTGATGAAATACACACAAAGGGAATAAATATGCGTATAGCAAAACATGTGTTACTGCAATCCTTTTCTGTGAGAAATACTTCATTTTCTAGAAAAATTTCAAGGGTGCCAACATTTACGACCATGACTGTACTATAACTACACAAGCTATTTTATGTGCTGATACAAATTGTACTAATACTTAGAAGGTTATTCCCATTACAGAAAGTGATGACATGTAACTATTAATACAAAGCGCCTAGGCATCTACTGCACCACTAGTTTCTGTGCGTATCTTAGGCGATCCTCCACCCACTCACAGTAGTAGAGTCCAAATGGAACAAGGGTCCAAGGGTCCAGAGTGGTGTAAAACTTAACTTTAATTCCATATCTTTCTAATAAAATTCAATCAAAATGAACAATATTGCAGTAACATTTTGGTTAATTACTGGTCTTTTTCAAGTCAAAATAACAAACAGAGCAACAAACATATTACTATTAGAGGGGTTTCCTAACAAGATATTGACCTGTCCTTAGGGTCTGTCATCAATCTCAGATCAGTGGGGGGGTTGTCTGACACCAGGCACTCCACCGATTATTTTGCTAGCGCTGTGGGGACAGCATACACAGTGAAACAGGAAGCAGGAAGCTGATGGCTCCATACATTGTATAGTGGCCAAGCTGTGTTACTGCAGATCAGCTCTCATACACTATGATGGGACCTCAACTCCAGTAACCCAGCTTGGCCATTCTCTTTCCACTGTGTATGCTGGCCATACAGCTCTGGCAAACAGCTATTTGGCAGGGGGGGGTCAAGTATTGGACCCCCACCAATATGATATTAATGACATATCCTGAGTATAGGGTTGCCTAGAAAACCCCTTTAATATACAGTGACCCCCCCCCCCGTCCTACGATGGCCCTGACATACGATCATTTCAACATATGATGGCCTCTCAGAGGCCATCGCATGTTGAAGGCACCATCAACATACAATTCTTTTTTATGTCGGGGCCATCGCATAAACGGCTATCCAGCAGCGCAGACTGCTTCAGCTGCTGCCAGATAGCCGTTTACGGTGCCTCATGTGGTTCGCTGACGATCACTTACCTGTCCTCGGGGTTCCGGCGCGTCTTCTTTGGGATCCCCTGCATTGTTGGCGCTCTCCATTGTTGTCATCACGTGGCTGCGCACGCCGTCCCGTCATCCAATAGGAGCGGCGTGCGTAACAATGTGATGGCGACGACGGAGAGAGAAGATGCCGGGGAAGCAGAGGCCTTGCCGGAGCATCGGCGACAGTGATGGAGGGCGACATCCAAGGCAGCGGTGACGAGCGGTGATGGTCCGGAGCGGCGGGGACAGGTGAGTACAACTTCCTCTACCAGTGTTCTTCAACCTGCGGACCTCCAGATGTTGCAAAATTACAACTCCCAGCATGCCCGAACAGCCGTTGGCTGTCCGGGCATGCTGCGTGTTGTAGTTTTGCGACATCTGGAGGTCCGCAGGTTGTAGACCACTGTCCTATACTTTACATTGCACGGATCCCTCAACATACGATGGTTTCAACAAACGAGGGTCCATTTGGAACGGATTACCATCGTATGTTGAGGGACCACTGTACATATTCTGCCCCAGAACAAGAGATTATTTTATAATAAGGAACTTTAGCAGGGGGCAGTGGAAATCTTGTCCCCCTCTGTGAGGGCTTGATGGGTACAGCACAACCAATTTGTTTAATCCTTTTTTTTGGTATTCTCATTGCTGGTTCATTGGTTTTGTATGAATGTGAACTATTATAATGGCACCAATAGTTTATCAGCTACTCAGTAACAATATGTAAATAAGACACTCCAAAAGTAAAAGAGATGTCGGGGTCATCTGTGATAAAACAGCAGTGTATGGAAATGCTGTTCATATACGGAGTGAACTTAAAGTTCTATTACTTGAAAAAAAGCAGGGAATTAGCATACATAACTAAAACTTGTATTTTTCATTCTGTTCTTGCCCATAAAACTAAAAATCTGCATAATGGTTTGTCTTATCTCACCAACTGTTTTGTACCTCAATCAAGGTTATTGTATTGCAGCAGCAGTCGTACAGCTTCCCAACCCTTTTTCATAAAGTCCAACAGCTTATTTGTCATAATTCCTGCTTTTTGTGCCATTTCCCAGTCCCAGATGCATCATGCTGTTTTCAGGATGATATCTTTTGCTTCATTCCACAGTTCATTTCATCTATTTTTCCTTCTGGTATGTTAATAGCATTTCAAACCCGTTGTTAACTTACACCCTGTAGCTGTCACTGATTCTTTTCTATGGTTATGTCTCGCAATATAAAAATTGTTTTCTATTTTGTAATTTTCTCGAGTATAGATTCTCGGACATAGCAAATTAATGGTCATCACCATTGTCCTCCCACAAATATGTGAAGCTTGATGTCCAAACACCGGAAAATAGCATGTTGCTCATAACTTGTGGAAGAGTATTTTATTTTTCCTTTTCAGGTGACTTAACTCGTTGCTGTCTATGCAATAAACAGTAGCAAAGTGAAGTGAGTTTCCTTTATTATTACATATTTATCATTTGATGTTAATGTAAAGACTTGTTCACGGAAAATATACTTTACTTACAATTTTCAGCAAAAAAAAAAAAGGGAGATAATAATTATAATGAAAATAATCATACAGAAAAAATACACCCCAAAAAAATCTATTTTTTCACCATATACTGTTTGTTTATTAAGCTTCCAATCTCTGGATCTGCAAGGCTCACACCATTTGGGTGGAGCTTGGCCTAGAGTGGGCTTGGCTATACGTGAAGGGACGTGACCACCCAACATGCTGAATTTACTACAATTTATGCCTTATTTAGACTTGTGAGCCTCTTGATAAATCCAGTGTGCTCCTGCACTGGCAGGGGTTTACTTAAGACCAGCGGGCAGGTCAAATCCCTCCCCCCCCCCACCACAATATTGCATGCACACATCAACCTTCCTGCATATAATAGAGATGGGAGGAAATATAAATGAAAACTACACATATTAGAAAGGTTCCCGAGTCATAAAATCCAACATTTGCCATATCTGTTGTCATATTATAAATACAGTTGGGATCAGAAGTTTGGTCACCCCAGGTAAAAATTTGTATTAATGTGCTTAAGGAAGCCAAGGAAAGATGGAAAAATCTCCAAAAGGCATCAAATTACAGATTAGACATTCTTATAATATGTCAACAAAAGTTAGATTTTATTTCCATCATTTACTCTTTCAAAATAACAGAAAACAAAGAAATGGCGTCTGCAAAAGTTTGGGCACCCTGCAGAATTTATAGCATACACTGCCCCCTTTGCAAAGCTGAGACCTGCCAGTGTCATGGATTGTTCTCAATCATCATCTGGGAAGACCAGATGATGTCAATCTCAAAGGTTTTAAATACCCAGACTCATATGACCTTGCCCCAACAATCAGCACCATGGGTTCTTCTAAGCAGTTGTCTAGAAATCTGAAACTGAAAATAGTTGACACTCACAAAGCTGGAGAAGGCTATAAGAAGATCGCAAAATGTTTTCAGATGTCAATATCCTCTGTTCGGAATGTAATTTAGAAATTTCAGTCTTTGGGAACAGTGGAAGTTAAAAGCAAGATCTGGAAGACCAAGGAAAATATCAGACAGAACAGCTTGCAGGATTGTGAGAAAAACTATTCAAAACCCATGTTTGACTGCACAATCCCTCCAGAAAGATCTTGCAGACACTGGAGTTGTGGTATACTATTCCACTATAAAGAGATACTTGTACAAATATGGTCTTCATGGAAAAGTCATCAGAAGAAAACCTCTTCTACGTCCTCACCACAAAAATCAGCGTTTGAACTTTGCAAATGAACATGTAGACAAGCCTGATGCATTTTGGAAACAAGTTCTGTGGACCGATGAGGTTAAAAGTGAACTTTTTGGCCGGAATGAGCAAAGGTACGTTTGGAGAAGAAGGGGAACAGAATTTAATGAAAAGAACCTCTGTCCAACTGTTAAGCATGGGGGGGTGGATCAATCATGCTTTGAGGTTGAATTGCAGCCAGTGGTACAGGGAACATCTCACTAGTAGAAGGAAAAATGGATTCAATAAAATTTCAGCAAATTTTGGATGCTAACTTGATGCCATCTGTGAAAAAGCTGAAGTTAAAGAGAGGATGGCTTCTACAAATGGATAATGATCCTAATGAACCTCAAAATCCACGGGGGATTACATCAAGACGGGTAAACTGAAGGTTTTGCCATGGCCTTCACAATCTCCTGACCACAACAGAATTGAAAATCTATGGATAGACCTTAAAAGAGCAGTGCGTGACAGCCAGCCCAGAAATCTCAAAGAACTGGAAGACTTTTGTAAGGAAGAATGGGCAAAGATACCTCAAACAAGCATTGAAAGACTCTTGGCTGGCTACAAAAAGCGTTTACAAGCTGTGATGCTTGCCAAAGGGGGCATTACAAGATATTAACTCTGCAGGGTGCCCAAACTTTTGCAGATGCCATTTTTTTGTTTTCTGTTATTTTGAAAGTGTAAATGATGGAAATAAAATCTAACTTTTGTTGACATATTATAAGAATGTTCAATCTGTAATTGGATGCCTTTTGGAGATTTTTCCATCTTTCCTTGGCTTCTTTATGCACATTAATACAAATTTTTACCTGAGGTGCCCAAACTTCTGATCCCCACTGTAGAGGCCAAAATAAGAATATGTAACTATCTGGGATTACTGTTGGGTTATTGCCCTGCAATTACAAGTGTCCAGCAGATGGTGGACTGCAAATGCAAATGAACTGAGCAGTGACTTGATCTGGGGAGGGAGGATCCTGGACATGTGATAGTGGCCATCTTGGATTCTTACTGTTCAGCAAAGCAGGGAGAGGACACAGCCTGTCAGGATTTGGTACCAAGAGTGCTGCAGCATGGAATCTGCTGTCAAGTTGGAAATTTCCAGAGCTAGTTGCAGAAAAGTCCTTTGTAAGCAGTGAAGAGAAATTTAAAGCTGGACTGACCTTATTTACAACCTGTGGAAGGGTAGCCTGAAAGCCTGAAAACTTCTCTGCTCTACAACAGTAAAAAAGAAAGAAGAAAGGATGCGCTCCGTGGTAAAATATTTTCGGTATAGTGGGAAATGCTAATGTGAACTGTGCTTACCACGGGTGGTTGTACTGCTGGCCAAGTACAACAATGGGATAGCATGTGTCAAGATCACGGTCTCTGTAGCCACTCCACATTCCAATACAGCATGCAACAGAAAAAATTCCTCCCAAAAATAAATGGGATACATTAGGCGCTGAGACCAGGTAAGAGGTAGGTGAGATTTATTACCCACAATGCAATGCGTTTCATGGACTGGCCGCCTGAGGAAGCAGCCAGTCTGTGAAATGTGTTGCATTGTGGGTAATAAACCTCACCTACCTCTTACCTGGTCTCAGCGCCTGATGTATCCCGTTTATTTGTTGGAGGAATTTTTTCTGTTGCATGCTCTACAACAGGGCACCCTGAGCTCATATACAGTTAAAAGACCTTGATCTCTATTTTACTGATATTTTGAGAATTTCAGCCTACTCCAAGTAACAAGGCCCCATCTAATCAATGTGCCCCAACCAAAGGTACCCAACAGCCAGTAGGGCGAAGATTAGGGTGTGCCCCAGATGTTATTGTGGATGGATGAGACCTATGTACATATTGGCCCTGATTTATCATCGCAAACCCTACTTTGTCATCTTTTTGCTTTTTTAAACGGGTGCATGATATCTGCGACATGTCGCAGACACCTTGCGCCATCGTAAACCCTACTTTGTCATCTTTTTGCTTTTTTAAACGGGCGCATGATATCTGCGACATGTCGCAGACACCTTGCGCCAATATGCGACACTCTTTACCGATCAACCCGAATCGGGTTGTAGGGAAGCCGAAAAAGGGGCATTTCCCGACAATAGTAACTGTTTCCAACTGATTTATTGAGTAATCCAACCCAAATTTACGGGTTTCAAGGCTTTCTTTTCCCGACTGCTGAAAGCAGTTGCAAAAACAGGATCATATATTTGCAAAACAGTTGAAGTTACAAACTTCATTTTAAATAAATGAGTTTTTAGATTTTTTTTATTCCAAAACCTAGTAAACACGTTTCTTTCATCTCAATAGCTATTTTGGTACACTCATGATTCAGAAGCCTTTGGTTCTTAATTTCTGATTAGCTGCATGACACAAATCAAAACAACACTCCGAAGGGTAGTTGTTGTTTTTGTTTTTTTTAATAAGGGGACATGTCCGTTTAGATGAATCCATTGTATGATTGTAATGGTCCTGATTTATCATCAAAACCCACGTGCAACAAAAAAAGTGCGACTGAATGTGGGACACAATAATAAATAAGTAAGGAAAGCAGATAGTCGGGATTAAAGCAACAAGACAAACACAACCTGACTTATTTGATAAATGAGGGCCATTGTATTTGTCTGATGTTTGTGTTATACTGTGCCTTATAGTTTTGTTGTGTTATGCATGGTTGTCTTCCTTTATGCAATGCAAAGTTAGTTTTAAATTAGCTTTGCGTCAAATTTATTAATTACAGAGATGTTCCCAACGGGACCTCACATCCTTACCCTGGATGCTCCATTGTGTAGAGGCGTTGTCACAGATATGTACCCCAGCTCAAGGATAATGGAGGCTCATGATGGGCTGCCTTATGCAAAGAGGTAACAAGGTTAAGAGATCACAGGGATATACTGTAGGTGGATACCCTTAAAGGGGTGCTCTGCTGCTCAGCATTTGGAACAAAATGTTCCGAACAGTTAGAGCCGGCGCCGGGAGCTTGTGACATCATAGCCCTGCCCCTCATGACGTCACGTCCCGCCCCCTCAATGCAAGTCTATGGGTGGGGACTTGATAGCCGTCACAATCCCTCTCATAGACTTGCATTGAGGGGGTGGGGTGTGACATCATGAGCTCCCGGTGCTAGCTCTAAGCATTCGGGACATTTTGTTCCAAATGCTGAGCAGCGGAGTACTCCTTTAATAAAGAGCAAGGGATATGCTGTAACCACTGTGTTTCCACTCCTGCAGGCTCCACTCTCACCAGTAGTATTTGCAGCCTTCTTCTGCAGCTCTCCTGTTTCAGAGGGGACCTTTTGATGACATCCCAGCACCTGGTAAAACAACAGTATCGAAGGAAACTTCAATCTGTTGTTTCCTTTCACGCACACAGAATCATCATCTTTGCTGCATGGTCTTGCATGGTCCTTGCTGCAGTTGTTACTTCCGCAGCCTTGTTTTAAAGGGGTACTCCACTGCTCAGCAATTGGAACAAACTGTCTGGAACGCTGGAGCCGGGAGCTTGTGATGTCATAGCCCCACCCCCTCATGACGTCACGTCCCGCCCCTCAATGCAAGTCTATGACAGGGGACGTTTTCAAGAAATGCAGATATAATGAATCCAGTAATAGAGAAATGAAATCGCTCTCACCGCTCCAATGCAGAAGCAAAAAGGGTCTCCAAGATTTATTCAACATGTTAAGGAATGCCATCATGATTATCTGTGTGATCTAGCCTTTCATGGAATCGAAAGAGTTAATACAAAAGCGGGTGTAGATAGGCGAAAAGCACTACTCCGCACCGGGGCAAAATGGATTATTAAAACAAATTCTTATGGCAATCTCGGATTGAATGAAAGGCTGGACTACAGTGTTTTTGCATAAAGTTGGGAAATTTTAAAGTTTTTGCTTGTTTTTTAAATTTGCACTTACTTTTGGTTGCCACCTCCTTTGATACACGTAATCCCGCTGGAGTTCTTAAGGAGACGCCAGTGTGTCAAGGGAAAGGGTCTGAGGAAGCGTGCTTGTGCGCACGCGCAACAGCTGTCACCCTTTCATGTGAAAGTAGCCCCGTCTCGTCTTTGTAAGCACCAAGCACCTTGTCTGTGAATATTTGTAATAAACTGGCTTTGTGTCTGCATTGGAGCAGTGACTGCGATTTCATTTCTCTATTACTGGCTTCTTTTTCTTTATTGGCATGGTCTTGTCACTTAGCTTCCTTATAGCTTTACGCCACTTCTTTAGTATATTTTTATGGTGGTCTTTTAGGGGTATACACCCTTTTAAGATGCTTAAAGCAATTTCCCCTATGGCCGCTATTAAATCATAATTTGTCAAATAATTAATAACAAATGATTGCTAGACTCACTTATTTTTTGTAATGTTGCTTGCCACTCTTGAGGCCAGATACCGTTGTTAATGCAAAACTGTGCAGAACTAAGAGGTGTGGGTATATACATACTATTGTATTTATCGTTTTCTCTTTATGAAAAACCTGAATATTGTTTGGTTTTATAAAGTGTGACTTACCGATGCTGCCTTGATTTGCCCCGATTTCATTCTTTTCAGGCATTGTTAGCTGAAAATGTACTCTTTTAGCTCTCTTAAGGGCCAATACCCTCAAACAGTATAGTTTAATGTTGGGGTTCTTCCCCCCAGTTTACCAGCGGTGTATATACCAAAGAAAAATAGTAATTGGGCTCTCTTAAAAACCCTGGTAAAGGCCACTCCTTCAGTCAGAAAATCTATCTTGCATCACGCGAATGATGATTTAATAGAGGCTATAGAGGAAATTGGTTTAAACATCTGAAAAGGGCGTATACCTCTCAAAGACCGCAAGAAAAATATATTAAAGAAGTGGCATAAAGCTATTAGGAAGCTGAGTGATAAGACCCTGCCCATAAAGAAAAAGAAGCACTTAGTGAATCAAACTGGTGGGTTCATAGGTCCGCTGTTGGGGTCTGCAATTCCATTAATAATGAGCCTGCTTTTTAACAAATAATGGAGTATACAAAGAAAATGTACTTGGTGCCCAAACACGAACTCAACAAGATAAGTCATGCCGTTACACCTACATCTAGCATACGGCAAGGTGTCATACATCGTCTTGATGTGAAAATATCAATGTTTTACAGCATGGCGATTTGCCTGATGACGTGAAAATTAAACGATACACAGATATACTGTAAAGCTACTTGGTTCTTGCTAAACAGGATGTAAAAGAGTTAGCGTCTTTAAACCTTATTACAACAACTGCTCCTGGTCCTCAACAATTGACAAATTCCACTACTGATAAAAGTGATGATGTGAATGAGATTGTGAATAATGTCAATCCCAGGTTTAAAAGAAATGCAGAGCTATTGTTATGCAAAATGCTCCAGGATAGAGACGTTATGGCGTGGAGTGATAAAGATGAATTTATTTAAAAAGGTAAGGTGGTTCCTGGATCTAATATGGTGGTTTTGGTGCGAAACACAACACAAAGTCACGGCAAAGTCACAACACAAAATACCCCCTGGATGGGAAACATTTATCCGTGCTATGGCTGAACTAAACATACCATCCAGTGTTGTGGGTAATTCAAGCACTAGAGAGATTTTGGATGGAATAAAAATGGAGTTAAATGCCCCTTCAAGAACAGCAACCCCTAAACGACAAATACATCTTACACCTTCTAGTCTGCCGATGCTAACACAGGGAAACCTGCTTCCTAAAAAGAGGACTCTTTTTACAAACTGCCTAGTTAACTTGTGAATATTATGTATTTTAATGAACAATATTGTATTGTAAATAAATATCATTATATTTGTATTGCACAAAACAAAAATATGTCTTATTTTATTATATCTAGTTTACATTTTTATACGCTTATGTATTATTTTATCTGTTCAATAAAGCTTTTTAAACTTTCATTACTGGTCCATTTGATTATCTATAAAGGGAAACATATATGGGTGGTGAGTTGCAGACTTGAGGTTTTCAGACTGCTCCTATCAGACAGGTCCAGACATGTTTACACATAGAAATCTGCACAATTAAGCCTACGCCTACTACGTCACAATACGGGGGGGCTTTATTATACAAGACATGTCCGGGCTTGTCTGTATAGATGTATGCATAGAAATCTACACAATTTAGCCTCCGCCTACTATGTCACAATATGGGGGGGTGGGCTTTATTACACAAAGCTCGCACTATAAAGCCTATGCTATTCATTCAGAAAGATCCGGTGCCGGAACTAGCACTCAGTATATACTTCTCTCCCCTAAAAGTTTACCGCTGTAATTAGCATAAGTTCCCACCCCCTGCTAGGAGGTAAGGCATGCCACTCCTGAGACTTTTCCCGGGCTGTCTTTGTTCAAAGTTTTTCAGATGATGTTGTGAGCAGAGAGGGGAGGGGCAGATGGGCAAGGGGCCTCCTAAATGAATCAATTTTTTACATGGAAGGAAATCATAGAAACATCTATTACAAGCCCCCTAAAAAATAATAATTTTACCTTTCCCTAATTTCCATCATCCTAACTCATCTGCCCCAATGTGTTTTCTCTAACGTTTCATTGTACTTTAGACAACCCATGGCTTGTCCATGGACCCTCTTAGCCTCAGACTTTACACATATGGAGTCAGATGCTGTCCCTAAGGTTTACTGATTTTAGAGATGGTATTGAAGCTCTGCAATGGGGTATAGGCCTCTTCTGTAGTCTCGTAGTCCAAATTCGTCATCACACAACACACAACAAAGGCAGGATTATCAGGATTATTAGTATGGTTATTCCTATCTGGGCCAAAGTCTTTTTCCACCCTCCCAATCCAATCAAAATACTGATCCCAGGGGTCTGAGATTCCAGAATTCTTTTTAAGTTCTATCGATAGGTCTTCTAATTTCTTTATGGCTATGGTTACTTTACCGTTGGGTCCTGTGTTGGCTGGTATATAGGTACAACAGGTTTCCCCATACATTTTACATACCCCCCCTTTTTCCGCTAACACCATATCTAATGCCATACAATTTTGGAATGTCATAGTAGATGTGGCGCTTAGTTGTTCGGCCTGACCTTTAAGAGCATCCACTGAGAAATTTATAAATCTCTGGTGATTATAATACAGCAACCAAGTAAACGCAGCAGCACTCCAGCGTAGTGAAGAATAGTGACTTTTATTTATCACCAAAATGCAATAGCGACGTTTCAACCACCTCACGTGGCCGTCCTCAAGCAGTGCAAGTTACATAGTGAGTGCATTAAATAGGGAGAGACAATGTGACCTCACTTCCTGTGGGCGTACAATAATTTGCATGTGTAAACAAACAAGTAAGTTTACAGTAATATACCTCTATACATCTCATGTACAGGGAACCCTGTTCTACTGCAAAAATAAAGTGTAACAACAAAAAATGTAAAAAAACAAAACATTTGTGCTACGCATACAATAAACGATTGCTATGCAGTGCAGTGTTATGAAGCATTGTTCCGTGCCAATCAGTCCATACCTCCAGTCCCAGACGTGGGACCCGAACATACAGATCTCAAACAATCCCCCTTGTTACGCCGAGCGCTCCGGGTCCCCGCTCCTCCCCGGAGCGCTCGCTACACTCTCCCCACTGCAGCGCTCCGGTCAGATCCACTGACCCGGGGCGCTGCGATTCCGCTTCCAGCCGGGATGCGATTCGCGATGCGGGTAGCGCCCGCTCGCGATGCGCACCCCGGCTCCCGTACCTGACTCGCTCTCCCTCGGTCCTGTCCCGGCGCGCGCGGCCCCGCTCCCTAGGGCGCGCGCGCGCCGGGTCTTTGCGATTTAAAGGGCCACTGCGCCGCTGATTGGCGCAGTGATTCCAATTAGTGTGTTCACCTGTGCACTTCCCTATATCACCTCACTTCCCCTGCACTCCCTTGCCGGATCTTGTTGCCATCGTGCCAGTGAAAGCGTTTCCTTGTGTGTTCCTAGCCTGTGTTCCAGACCTCCTGCCGTTGCCCCTGACTACGATCCTTGCTGCCTGCCCCGACCTTCTGCTACGTCCGACCTTGCTTCTGTCTACTCCCTTGTACCGCGCCTATCTTCAGCAGTCAGAGAGGTTGAGCCGTTGCTAGTGGATACGACCTGGTCACTACCGCCGCAGCAAGTCCATCCCGCTTTGCGGCGGGCTCTGGTGAAAACCAGTAGTGACTTAGAACCGATCCACTAGCACGGTCCACGCCAATCCCTCTCTGGCACAGAGGATCCACTACCTGCCAGCCGGCATCGTGACACCCCTGATACCTCCATAGGAACAAAAAAAGCAATGTGATAGATGATCGGCGTCCTTGCCGACTGTAGTGATTTCCGGTGACCAGATCCAGGATGTGGACTCCAGTTTAACTAGAGTGGCGCTTTCCTGCTATGGAGAACTGGATGCTGTGGACGGGCTAGACATCCATTGGGTACATTAATTCTCCATATCAGGGGCCGGTGTCTTCTCTGCTATAACCCGTACCATATAGGTGGTCTAGCAGGTATCACGGTGCACTGGTGAACAACCCCTACCAGTGGGGAAACAACCATCAGTTGCACTGACACCGGGGGCCCGCTGGGAGAAGTACTGGCAACACAGGGACTATGTCAAGCCTTAAATTGTCCACTTTCCAGCACCTAAGATGGCTGACCGGGAGCTCAAGGCGCCGAGGCGCAGGCGCGAGCTCGGTCGACAAGTGCGCAGGCGCCAATACTACGAGAGAGGGCCTGCCAATACTCAAGATGGCTTGTAGTCTCCAGCTGGAACACCACGCATGCGTGAATTGGAATACCACAGGCCTTTGAACCGGAAGTTTGGATCCGGTCACCGGAAATCACTACAGTCGGCAAGGACACCGATCATCTATCACATTGCTTTTTTTGTTCCTATGGAGGTATCAGGGGGATTGTTTGAGATCTGTATGTTCGGGTCCCACGTCTGGGACTGGAGGTATGGACTGATTGGCACGGAACAATGCTTCATAACACTGCACTGCATAGCAATCGTTTATTGTATGCGTAGCACAAATGTTTTGTTTTTTTACATTTTTTGTTGTTACACTTTATTTTTGCAGTAGAACAGGGTTCCCTGTACATGAGATGTATAGAGGTATATTACTGTAAACTTACTTGTTTGTTTACACATGCAAATTATTGTACGCCCACAGGAAGTGAGGTCACATTGTCTCTCCCTATTTAATGCACTCACTATGTAACTTGCACTGCTTGAGGACGGCCACGTGAGGTGGTTGAAACGTCGCTATTGCATTTTGGTGATAAATAAAAGTCACTATTCTTCACTACGCTGGAGTGCTGCTGCGTTTACTTGGTTGCTGTATCTAATTGGGGCCCGAGGACCAGGGCCCATCCACAGCCTGCACCCACTGCACCTAGTTCAACTTGAGAGTGCTGCTCCACCTGCTTCTCTACTTAGTGGTCAACAGAGCTTGCACCTATACTTTCCTGCTATGGAACCTCATTTGGATGCTATCCCGACTATATCCCAAAATGTCTTTTCTTATACGGATCAGGATGCGGATCGGATTCTCCAATATACAGGCGGTGATCCTTCATTTCTACACATACCTTCACAGAAAGATCTTCAAAGAAGGTATGAAAATGAGACTAAACGTCTTTTGTCATTAAATCTACATTTTGTTAATCTTGGGGAATACTTCAAAGTTAAACGGATCCCCAGGGGACTACGAGTACAACCCACTGAGAATGCCTTCTTTTTTTAAATGGACTATCGTATGCGCTATGAACAAATATCGAACAAGTACTCTTTGGATCTAATTTTATTGAATTTAGAATTTTTACAAAGAGACATTACTTCTGTTACATCTAAAGTTACACTAGCAGCTACTTTGTCTGAAACGGACTATCAACACTTTATGGATAAACAAAAAGAAATCCTTAAGAAATCCGAACAGGAATAACAGCATACACGGATACAAGGGGCAACCGAAACCGACGAAACAGGGATCAAGCTTCGTTTAAGAATAAAGCACAAATGAATCAAGTCACCTCTACGAATACATCAGAGCCTTTTTTAGGACTGACAGGGACTACCCCCACAAACCCACCAGACGAGGGGGATACAGACATCGTGGCTCCCGCAAAAACAAGGGGACAACAACGCCTGATGAATCAAGCGGCGCAACCGAGAACCATATCCAAGAAAAAATGACTGATAAATCCTCTGTGGTAAATATCTCTTCTACTTCACTTACTGTAGCTCAATTGTCTTTATTGGCGAAAGGTTTGAACTTCTGTCCCTCACCTAGGATGGATTGGTTCCAGTTGGAGCTGGATCTCCTCCTATTCTTCAGGAAGCTTAGGCTCAAAGCCTGGTTCTCTGGAGACTGGGAGAGAACGCCGGCTCCGGCTGGGGCAGATACTAGTTTAGAGACTGTACCTTTCTCATTGCGTAAATATGACCTTAGCACTACTAGTGACTTCTTGCCACCGGTACATTCGCCAGTCATTGACACCTACTGTAATATGGTGAAAAAAGAGGTTGAGAAATTGAGATCTAATTCTGTATTTACCTTTCAACCTAATACTACTAAAGATGAACTACTAGCGATTAATGATCTTGTCCATAGCCACAATCTTATCATTAAACCCGCCGATAAAGGCGGGGCGATTGTGGTTATGGACAGATCCAAATATTTACAAGAAGCAGACAGACAACTTAATGATGGCGTAACTTATTTAAAGTCAGCTGTTGACCCAAGATGGAATATTGAGAGGGAAATCAAGCTTGTACTTGAGAATGCACTAGAAAGTAACTTGATTGATAAACCCCTCTTCAATTTTCTCACTGTCACACATCCCAATACTCCGGTACTTTACCTACTACCGAAAATCCACAAGTCCCTAGTGGACCCACCTGGACGCCCGATTGTATCGGGCACTAACTCAGTGACGAGCCACCTCTCCATTTTTCTTGACAAGGTACTTCGCCCTTATGTCTATAATGCGAAATCTTACTTAAGGGATACAGCTGACTTTATTAATAAGATTGAAAGAATTTTCATTCCAGAAGGTACTATACTGGCATCTCTGGACATAACTAGCCTCTATACCTCTATACCACACACAGAGGGAATACAATGCGTACAACAGACCATCATTGGGGATTTCACTTCTGAACAAGTGTCTTTTTTGATGGACTTGCTAACCTTGGTGCTTACAAGGAATTACTTTGTATTCAATGACGAATACTTTATTCAACAGGTCGGCACCGCAATGGGCACCAATGTGGCGCCGACCTACGCAAATTTGTTCGTCGCTGGTCTTGAGGAGCAGCGCATCTATGTGTCCCACCACTTCAGCCATGTGCTGGGGTGGTGGAGATACATTGACGATATTTTTATCGTATGGGCGGGCTCCCAAGACCAGCTGGGAGACTTTCATGCATATTTAAATACCATTCATGAGAACATACACTTTACTCTTACCTCTTCCAAGTCTGGTGTCCAATTTTTGGACACCTGGGTAGAGGTCAGTGGCAATTGCTTATCCACTGACCTCTACACTAAGGATACGGACTGTAACTCCATTTTGAAATATGACAGCTGCCACCCTAAGTCGATGCTGAGGTCCCTGCCCACCAGTCAGTTATTGAGGGTGAAAAGGATCGTCAGCACTCCTGACAAACTCGAACCAGCTATGGATAAAATAGCAGACAATTTTTTACAGAGAGGGTACCCGAGGAAACTTATTTCCAGCTGCCGGGATAAGGTTCAAGCAGCCTCTAGACATGATCTTTTAAACCCCACTAAACATGCTTCCATGAACAAAAGAGTAGCGTTTGTGTCAACATACAATAATACCTCTGGAAAAATATCTACCATATTGAGGAAATTTTGGGTGCTGCTCCAGAAGGAGTACCCAAGCATTCCTGAATTTCGAATACCACCTTTGATGGCTTATAGACGCCCTAGGAATCTGAAAGACCAAATCATCAAGGCGGATGTATCCCTGAGGAAACAGACTCAGAGATTTTTGACAGTGGAAAACACTGGCTCTTACCCGTGTAGAAGATGCGTGAATTGCACCTACATGGTGAAAGGCAGTTTTTTTCAACACCCTACTACTGGTAGAAAATATAAAATCCTCTACTATTTGACATGTACGAGTGATTTTGTCATCTATATACTATGGTGCCCCTGCAAAAAACTATATGTAGGAGAAACGACCTATGATTTCAAAACACGTATGAATCAACACCGTTACACTATACGGAAACAAAAACAAGACCTACCAGTTCCGAAGCATTTTCTAGAGGCAGGCCATGGAGAAAAGGACCTGAAATGCATGCTAGTTGATCACGTCCCCCCCCTTAAAAGGGGTGGGGACCGTGTAAGTTTACTAAAAAAGAAGGAACTCAAATGGATTTTCCAACTTCATACCCTCAAACCAGAGGGTCTGAATGTTGACTTTAACCCCTTAAGGACCAATGCAAATAAACCTGTACGCCCCTGAAAGACCAGGCCTGTTTTTTCAAATCGGGGATGTCTGTCTTTATTAGAGAATAACTCTGGTAACGTTTTGCCAATCACGATAATTCTGACATTGTTTTTTTGTCACAAGTTGTCCTTCATGTACATAGTAAAAGTAAGCCGATATCATTTGTAGTTTTTTTTTACAATGCAAAAAATCATGAAATTTTTACAAAAAATTACGATTTTTTGCTATTTTAACACTAATTGGTTGCATATATTTATACATACTGACCAAATAGTTCATGAAACTTATACTTTCAGATGACTACTTTATTTTGACGTCATTTTTTAGTTTTTAATTAACATTTTAAATTAGTTAGAACCCTAACAATTTAACTTGAAATTTTGAAAATTTGAAAAGTAAATTTTTTTTATGTGCTATGCAAGGTTTGCAGAAATTAAAAGGTAGTAGAACATAGGAACACCCCCCAAATGACCCCATTTTAAAAACTAGACCCCTCAAGGTATTCACTAGGGGGTACAGTGAGTATTTTAACACCATAGTTTTTTGGCAGTGTTAAAAATTCGAAAATTGCAATTTTTCACAAATGCATCATTTGGGGGGCATATTTTTTGTACATCACTTCTGATATTGAAAGAAATGCACCCTATATTTTATTTAGCTGCTTGTCCCATATTCGGAAATACCCCCGCTTTGGCCATATATGGTTCCTTGGCCGTGTGGTAGGACTCAGAAGGAGAGGAGCGCCATTTGGCTTTCAGGGCAGAACAGTACCCCCACCCCCACAAGTGACCCCATTTATATACCGCACCCCTACAAGTTATTGGCTGGTCGGCTGGCAGTATAACGTGTCTGTCTGTGACAGTTAAGGCTCCTGATGGATATATCCGCCATGTTGTGGGAATAAGCACCCGCTCATGACGAATATATCCATCACTGCTGCGGCTGGGTAGCTCAGTGTGTCCGCTCATGACTTCTGGCGGAAAATCCGCCGCTATGAGTGGACGCACAAAGCTACCCAGCCGCAGCAGCGAGCTCATTACCGTGACTGCTGCATAATGTGTAGGATCACGTGGCGGACATCTGCAGCATATTACATGCTGCGGATGTCCGCCGATGCGATCCTACACATTATGCTTTTTTTTTTTTATTAGATTCATTTAATAAATGGATATTTAATATATATATATTTTTTTTACACTTTTATTACATTTTTATTTATTTTTACACTTTTTAATGCTTTGGAATACTTAGTATTCCAAAGCATTGCAGTTATATGCTGCCTGCCAGTTTTCACTAGCAGGCAGCATATTTCACTGGCAGGCAATACCCAGGACAGACCTGGGGGTCTTTGTAGGACCCCCGGCAGCCCAGGTATGCAGCAGCACCCCGCGATCGCGATGCGGGGTGCTGCAGGAGAGACAGAGGGAGCCCCCTCCCTCTGTCAGAACTCCTTACAGCGCGCGGTCACTTCTGACCGCGGCTGTAGGGGTTAAACTGTCGGGAGTGAAGTGAACTTCACTCCCGGCAGTGCGGCCACAAACAGAACCCCGCGATCGTGCTGCGGGGTGCTGCAGAGGAGACAGAGGGAGCCCCCTCCCTCTGTCAGAACTCCTTACAGCCGCGGTCACTTCTGACCGCGGCTGTAAGGGTTAAACTGCCGGGAGTGAAGTGAACTTCCCTCCCGGCAGTGCGGCAGGTCCCGGACAGCCGCGTATTACACGCAGCACCCCGCGATCGCGATGCGGGGGGCTGCAGGAGTGACAGAGGGAGCTCCCTCCCTCTGTCATAACACTTACAGCCCGCGGTCACTTCCGACCGCGGCTGTAAGGGTTAAAACTGCCGGGACCGAAGTTTACTTCGGTCCTGGCAGTGCAGCAGGGTCCCGGCTGTGTGATACAGCCGAGTCCCTGCCGCGATCTCGTGGGTGCACTGGGCAGTACCCACGAGAAGAATGGACGAGTATAGACGTCCAGGTGCGGGAACGCCCGCCAACCTGGACGTCTATACTCGTCCGTGGTCGTTATCGGGTTAAGGTAACACATGCTATTTGTAACGCCTAAATTGAGATAACATGACACATCCTGACCTGTGTAATAAGTGTTTTTCTAGTTAAATATTATGTAATATATACACTATTTCCTTTATCACATTAATAATACTTTCTTTTTGTGTTCTGATCCAGGTCCGACGTGGAAACCCGACGAGATCTCCATCATCCACCTGAAAGCTGAAACCTCCATTAGGATTATCCTCTGTCCCTTTTTTTATATATCTTATATTTTTTTATTATCTGCTTTGGGCCAGGATGTGGACTCCAGTTTAACTAGAGTGGCGCTTTCCTGCTATGGAGAACTGGATGCTGTGGACGGGCTAGACATCCATCGGGTACATTAATTCTCCATATCAGGGGCCGGTGTCTTCTCTGCTATAACCCGTACCATATAGGTGGTCTAGCAGGTATCACAGTGCACTGGTGAACAACTCCTACCAGTGGGGAAACAACCATCAGTTGCACTGACACGGGGGCCCGCTGGGAGAAGTACTGGCAACACAGGGACTATGTCAAGCCTTAAATTGTCCACTTTCCAGCACCTAAGATGGCTGACCGGGAGCTCAAGGCGCCGAGGCGCAGGCGCGAGCTCGGTCGACAAGTGCGCAGGCGCCAATACTACGAGAGAGGGCCTGCCAATACTCAAGATGGCTTGTAGTCTCCAGCTGGAACACCACGCATGCGTGAATTGGAATACCACAGGCCTTTGAACCGGAAGTTTGGATCCGGTCACCGGAAATCACTACAGTCGGCAAGGACGCCGATCATCTATCACATTGCTTTTTTTGTTCCTATGGAGGTATCAGGGGGATTGTTTGAGATCTGTATGTTCGGGTCCCACGTCTGGGACTGGAGGTATGGACTGATTGGCACGGAACAATGCTTCATAACACTGCACTGCATAGCAATCGTTTATTGTATGCGTAGCACAAATGTTTTGTTTTTTTACATTTTTTGTTGTTACACTTTATTTTTGCAGTAGAACAGGGTTCCCTGTACATGAGATGTATAGAGGTATATTACTGTAAACTTACTTGTTTGTTTACACATGCAAATTATTGTACGCCCACAGGAAGTGAGGTCACATTGTCTCTCCCTATTTAATGCACTCACTATGTAACTTGCACTGCTTGAGGACGGCCACGTGAGGTGGTTGAAACGTCGCTATTGCATTTTGGTGATAAATAAAAGTCACTATTCTTCTCTACGCTGGAGTGCTGCTGCGTTTACTTGGTTGCTGTATCTAATTGGGGCCCGAGGACCAGGGCCCATCCACTGCCTGCACCCACTGCACCTAGTTCAACTTGAGAGTGCTGCTCCACCTGCTTCTCTACTTACTGGTGATTATAATAGATATAGTTAATCCAATCTACATTCTTTTTATGGAAATCTGGGGTATTATAGACTCAAATCCAGCTTTTACTTGATCTCTAGCTTTGAATTCACCTGGGACCCCCCTTGGGACTCCTATAGCATCAATATATACATGGGGGTCAAGGCTCCCAGCAGGGGCTGTACGTTTACTTCTATAGTGTGATTTGGGTTCCTCTGTATGTTCAGTAGTGAAAATGTGTATGGGCATAAGAACCTTAGCTAGTGCGCATTCTCCAGTCCAGTTCCCTTCTAACCGAGTTCTGAGTTTCATATCCCCACAAAACCAATATATGTCCCCTAGTGACTGAACCTGGTTCTGTAACTTGGCTTTGTCCATTTCCCTATACGAGGAATAATAACCCTTGCTAAAGATCCCCATAAATCTACCCTGGTTTCCTGGGACAGAATAACAAGTGTAGTTCCCAGGGTAGATAGTTATGCTCTCTCCTGGCTTGGGGATGTTGGTAGTTATGGGGTATTCTTTCTTCCAGTTCTCACAACTGATGTGGTCTGTGGAACTATTAGTGTACAGGCTAAGAAATCATTCCTCTGCCTGTTCAGGAATATTCAATGGAACTGTACCTCGAAGGGGTCTTGCACTGCCACAGACATAGCAGCCAGATTTATTGGACTTGTTTGCGGAGTACCTCATCCATCCTAACCAGAGATTTGTATCAGAGTATCCTGTCTCTATGGCCATGGTGTCTTCAAAAGTGGGGTTGGCAATAGCTACCATTTTATTAAAAACCTGAATATGTTGTCTTAAAGCAGTGATCAAAGGTGCAATTGGGTCTTTCCACTCCCTTGATTTATGCATACAGTATAATGGGTGGCTGTCAATGACTGACTTACTTTGGCATAAATGAAAATGTGATAGAAGTGGCGCTCATAACTAAATAAGCAAACTATGCGTTCTGTATTTTCCTGATAGTTAAAGGGATACTCCGCTGCTCAGCGCTTGGAACAAACTGTACCAAATGCTGGAGCCGGCATCGGGAGCTTGTGACGTCATAGCCCCACCCCTCATGACATCACACCCTACCCCCACAATGCAAGTGGCAGTGGAAGTGACAGCCATCCCCTCCCACGTCTCCTCCCATAGACTTGCATTGAGGGGGCAGGGTGTGACATTATGAGGGGGCAGGGCTATAATGTCTCAAGCTCCCGATGCCGGCTCCAGCGTTCAGTTTGTTCAAAATGCTGAGCAGCGGAGTACCCCTTTAATGTGATTTTATGTGTGGGATAAGCTGGAGAGAGGGCTGGGAAGTAGCTGCCACAGCAGCATGACGTCAGTTGTTAAAGGTGTGGGTCATGGGAGGGCTGGAGCCAACATATGGGTGTAGTTAAGACACGTGGTGTCAAACACCACCGGAAGAGGGTTGCTGACGTGTTGGGATTTGGGACTAAGGGGGCGTGGCACCTGTCAACCAACTTCCGGTGACAGTTTCATGAGTAATATGAATGCTTCACTACTTACATTTTCAGATGTTTCTGCAACAAATCTGAACTTCATAATTGACATAAACACAAAGACACAATTAACATTTTTTTCATAGTAAGAATCATAAATACATATGAATTGTAATGTTTCTTTTTTGTTTCAATAAGTTTTTCAAAGTTTATATTAAGTAATATTTCATAGGTGGTTACACATGAAAGAATGAAGAAAAGCCAAGATCACGTATTAAACCAACAAAGAGGGTGGTAGTGTAATTATTCAGGTAGATGAGCAGAATCAGGGGGACTGCAAATGAAAATCAGGTCACAGACAGAGCTACTTAAAAAGAGCTCCATAGTGAGATTTGTAGGAAAAGAAATACTGTATATTTTAATACAGCTATTGAAATGTCCTTGATGCTCCCTAAGGAAAAAAGGATGAGAATAACATTTTAAATCCAAGTTTAGACATTGATAGAAGATCCATAGGGGTTTTGGAGGGAGGTGGAGTTATATTTTTCAATGGTACCACTTTTGGGTACCTATAATTCATTAACTTTTATAACGAAAAGAACAGCAATTGCACCAAAGTTTTCATGTAATGTGCATGCTATTGAATGTAAGGTATAAATAACATTTTTCATTTTTTCACTGTTCAGTATAAATAATAATTACAAATTATTATATGCATTGATACTAATGTGTTGATGCCACAATTATTTTCTTGCATTGTTTTTTTACTATTTGGATTGTAAACGGGAAATGGATTTTATTGTTCTTTTTTTTTTTTTTTACTTTTTTATATTTTACATTAATTAATAAATATTTTTTAGTGTTACTATGCAACTTAAAGGGGTACTCCACCCCTAGACATCTCATCCCCTATCAAAAGGATAGGGGATAAGATGTCAGATCACAGCGGTCCCGCAGCAGCCTGCTACCATTACTGCACAGAGCAAACTCACTCTGTGCATAATGACAGGCAACAGGGGCTAAAGCATCCTTACGTCACGGCTCCACCCCTCGTGACGTCATTGCCTGCCCCTTAATGCAAGTCTATGGAGGTAGGCGTGACGGCCATCACGCCCCCTCCCATAGTGAGGGGGCGGGCCGTGATATCACAAGGAGTCGGAACCATGATGTAATGATGCTCCGGCCCCTATATTGCTCGTCATTACACACAGAGCGAGTTTTCTCTGTGCAGTAATGAAAGCGGGCTGCTGCAGCCTAGATCCTAAGCTGTCTAGGGGCGGAGTACCCCTTTAACTGTGCAATCTTTTAATTGCCCATATAATATACTGCAGTACTTCTGTATTGCAGTGCATTTTTGCATTGACAGAACACCTATAAGGCAGAAATAGTGTATGACTGTTATGACTGTCATAACCACACTTTGGCAACCCACATTTGAAGAGCATCGAAGAGCAACAAATGGAGCACCCTCCGCTAAACTCTCTAGGTGTGTGAGATGCCATTTACGGCATCATCTAAGGAGTTAAATGGCTGGATTCAGAGTATGCCTTGTTCCTGTTTTTTGTAGTAGGATGCTGGCTGTGTTTTACAGCTGATACCCTCTGCACTATCCCTACACTCTTACTGTACAATAAGGTGCAGAAGGTCACTCCAAACCTTGACGTACAATTACACCGTTCTGTTTAAGAGTTTAAGCTATTTTTTAAATATTTTTGATCAGTTTCCACAATTATGATATGCTAGAGCTTTGAGAAAGTAAAACGGGATATGAATTTATGGTCTCATGTCAGACCAAGCTTGGCATATCAATCACCCAGCATAAATTCTCATCAAAGAAGAGCTAAACCAAAAGATTTAAAGGTGCTCAGGATGTGATTAATATGTAACTTTTAATTTATCAAATAAAAATTCCTTACAAAATAGGTGTGTCAATGTGATCCCAGCACCTGTTAAAAACAAGTAAAAAGTTTGAGAAGCCTTTCGAAAAATGAAAGAAGTAATCTAATTGGTTGCAATGGTCAACTACTCCACTTTTCCTCTGCACCTTTTTGATAAATCCCCCACTGACCCGCAATGTACATTACACACAACGGGCACTATGTCATGATAAATGCTGCAGAATACACCTCCACAGGACCTTGCACAAAACTGGGGCTGTCTAAAGTGGACAGTCTTTGTAATGTTGAAGACTTTATAAGCCTTATAAACAGTGCAACCTGTGAATGTGCATTTAGATCTATTATAACAGTTTTCATTGTAATAAACTGGGCATTCACTATCCGTTTTAATGTGGGAAATACATTAACTGGTGATAAACTTCATTCTGAAATAAAAACGCAATAAAACCCTTCTATTCTGTAAACAGAAGGAAAATAGGAATCCCAGCAGAACATTTGTTGTTATTTGGAAATATGACTTTGCCAAGTACTGAATCTCCCTGTGGTTGGTAAGGTGACAGGAACAAGCACAAGGAATAGGTCTCTTGGCATCACATTAAATGACTGTAGTATACAATCTGATCTCTCGGGGCCTGGGATATGTTTTGCAGAGACTTTAGGCATCAATGTGAGATTTCCTTTTGAAGTAAAAGAGACACAATTCTGGATTGAACAAAAAAGTAATCATGTATTTTTTTAATGTTTAGTTCCAACTCATTTGAAAGTTTTTGATTAATTGAAGATTAAAAAATGAGTTATAGGTTCTAATCAAACACTTGACTGATCTTTTTTGGAACTAGACAAGCTCAGAGTAGTTCACAACACAACAAAGGCAGGCAAGAGGAGATGGAATAGGAAGGTGAATCGGATGTATAAAGCAGATAATGGCAACATTGCCCCAAGCCCAATTAAAACATTTAAAGGTTCACAATTTATAGTATTATGTTTTAAATAATGTATATTTTGATTTTTTTTAAATCATGTAAATACACCCTGCTCCAAATTATTATGCCACTCATATTTTTCTCATTTACCTAAATAATTGATGTAAATAACAGTCAACATTATTCTAATGTTATCAATTATTAAGAGTACAATTTTACACAAACCTCCTAATGATAACAGTATTTTTTTTTAAACATAAAAAAAACTTACAATGCACTGTTCCAAATTATTATGCACAGTAAGTTTTAAAACACTTTATAGGTTGCAAAGAACTGAAAATGTTCATTTGTTGTGTTTGCAGAATATTTACTGAAATCAAAAGCTATTTCAATCAAAGCTTTAACAACATTTTAACTTTTTAAACATTTTAACAGGTCACGTTACATTTTAACATAGGACCCCTCTTTTGATAGCAGCTTCACAAGTCTTTCATCCATTGAACTTGAGAGTTTTTGGACAGTTTCTGCTTGAATTTGTTTGCAAGATGTGAGAATAGCCTCACAGAGCTGCTGTTTGGATGTAAACTGCCTCCCACCCTCATAGATCTTTTGCTTGAGGATGCTCCAAAGGTTCTCAATAGGATTGAGGTCAGGGGAGGATGGAGGTCACACCATGACTTTCTCTCCTTTTATTCCCATTGCAGCCATTGATACAGAGGTATTCTATGCAGCATGAGATGGTGCATTGTCATGCATGAAGATGATTTTATTACGGAAAGCATAGTTCTTCCTTCGGTACCAGGGATGAAAGTGGTCAGTCAGAAACTCCACATACTTTGCAGAGGTCATCTTTATACCTTCGGGGACCCTAAAGGGGCCAACCATCTCTCTTCCCATGATTCCGTAAAACATTACTCCACCACCGTCTTGCTGACATCGCAGCCTTGTTGGAACAGGGTGGCCGTCCACAACTATCCACTACTCCATCCATATCAACCATCCAGGGTTGCATGGCACTCATTAGTGAACAGGACTGTTTAAAAATTAGTCTCAATGTATTTTTCTGCCCAATGCTGCCGTTTCTGCTTGTGAGCATTGGTTAGTGGTGGCTGAATAGAAGGTTAACTTGCACAGTTGCAAGACTCTGGAGGACTCTCCACCTTGATGTCTGTGGGACTCCAGAGGCACCAGTAGCTTCAAATATCTGTTTGCTGCTATGTAATGGTATTTTAGCAGCTGCTCTCTTTATCCGATGCATGGATCTGGCAGAAATCTTCCTCAATGTGCCTTTATCTGCAGGAACCCGTCTGTGCTCTCAATCAGCCACAAATCTCATAATAGTGTGATGAACATTCTTAAGTTTTTGTGAAATATCTAATGTTTTTATACCTCATCCAAGGCAGTGAACTATTTCACTCTTTTCGGCAGCAGAGCGATCATTTTTCTTCCCCATATTGCTGGAAAATGGTGCTCTGCTTAATAATGTGGAACATCAACCATTAGTAGTTTTTCCTTAAATTGGGCTCACCTGGCAATCTAATTATCACAGGTGTCTGAGATGTTTTTAGTGATCAAAAGAGCCCTGAGACACAATGCCACCCATGAGTTGAACTTAAAAACTAAATATTTAATCTTTGTGACACTTAAAGGGGTACTCCCCTGGAAAACTTTTTTTTTTTAATTAACTGGTGCCAGAAAGTTAAACAGATTTGTAAATTACTTCTATTAAAAAAAATCTTAATCCTTCTAGTACTTATCTGCTTCTATTTGTTCCACAGGAAGTTATTTTCTTTTTCAATTTCCTTTTCAGTCTGACCACAGTGCTCTCTGCTGACACCACTGTCCATTTTAAGAACTGTCTGGAGCAGGAAAGGGTTTGCTATGGGGATTTTCTCTTAATCTGGACAGTTCCTAAAATGAACAGAGATGTCAGCAGAGAGCACTGTGGTCAGACAGAAAGGAATTTAAAAAAGAAAAGAACTTCCTATGGAGCAAATAGAAGCTGATAAGTACTAGAAGGATAACGATTTTTTTTTATTAGAAGTAATTTACAAATCTGTTTAACTTTCTGGCACTAGTTGAAAAAAATGTTTTCCAGCAGAGTACCCCTCTAAATAGAATTTGCATAATAATTTATCCTGCTATGTGGAGGGCAATTTTGTATGGAAATTGTCCCATCTTATAATCACTAGGATAAACCATAACATTATTATTGATGGACTTTCAACATTTAAAAACACCAAGGATCCAATATCTCTGACTTTATTCAAGGGCATAGGTCTATATCGCAGTTCCCCTGACCAGCTAGTGAAAAGTAAGTAAAACTATGATGGAGATGAAGCACTTAATTTTTACTGCTGCTCCTTAATTCAGAAGAACAATAGGGTTCCTGGTAGATTTTTGCCACCATCCTGGAAGTTATTGCATATCCTAGCTACATCCCCTATCATTTTAAAATGGAAAACTTCTAGTCTTCTTCTATATTAAAGTGTTTATTAAATGGGGGAGATTGATCAAAACCTGTGTAGAGTAGAAGTAGTGCAGGTGCCCATAGCAACCAATCGGATTGTTTTTTTTAAATTTATTATAAAGGCCTCTGAAAAATGAAAGAAGCAATCTGATTGGTTGCTATGGGCAACCGCATCACCTTTCCTCTACACAGGTTTTAATAAATCTCCCCCCTATATGTTACAATCTTACATAAGGCTCTCCTTAGCAAGAAATAATAATGGCAATTTTGAACAACTTTATGCTTTGAATAGTCCTCACAAAAACCCACAAATATCTAATACAGCTATACATTTTTCTAAGTAACCTTATGTTACATGCATACCTGATCCGAGCTTCAGTGCTAGCTCTGCTTTCTTCTAAGCCTGGCTATGGCATTGTTAATTGTCAGGTCAACCTATGTGCAACCGGTCTGGCCAATGAGGAGGTGTGAGCACCAGGACAATCAGCCTCGATGTTAGCACCCACGCCCCCAAATGCAGGTTATTTCAACTGCCTTATGTCTGATACCTGTGCCCGTGATAGAGGTTCTTATCTTTCACTCACATTACTTGTCCTCGTGTCTTTGTTATTGACCTGATCTCCTGTAACCTGAGCCTGTGCCTGTTTCCTGACATTGCCATTTGCCAACTGCCTTGTATTACATTACTCTCTAGATTTGACTTATAGCCTAACCTGACCTTGCTTTTACCTTTGTGTTTTTGTACTCTGCTGCCCTCTTGGTTCTAACTCTTGGCTTGTTCCTTCTTTACTCTTTGTCTGATAATTTTGTACCTTTTTGTTTTTGTATGTTTTTATCTGAACTGACTATTATTAATGCCCCTGTACTTAGTAGAGCGTGAGGAAAGTCGCCGCGTTGGAGGTCACCATTTAGGGCGGATTTTCAAAGTAGTTAGGGACAGTGGTTGGGGCGAGATTTAGGTTTGCACTGTTCCCTACCCCAGACACGACACCTTAACTGCTAGCTTGTTGAAGATTCTGTAGTCTCAAGATTGTTGCACAACCAAAAATTTGATATAAAATTGCCAAAAAAGGAGATAGTTGGTCCAGCCTGATATTGTAAATTGTCAAATAGGCACTGGTCTGCGCTCTGTTTATTATATAAAACTATACCCAAAGGTTCATAATTGCAATGCTTCCTTACTCCGGATCCGAGGGATCGACATTATTATATAAGGTATGCGTGGGGGATGTTAGTAAACTATTGCCACAATTTGAAGCGCGATGGATTTAGCGCTTAACCCTTTAAGGACCCGGGCTTTTTCCGTTTTTTCATTTAAAATCTTTCCTCCTTAACTTTAAAAAATCATAACTCTTAAAAATTTTGACCTAAAATTCTATATTATGGCTTATTTTTTGTGTCACTAATTCTACTTTGTAATGTACCCAAAAATCTACGATGAAACGGGAAAAAAAATCAATGTGCGACAAAATTGATGAAAAAACAGTATTTTATAAGTTTTAGGGGCTTTCGTTTTTATGCAGTAAATTTTTTGGCAAAATTGACACCTTATCTTTATTCTGTAGGTCCATACGGTTAAAATGTTAGCCTACTTATATAGGTTTGATTTTGTATCACTTCAGAAAAAAATCATGAATAAATGAAGGAAAATTTATACGTTTAAAATTGTCATTTTCTGAGCCCTATAACTTTTTTATTTTTCTGTGTTCGGGGTGCTATGAGGACTAATTTTTTGCGCTGTGATCTGAAGTTTTTAGTGGTACCATGTTTGTTCTGATCAGACTTTTTGATCACTTTTTATTCGCTTTTTTGTGGTATAAAAAGTGATCAAAAATGCGCTATTTTGAACTTTTGAATTTTTTTGCGTGTATGCCATTGAACGTGCGGTTTAAAAAGGGGTATATTTTTATAATTCAAACATTTCCGCACGTGGCGATACCACATATGTTTATTTTTATTTACACTGTTTTTTTTTTAATTCTTGGAAATGCCGGGTGATTCAAACTTTTATTAGGGGAAGGGATAATTGAAAGGCTTAATGATTTTTTTTACAATTTTCTTATGCCATATTATAGCCCCCAGGGGGGGCTATAACATAGCATTTACTGATCTTTAACACTGATTGATGCATCTCTATAGGAATGGATCAATCAGTGTTTTTGGCGATTGATTGCTCAAGCCTGGATCTCAGGCTTGAAGCGTTCATTCGGCGATCGGACTGCAGGAAGGAAGGTAAGAAGACCTCCTCCTGTGCTTCAGCTGTTGGGGATGCCGCGATTATACCGCAGCGATCCCGAACAGCTCCCTGAGCTAGCCGGGCACTTTTACTTTCGTTTTTAGGCTAAAGGGTTAATAGCGCGCGGCACCGCGATCAGTGCCGCACGCTATTAGCGGCGGGTCCTGACTTCACTATGACGCCCGTGTGACCCCGCGTTATATCGCAGGACCGGGACTCAGGGCGTAAGTTTACGCCCTGGGTCCTTAACAGGTTAAATACTTTACAACCTGCTGGCCTTAATGAAGTTTTGAGTTACTCACTGTTTTTGTAGTGTTCCTCCGACCTTTTGCCCCTTTAGTTGGTTTCCTTTATAAATATATGGTTTTAATCTCTATATGTTATTTTAATATTGTTTTTATCATGTTTTGTATAATTTTTGGTCTTTATTTTTCAGGGTCATCTTGTTCATTACCTCTTCGTTCTGCCTGGGAAGACTGGCCATATAGGGACCACCATGGAATTCATATAATTGTTTTTCTTTTTTACAACTGAGATTTGCAATTTTGATCATCATTATTATTTTTACTATTATTATTAATTAATTAAATTACAAATAATTATCTCATACTCAGCACACTGGCATGCGCATGTGCACTGCGCCTTCCAGTCTGCTGTCCCACATATATATATATATATATATATATATATATATGTATATATCCTATTTTTGTATGTGTATGTGTAATTTTTTGGTTTATATATAATTTTGGTAATTATGTATGCACTTTATTATGAATTTAGTTATATTTATTATTATTCATAATTTTCACCAATCCACGATTCACATAGATATATTGAACATTTTATTAATATATTAATATATATTTTTTACTTATCACATTTAATACATATACATATATATATATATATATATATATATATATATATATACTTTATGTTTGCATGTTCACTGTGTGTATTCACGTGTGTACACTTTGCACTGGTCACTTTTCTCACTATTGTCACTTTTGCATATGTAATGAATTAAATCATTTTTATTTATATATATTTATTTAACACAATATAATTGTCACACATATATATATTTTCAGGATTATGAAATACTGCATATTATATTTTTATTTATTATTTACGTGGTCCCCAGTTATTATTATTTATTCTTTGGCTATACACATTCTCTCATTGAACATCAGGATGTATTATAAATTTCAATGCAATATATTTTCTCGTATCACAGTGAGGCACTAAAATTTTACTTTTAATAAATTCCACTAAAATCCAAAGCAAAAAATAAATAAAAATGTGTCTGGTTAAACACCACCCAAAAATATACTATAATATTAAAAGGTTCTTGTCAATTATAAAACTTCTTTGATACAGTGTGCTTATATCAACAATAGATGTTTGATGAACGTGCTCCAACAATTTGGAGACTCACATGTCAACCAGAGTCCAGAAAAAGATCACTAAGGGATAGGTAAGGGGGATAAGGTAGGAAGAGGGGGGGGGGGAGGACCTAGGGGAGCAATTGGCCTATGGATGTGTGGCCACTACCTGCTGTCCCTTGTCATGTGGTCCCTGTTTGTACCCCTATGCCTAGATGGAGTATAATGTCCTTCAAAGGACAGCCCCGCTCTGGAACCTACCCCTTGCTCTGCTATATTCTCCCTGGCTGTAACACAGATAGGAGGCTCATTGTCTCACTAAAAGATACTGCCTAACTGATGTTGGATAGGAGAAGGGAAGGCAGACCTATGGTCTTGTATTGTGGAGAGACGTGGCACCCTAGGGCATGACCAGGGGGAGTATAAGGGATGTGGAATTCCTATCGCCCGACGCACAGGACATGCAGTTCCAGGTGCCGGGCTGGTGAATTTTTCCGTCCCTTAGCTCAGCGGCGCTCAGCAGCATACTCTGCAGCCCCGGGCTGTTCTCAGTAGCCGGGGCCACCGCTAATAGCCAGCATGTGGTGATCACCGTGGCTGGCTATTAACCCTTTAGATCGCTGCTGTCAAAGCTGACAGCGGCGTCTAAAGGGACATGTGAATGCTCCCTGGTGGGCTAGTGGGGTGAATCGCCCCCCCCTGCAGCGCAATTTCGGGGGGCGATCCACTATAGAGGTAGCTGGAGGGCTTACCTCTGTTCCCTGCTGTCCCGTGGTTCTGTCATTGATGAAACCTCGCTGAACTAGGCTCTATCAATGGAGCGCAGAGCACACAGATCAATGGAATTCAATAGAACTCTATTGATCTGTATGAGGAATCGAAAGTGTAAAAAAAAAAAAGTTTTTATGAAAGTTTAAAAGACACACATTTACCCCTTCCATATTAAAAGTTCAAGTCACCCCCTTTTCCTATATAAAAACATGTAAACATAATAAAAATAAACATTTTGTATCGCTGCGTGCGTAATTGTACGAACTATTAAAATATAACATTATGTATCCCGTACAGTAAATGACATAAATGTAAAAAAAAATACCAAACCACAGAATTGCAATTTTTATAATATCACAGAAAAAAAAAGTCAAAATACGATGAAAAAATCAGATCAATACCAAATGGTACCAATACAAAAAACAGATAATGGCGCAAAAAAAAAAAAAAAAAAAAAAAAAAAAAAAGAGCCGTCATACAGTCTGGTATATGAAAAAAAATTCAAAAAACCTACAAGGGTGAGAAAATGGCAATTAAAAAAATTCAAAAAAGTTCAGAATTTTTTAGAAATTAGTGAAACATGACAGAAACTATCAAATCTGGTGTTGCTGTTATCAGGCCAGCCTAAAGTATCAAAACAACAGCTCAACCATAAGGTAAATGGTGTAGAAAAGAAAACCACCAAATTTGCAAAATGTACTTTTACTATGTCAATTTCACTTCCCCGATTTGTGGGTGCCGGCAGTCTCAGGGACTCGGTCTTGGGTCCAAAAACTTGCAGAGCGAAAAAAGCGGCTGCAGCACACCGGAGTATCAAAGATGCAAAAAGTGTTTAATTCCAGCTAAAAATAAGACAACGTTTCTGTGGTCTCACACCACCTTTCTCAAGTCAAAGTGCAAGTGAATAGCAGCAGTTTAAATAGACATTTCCCTTACATCCTAACCAGCAGCACAAGTGGGGTGTTCTGCCCCTGTGAAGCTGGCAGGACGGTGGATTTTTTAATTCCGCTCAAGCAATTAGACTTTTAATTAAACCCCCCATAAAAGGCCTCCTCCCACAGGCCACATTGCCTCTACGTCCACCTCTAGAGGGCCTTGGGCTTTCAAAGTGGACGAGCCCCTTAAAAAACTTATGGTGTCTGAATGGAAACACCCTGATAAGCCTCCTGTTCTTACTAGGAGGTTTAAGTTAATGTATCCGCTTCCAGAAAATGAGACAGAATCCTGGCTTCCACCCCCCAATTCTGGCAGTCACCAAGCTCTCAAAAAGGGTTTTGGTACCGGCGGATGATAGAAGTAATATTCAGGATCTATTAGATAGGAAAGTGGACTCTCTATTAAGAAGCTGCTATTCGGCAGCCTCTACCTCTGCAAATGTGGCTATAGCAACTTCTGAAGTCGCTGATTTTGCAAAAGAACGTGTTCTCCGAGTGCAATCAAATATTGAAGGGAATGTTTGCAGAGAAGAAATTCTGGATTCATTCAAAACTCTCCTTCTTAGTCTGGATTTTTTGTGCAAGGCATCTCAGCAGCATCTTAGATTGGCTGCAAAATCCATGGCTCTTGCCTCTGCTAGCAGAAGCCCCTTACGGCTCCGCCCCTGGATGGCGCATAACTCTTCAAAATTTAACCTCTCTGGTCTTCCCTTTGAGCCTGGTCGACTCTTCAGTTGCGAGCTAGATAAGATTATGGAAGGCCTTGCTGATAAAAAAAGGAAAATGCCTTGTTGTACAGAGCTTTCTCGGGCACGGTAGAGAAAGGAATGGTAGAAACCAATCCAACCAAAAATGTGGTAGGGAACGCGTTCACGGTAAAGACCGCAAGTCTGATCTATGACTCTCCCGTAACCTCCACCCACGATTTCCTTCCCCTTCCCTTCCAAATCCTCAGGTGGAAAGTCCATCCACCATCTCCCCTCCAGTAGGAGGTCATTTAAGTTTGTTTCTGGGTACCTGGATCCGGGAGATTCAGGATCCTTGGGTCTTAAGTGTATTCAGGTCAAGCTACAGAATAGAGTTTATTTCCCCCCACACCCAAGGAAATTTGTGTTAACAAAATTGTTGCCCCAACCAAACCAGTCCATCCTAGAAGAGTCTGTTCTTCAGTATATAGAGACGCACACTCTAGAAGAGGTGCCTCCCCATCAGAAGGGGACAGGGGTTTATTTGCCTATTTTCCTAGTCCCAAAGCCATCAGGGGATTGGCGCATGATTATCAACCTCTGTTTCCTGAACCGTTTTATAAAGAAAAGATGGTTCAGAATGGAAACCATCCGGTCAGTCACCAGCATCCTGGACCCTCAAGATCTTATGGTTACCATTGATCTGAAGGATGCCTACCTTCACATTCCCATCCATCCTGTTCACAGGAAATTCTTGAGGGTTGCTGTCACCATAAAAGGTGTGGTAAAGCATCTGCAGTTTGCTGTTTTGCCCTTCGGCATTTCTTCTGCTCCCCACACTTTCACAAAAGTTGTGGCCCCAGTTGTTGCTGCTCTCAGACTAAAAGGTCTAGAGATCATTCCTTACCTGGATGACTGGCTTCTAAAAGCTGCTACTCCAGAGGTTTTACAATCCCATCTCCACCTGGCTCTAGAATTTCTCCAACGTCTAGGCTGGATTATAAATTGGGAAAAGTCCGAGATTGTTCCTTCCACTACCAGGAAGTTTCTTGGCTTTATAGTCAATTCTTCCCAAATTACCTTATCTCCAGAGAGGAAATGTCGAGTAGTAAGAGCCGCAGAGTTCTTGAGGAGTCCTCGCAAGGTCTCCATTCGAACCCTGATGAAGATGTTGGGTCACATGTCAGCGTCTGCAGAGGCATTTCCCTGGGCCCTATGGCATCTCTGGCCACTTCAAGAGCAAGTCTTGTTGGTCTGGAATCGCAACCCCAAGGGGTTGGACAAAAGATGCTACCTGTCTCCCGAAGTCCGAGCATCCCTAAAATGGTGGAGGGAGCTGACGGATGGGAAGTCCTTGATTCAACCTCGTTGGATCATTTTGACCATGGATGCCTCCCTTCTGGGCTGGGGAGCCCATCTGGATGAGAATCTGGTTCAGGGTATTTGGACCGCTCAGGAGAGACTCCTTTCCTCCAACATGAGGGAACTGAGAGCAGTTCGACTAGCTCTCCTCCATTTCGCACCCCTTATTCTAGGGAAAGCAATAAGAGTTCGGTGAGACAACACCACGGTGATGTCTTACATCAACAGACAGGGGGGCACAAAGTCACAAGCACTCATAAAGGAGTCTGGACTAATTCTCTCTTGGGCAGAGACCAACTTAACCCACCTTTCATCGATCCACATCAAGGGGGATCTCAACACAGTAGCAGATCGTCTAAGTTGCGGTCTTTCAGTCTAGGGCGAATGGTCCTTCAACGAGGATGTTTTCAGGAAAATAACCAGTCGGTGGGGAGTGCCTGAGATAGATCTCATGGCAACTCGTCTGAACGCCTTAGTGAGCAAGTTTTGCTCCCTTTACAAAGAAGACAATCCAGTGGCGATAGACTCTCTGCCCATTCCATGGAGGTTCAGGCTGGCCTACATATTCCCTCCTCTTTCCATGATACCAAGGGTATTGATGAAAGTCAGGCAAGACCAGGCCTTAGTGATTGCCATCTTACCATTCTGGCCCAAGAGGTCCTGGTTCACCCAGCTCATGAGGATGAGTCAAGGGTGTTATTGGAGTACTCTCTGCCTTTTTAGGCAGATCTTTGTCACAAGAACCCCTAATCAAAAGATTCCTCAGGGGAGCTGAAAGACTTAAACCTAGGGTTCTCAGACCTTTCCCCAGATGGGATTTATCTACTGTTCTTAAGGGGTTATGCTCTTCCCCCTTTGAACCTCTGGAAGAAGTTGACTTTAGGTATTTATCCCTTAAAGTCACCTTTTTATTGACCATAACCTCAGCCAAAAGAATTGGTGAGCTTCAGGCCCTTTCGGCTTTTGAGCCTTACACACTCAACAGAGTCCTGTTGAGATACTTGCCTACCTTTGTTCCTAAGGTCCCGACACCAACACCAATCAGGTCATATCACTCCCAGTTCTGTGTCCTAATCCATCCTCTCCTGAGGAAACTGCATATCATACCCTGGACATTTCAAGAATCCTGAAGATTTACATCGCAAGAACTGGAGAATTCAGAAGATCAGAACGCATTCTCATCTCTTTTTCAGGGAAGAACAAAGGTCTAAACCCTCTCTGAGTAGATGGGTTAAAGAGGCAATTCGGGAGGCTTTTGTAGCCCAAGAGTTGACTCCTCCTGCCTTTGTTACTGCCCATTCTACCCGGGCAGTATCTACCTCTTGTGCTGAGAGGAAATCTGTTACTCTGGAACAAATCTGTGCTGCGGCCTCATGGGGCACCCATAACACTTTTGTCAGTCATTACAGGGTTAATGCCAAATATTTGGAAGAGTTGGCCTTCGGGCAAACCATCCTAAGTGCCATTCTGCCGTAGTCCCTCCCTATTTGTGTTGTTACTTGCTAAGTCCCCACTTGTGCTGCTGGTTAGGACGTAAGAGAAGCATTCATTTTTAACGTAAATTTGTTTTCCCTTAGTCCTAACAGCAGCACACAAATTTCCCGCCCTTATTGTTTTAGTTTTGTTACTTGTTATATAAGCAATGTGGTCTGTGGGAGGAGGCCTTTTATGGGGGGTTTAAATAAAAGTTTAATTGCTTGAGCGGAATTAAAAATTCCACCGTCCTGCCAGCTTCACAGGGGCCGAAAACCCCACTTGTTCTGCTGTTAGGACTAAGGCCTCTTTCACACTATGAAATTGTTCCGTTTAGGAACTTCCGTCAGAAGTTCCGTCACTATATCGGGGAAAACCAGCCGTTACAAAACCCCTGACGGCCGTGACTAAATCGCATTGCAGCCTATGGGGTTTTGTAACTGCCCGTTTGCACCCGTATATGCCCGTAATTCATTACTGACGTTATACAGTGATGGGACATCGTGGTGGAAAAATTACTGCATGCGTTCATGTGATACAGGCATTAAAGCGTTCATGTGATACAGACATTAACACAATAAAAGCATAATATGTATACATACACAAAATCAATAGGTTGCGGTGCATAAATAAAAAAAGTTACAACAGTATTACATGGTGACAGTGTATTACAAGTGCAGATAAAATACCCCACTGTGAAGGTGCAGTTAAGAACAGAAAAATATTCATAATTACATCACCATGTAATACTGTTGTAACTTTTTATTTATGCACTGCAACCTATTGATTTTGTGTATGTATACATATTATGCTTTAATTATGTTAATGCCTGTATCACATGAACATGTCTATTTAAACTGCTGCTATTCACTTGCACTTTGACTTGAGAAAGGTGGTGTGAGACTACAGAAACGTTGTCTTATTTTTAGCTGGAATAAAACACTTTTTGCATCTTTGATACTCCGGTGTGCTGCAGCCACTTTTTTTTTGCTCTCTCTCTCTCTCTCTATATATTTTTTTTGCAAAAATATGAAAGTTGAAAGTAGTCGGCAACTCACTGAAGCTTCTCACTCTTCTTTATTAAAGACAATACTCACATTGCACAAACAGCGGGGAGGGACACAGTAGGGGGGGATATGTGGAAGGCGGGAGCAGCCGTTGTTTCGCACAGGTTACGTGCTTCGTCTGGCTTATGAAGCACGTAACCCGTGCGAAACAATGGCTGCTGTCGCCTTCCACATACCGCCCCCTACTGTGTCCCTCCCCACTGTTTGTGCAATGTGAGTATTGTCTTTAATAAAGAAGAGTGAGAAGCTCCGGTGAGTTGCCGACTACTTCCATCTTTCATATTTTTGCTGATCTACACAGTGTCCAGCCAAAGCACCACCGCTACTCTACACGCAGCCTCCAGCTAGTCTTCTGCACATCTAGATCCCTATATATAGCGAGAGGCAGTGTCGGTCATATCTTTCTTCTTTTTTGTTATATATTTTTTTGGGTTCGGAGATAATGTTATTGAAAAATTAAGAGGCATCATTATAGTAGGTAGCTATGGCTATTATAGGGAGAGGAGGAAAAAACGAGAATGTAAAAGTGAAAATTGCCCCATACAAGTGGATCATCAAGAGGGACAAGTAGATTTTGCTCCATTTGAGTCCCATGGACAAGTCGTTTTTTTATTAAATTTCCACACCCCTGACTATATACATAAGAATGGAGGACTTCAAAGGGTTAAGATCCCTACATATGTAGGCTTGACAGACTTCTCAGAGATACAGGTAAGAATGATGACATATGCCTATTTAGCAGTCTTCAATAAAATGCAGATATGTGGACATAAATACAGATCACTTATGCATGTAATATTTCAAACACAATTCCAATAGTAAGTATATGGGTTGTTCTCCAACATAAACTACACAAAGTCGCCTGGACTTGTAGCAAAGAATAGACAAAAGGGCATCACCAGTGATATCTCTATATAAATAAATGTGTCCTAATTGTCCTAAATACAGCCAAGGAAAAAACAGCATGAATATGTTTCTATCACTAATTCCTCTTAGAAGGAGAGAAATGCACAGATATATATATATATATATATATATATATATATATATATATACCCTATGATATATCATGTACATGCATAGAATACAAGATATTTAACCTGTAATGGATGTATATGGGTATACATATACACTGTATATCTAAAATGCCCATTTGCGATGGGGACTCCATGCTTCTCTGTTACTTGCTCACCCCTCCCCCATCTGCTCTCTCCCGTCTCGCCCCCACCAACGAACAGAGGAAATTGCTGGCTAGCGCGCAAGAGGACTTGAAGGCCCCTGAAGTTTAACAAAGGACTATACCTCATATAATATGCTAAGACTAAGAACATCCCACTAGTGAGGGTGGGAACTTATGTTAATTACAAAGGTTATATAAAGTTGAACAGTTTGAAATAAAGCTCAGAAGAGAGCACGCAGAACTTTGAAGCATTTGAAACTGACAATGGCTCCGCTTGATTTACTTTGGTATACTTCGGTCTATAAATTCTGTATACAGATTTGGCCGGGAGTAAGATAGTTACAAGAGCACTGATAAAATCAATATCAAACCTATATGCAATTATAGTGATAAGTATATAGGCATTGTCCAGTAAAAATGATTAATACTCATCTGGACCCAGAGCATGATCGTTAGATAGCTCAAAAATGTCCCAACGCGTTTTGTGCCTCAATCATCAGGGGACGATAAGGGGAAGATGATGGCATCATAACATCTAGATGATGTAAAGATGGCTGGTGGAGATAGATATGATGCTGCCTGGTGGTGTTGTCGCCAATATATTTTCTCTCCACTAGATGTCACCAGTTCGTCCCTTAATACTGTGTTTGCATATTCTCACTGCACTGATCTGAGCCGTGTGCGCCTCTGTCCTGCACCTTGTTCCCAGCCTGATGACGCGCTGTCATGTGGGCTGACATGTGACTTGTCACATGACGCCTATGTGGCGCGTGTACCCGGAAGCTCGGGTTCTTGGACAGGATGGGCGGTCGCACTCCAGGATCGGGCAGGTGGGACACATTATAAAATTATCTTATTGGCGTTACTATTGGCCCTCTCTCGCATAAAACCTGTGTTTGTCATGGATCCCGACAACCCCGGACGAAGGTCCCTGGACTGAAACACGTGTTGGGGTGGCAGCATTCTGGGACGCTCAGCTCTAAGGCAACAGTGTGGATGGTATGAACATGTATTTGTTTTGTTTCCTCCCCAGGGTGAAGGTGAAGTCGTTAGGTGTTTGTTTTTTCTATATATAAAACTATATTACACATTTCAGAAATGTATCCAAGCAGTTTTATTTTTGTATTTGAGACAATTGTTTGAAAACAGTGTAAAGAAACCTCTAAATCTTCACACCTTTCCCAATTCACTTGGCTGCTACTTTTTAAAAAGATCAGTGCAGTTTGAGGTAATATGTTGGTGAGTACAATATTAAATGTGTAGTTTATATATATTTTTTTGCTATACGTTATGTAACGCTAATAAGGATGGGAGTGATATTTATTGCACTTTAACCCAGCTTGAGTTGGTTCACACGGCACAGTGTGAAGGTTTATGATGACTGATGGAACGCAGATATATTATAAAAAACTAAACTAAAAAACCCTTATTCTTCAGTCTTACTGCATTCCTTGTTGACTGACATTAGTTTGCTCTGGTGATTTGCCTAATGTCTTTACACCAGTAACCCGATAACTGTCATACTGCATTATAGCATTTTAACTAAGCTTTAGGGATGTATCTGTCAACAAGATTGTCAGCTGTTTCCGCTAGTAACTAAAAGCTGTACATGGTGTATGCAGGAACACATCACTGTAAAGATTGGGAATGCAGACCATGTCTTTTTCCCCCCCTCTATGTTCATTGTTATAACTGCAATGTATTTAGAGGTCTCTCAACTTGTTATGTACCATATATACTCGAGTATAAGCTGACCCGAATATAAGCCGAGGCCCCTAATTTCACCCCAAAAACCCAGGAAAAGTTATTGACTCGACTATAAGCCTAGGGTGGGAAATACATCATCACCCTGTCATAATCCCCCCCTTCATCATCACTGCCTGTCATCATCACCCTGTCATCATCCCCCCTTCATCATCACCCTGTCATCATCCTCCCTCCCTTCATCATCACCGCCTGTCATCATCACCGCCTGTCTTAACCCCCCCTGTCATCATCCAGACCACTGTCATCTCCCCCCCATATAATCACCGCCTGTCAATCCCTTCATCAGTGGTCTTCAACCTGCGGACCTCCAGATGTTGCAAAAAAACTGCCCGGGGAGTTGTAGTTTTGAAACACCTTCGTCATCATCCAGGACCCCCCCCCCCCCTTTAGTTTTCTACTCACCTCCCCTCGGTGGGAAGGAAGGGTGAGCTGTTCCGAGCCATCTATGCTACAGGGACCGTCCGGTGGGGAGAGTTAGTCGTTCCGGGCTGTCCATCTTTACCGGGAGGCTCTCTTCTCCGCTCCGGGCCTGGACTAGTGACATTGCCTTGACGACGACGCACAGGGACGTTCATGCAGTGAAGATGGACAGCCCGGAATGACTAACCCTCCCCACCGGACGGTCCCTGCAGCATAGATGGCCCGGAACAGCTCACCCTTCCTTCCCACCGAGGGGAAGTGAGTAGAAAACTAAAGGGGGGGGGGGGGGTCTGGATGATGACGAAGGCCGCAGTGGTCTTCAACCTGCCATCTTCCAGGGGTTTCAAAACTACAACTCCCAGCATGCCTGGACATGTCCGGGTATGCTGGGAGTTGTAGTTTTGAAACATCTGGAGGTCCGCAGGTTGAAGAGCACTGAGAAGGGATGGACAGGCAGAGAGTTCACTCCAGTATAAGCCGAGGGGGGCGTTTTCAGCACAAAAAATTATGCTGAAAAACTCTACTTATACTCGAGTATATACGGTAGATTAAATCTAAAGTGTAAAACTGTTCAAAGGTAGAGACACGCTAGTGAACTAAGAGGATTGCAAAAGCGTAGCTGACATGCTGCGTACAGAAATTAAACAGTTAATAATGAAAATTACCAATGGACTAAATTAGCTAACATTATTTTAAATAAATAGTACTTGTATGGGCTATCTACAAAAACTAAAGTTTCTTATGAGAGGATTATGGTCACCTTATGTCCTGCCGATAGGCCTCCCAGTAATCATCAAACTTTGGTTGAACTTGGCCATAAGTATTCTATTCCCCCTACAGTCCCACTACAGGAGAAATGAAGCATTAGTGAGATCTCATTGAATTTCAGTGGACATACTTGCTGGGTGCTCCATAGCGAGCCACACTTTAATTTGGCTAATAGAGGAGGGTCCTGAATGGAACAACCCTTATTAAATCAGGATTCCATGAAAGGGTATTTGAAAATAGATTTTCTAAACCAGACTTTTAGCTCTAAATAGGGGTTTGTTGATCCATCTTGACTAGGATGAGATTAGTTTGTCTTAACCCATTCAGCCACGATGCTCATCTAGCATCGGTGGGCTTCTTTTGGTGCTTAGGTGTCTTGTTTTACATTCATCCCTCCACTGTTGTCTTTGTGTTTAGTTATAGAGTGCTCCCCTCCCTCTGGTTACAATAATACTTGGTTTGGTTACAAGCATTGTTGAAAATATTGTATCTTGATGCCAGAACTCAATGGAAAACTACTGGTAATTGATTCTCAAACACTCCAACAAAAAAAAAAAAAAAAAAAGGATTAGGTAAAATTAAACAGATAACTAATACAGATAAAGCAGGTCCATGTATGTATGTGTGTATATATATATATATATATATATTTATATATATTACGGCGGTAGGGGCATATGTATATAGAAGAGCTGTGAGGGCACATATACATGCGCTGCGGGGGTATATATTTAATGCGCCGGCGGGGGGTATATATTTAATGCGCCAGCGGGTATATATTTAATGCTCAGGCGGGGGTCATATCTAATGCGCTGCTGGGGGGCTAGATATATAGGCTATATGTCTGCCGCGCCCCCCTCTGCAGCGCTATATATCTTGCCCCCCACAATGCTTTTTGGCCCCTGCTACTCTCAAAGTTCATTTTTCAATCTCTCGCTGAGAGCCCTGATCGGCCATTCAGGGCTCCCCGCGGGGGATTAAAAAATGAAAGTTAAAACTCACTGATACATCGCAGGGTTGCGGACCATGCTGCCCGCTCCCCTGCTTAATAACTTTTGATCGCATCGGGTCTCAGAAGTGAAACCCGGTGCGATCAATCCCTCAGCCCCTGTACTACAACCCCCATCATGGAACAGACTCTGTTCCATGATGGGGGTTGTAGTACAAACCCTAATCTAGCCTCCCCAGCTGTCTGCAGACTCCAGCAGCCGGGGAATTACTACTCCCATCATGGAAACAAGTCTGTTCCATGATGGGAGTAGTAGTCCTCCCTCAGCACTGCAGGAGTCTGCTGATGTCACCTCTTCTGAGCATGCTCAGAAGTAATAATGGATATAATAAACTGTGTGCAAACGGATGACATAAAGGCTCATCCGTCAGCCATAGACTTCAATGTTAAAAATAACGGCCGTTAATTTACCCGTTTCTTGTGACGGAAGAAAAATTAGTGCATGTGCCGTTATTTCTTCCATCACAGCTAACGGCCGTTATTCATGACGGACTATAACGGGTCATAAAGGATAATCAAAAAATCCCATAGACTTTAATGGGATTGTTTAACGGCCGTTTACCGGGGCTTTTCTAATGGACGTTTGTAACGAATGAATTTTTATAGTGTGAAAGCAGCCTTAACACATCCTAGATCTGAATGAATGAACTAATCGTTTGAAATACTTTCGTCTTTACATAGTTGAATGTGCTGAGAACAAAATCATACAAAAATAATCAATGGAAATAAAATGTATCAACCCATGGAAGTCTGGATATGGAGTCACACTCAAAATCTAAGAGGAAAATCATACTTTGATCCAACTTTGATGTTATGTCCTTAAAACAAGTCAAAATGAGGCTCAGTAGTGTGTGTGGCCTCCACGTGCCCATATGATCTCCCTACAATGCCTGGCCATGCTCCTGATGAGGTGGCGGATGGTCTCCTGAGGGATGTCCTCCCAGACTTGGACTAAAGCATCTGCCAACTCCTGGACAGTCTGTGGTGGATGAAGCGAGACATGATGTCCCAGATGTGCTCAATCGGATTCAGGTCTGGGGAACGGGCGGGCCAGTCCATAGCATCAATGCCTTCCTCCTGCAGGAACTGCTGACACACTCCAGCCACATAAGGTTTAGCATTGTCTTGCATAAGGCCAACTGTACCAGCATTAGGCCAACTGTACCAGCATATGGTCTCACTAGGGGTCTGAGGATCTCATCTTGATACCTAATGGCAGTCAGGCTACCTCTGGCAAGCACATGGAGGGCTGTGTGGCCCCCAAAGAAATACCACCCCACACCATTGCTGACCCACCACCAAACCGGTCATGCTGGAGGATGTTGCAGGCAACAGAGCGTTCTCCATGGTGTCTCCAGACTCTGTCACGTCTGTCACATGTGCTCAGGGAGAACCTGCTTTCATCTGTGAAGAGCACAGGGCGCCAGTGGTGAATTTGTCAATCTTTGTGTTCTCTGGCAAATGCCAAATGTTCTGCACAGTGTTGGTCTGTAAGCACAACCCCCAACTGTGGACATCAGGCCCTCATACCACCCTCATGGAGTCTGTTTCTGACCGCTTGAGTGAACACATGCACCTTTGTGGCCTGCTGGAGGTCATTTTGCAGGGCTCTGGCAGTGCTCCTCCTGCTCCTCCTTGCACAAAGGCAGAGGTAGCGGTCCTGCTGCTGGGTGGTTGCCCTCCTATGGCCTCCTCCACATCTCTTGATGTACTAGTCTATCTCCTGGTAGCGCCTCCATGCTCTGGACAATACGCTGACAGACACAGCCAACCTTCTTGCCACAGCTCGCATTGATATGCCATCCTGGATGAGCTGCACTACCTGAGCCACTTGTGTGGGTTGTAGACTCCGTCTCATGCTACCACTAGAGTGAAAGCAGCACCAGCATTCAAAAGTGACCAAAAATCAGCCAGGAAGCATAGGAACTGAGAAGTGGTCTATGCACACCACCTGCAGAACCACTCCTTTATTGGGGGTGTCTTGTTAATTGCCTATAATTTCCACCTGTTGTCTGTTCCATTTGCACAACAGCATGTGAAATTGATTGTCAATCAGTGTTGCTTCCTGAGTGGACAGTGTGATTTCACAGAAGTGTGATTGACTTGGAGTTACATTGTGTTGTTTAAGTGTCCCCTTTATGTTTCTTGAGCAGTGTATGTGCGGACTATATAGATTAGGTAGTCTTTTTCTCCTCTTGGCACTCACAGAAGGCTTCTGCATCTTTTGCCTTTGTTTGCTTATCCTTTACTGTATATAGATTGTGCTGACAGTCATGTACACATACAGTGTGCTATCACTGTGATCAGTTTGTAATATTCATACTCTTCTTTTCTATGGCCAAACTTGATGTTGAAGCAACACTTTTTATGCACTTTTTACAACCTCCCTATGTTGTTTTCTCATGCTGTAAGAGGAAAACTATAAGGTTATTTTCACTTACAGTTCTGCAAATATGGTGAGATACATTAATCCTTTATAAATATTAGGCAAGTCAGCAACAAACTCCAGGATACTTCCTTATGGGAGAATTTTACATTCTTCAGCTACAGTGCACATACAATAAAACAAGTGATAATATTTTACTGTCGTTATTATCACAAGAGAATACTGTGACGGAAAATGTGTATTTTAATGATTCACCATGTTAAATTAATCACATAAAGAATATTTGTTTTAATAATTTGAATAGTGCCCACAAGGGAGTTTAGATGCCAGAATATTAATATTTTTGACACCATCTATAATGGAAATGACAAGCTAAGCTTATTTTTTTCTAATCATGTTGTGTGGTTAAACATTTATGTTTTGTGGAGTATTTTTTTGGTAGGCAGTACACGGTATTAATTTAGTATGGAATTCTTTACAGTTTACTCAGTTGAGACTTCCTATTCTCATTGTCGGAAATATTGGCTTTACTAATTAGAGTTGTTTTAGTGGTGTTATAAGAGCTGTAAATCTTCCCATCTACCAACACTGTCATACATTGGTAGATTCAGCCCTCATTCAGCCCTCCTGGGAAAGACTTTTTTTTGCTAATGAATAAATTAAAGCTGTTGGGGCTATGACGATGATTATTTAAATTACCATTGTGGGTATCACTCTGGGTATGTGTAAAACTAACCTCGTTCCTACTGGGGTATTTTTGGGCCTAAACACCAAGCAATGTCTATCAGTTATTGGAATGCAGTGGTTCAGTGGTTGCCTCTGATCCACTGCATTCTTACCTTTTTTAAAGGGGTACTCCAGTGGAAAACTTTTTTTTAAGTCAACTGGTACCAGAAAGTTAAACAGATTTGTAAATTAAAAAAACTAAAAAATAAGGTGCAGCTCACAACAGAAGGACCGAGGCTGTTAAAGCTAAAGCCGGACCCCACCGGCAACAATAATGTAAATTAATAAAAACCTATAGCTTATGCCTCTAGGACCTCACCAATGGTGCATAATGGTGTGGACAAAGATAGATGTAACAGCGTTTATTCAAAAATTGCTTTTAATTCAGATATAAAATGTAATATATATATAAATAAAATAGTAGCAAAATATCAAAATAGTAGCAAAATATCACATTACACTGGCATTGATCTAATGAAAATCTCACTGGGCCCTAGTGAGGTATCAAAAAATGTGTAAATTAATATTTAAATGAGTCCATGAATCTGCAGATAAAAAAATATAAAAATAAAAATACCAATATAAAAATAAGTCCATAAGAAACGTATGGATATTGTAACATAAAGTCAATGAAGAAATTAATAAAAAAGTTGATGAATGAATGATACGGAGTGTCACGATCACACCCTATCGGTCCAGCTAAGACGCTAGAGAGAGTGTGATGGTGCAAGGGTTAAAGCCGCCAGACCTCTGGGTATCTACTACTAGTCCCAGCAAGTCACCAAATTAACCCTTAGATAAACGTGTTTCACCCGAGCTGCCTTCAGAAAGCTGAGCTCATATATTTAGAGATCAAAGACCAGAGCTGATTAATTAAACATTTAATCTGATAAAAGGTATCACAGTGCTATGCATAAAAATTAACAAATGACAATACAGTTATAAGAATATATATAAGAGTTTAGCAATCAAGTTCAGAAAAGTAAAAATGAAGTTCTTACAGCATTGATATTATAGCAGTCCATGAGAGAGGGTCTCCAGCTGTTCTTAGGATGGTCTTGTCAGCTTGGGGCACAGATCTTAACCACCGACTCTAGCATTGTTACATATTATATATCTCCTTTTTGGAGGGACTCCATTCCCCCCTCCCCTCTGATACCACCAGGGGGGCATCTCTCTTCCCAGCCCTCTTATCTGGTTGATTATATGCAGGACTTCAAAGACTATGTAAACACACAGCCAGACCCCCCCAATAAACTTCAATATACAAAAAACACAGGATACACCATCTGAATGACCCCTCACCCCCCAGGTCTTAGTTTATACACAGATGCAATAATAAAACACATGTCTGTTTCCATAATCAGGCCTTGGGCCTGACACGGAGTATCTCTCACCACTGCTTCTGGCTTGGTCTGTTGTAGTGGATGGATCGCAGCCTCATAATCCTCATGTGCCCCAATGAGTGGAAGGGGGGCACAGATTGATAGATCTCCCTTAGCAGCCCCGTTGGCAAGGGGGCGCAGATGTTGCGTATTGTGGGCTCCGATGGCAGGGGAGCAAGCGGCAGTTGCAGCGCTCGGGACCTCGTTCGCTTACCGGCTTAGCACAGACGGCACTAGTCTGGCACTCCGGCAGGAGTGTCAGTCGGCTCGGCTGCGACAACGGGTCTGCTGGTGATGGTATTCCGGGAGCAATAGAAGGTCTGGGATTGGCGTCCCACGTGGAGGCAGAAGATGGGGCTATGAGATGCAATGGATGGTAAGGTTACAGCCAGGCAGGGCGGAGTAGAACAGGTTAAACTCCTCTGTTGCCGAGGTATTTGCAGATGGACGCTGATGATAACTGTGTGAATAGTGCCAGATTTCTAAACGCGTTTTGGGGTACTGGGAAACAAAGACCTCCGACCCCTTCCTCAGTAGAAATGTGTATACGATACAATTTAATGATGACGCTGTTTTTATAGTGAGTTCACACCTGATGGTGGTTAATAGCATTCAAAAACAATACACGGTCATGGAATAATAGTGGATTGACTCTTAAGACTAGTAAGAAATGGAGTGGAGCAGCTCTTAGACAATAACTCATGAAAAACCGGATGGTGAGATAGGACGTTATTCACACCCTATTAGCTCTGATAGTAAAATCGGTCATGTTACTTGTAGTTAGACAATGTGAATTAATACAAATTTACTATAACTAATACATATAGCAATAAAAGAGTGTTATATTGAATCAACCTATATATAGAAAAATAAAACGAAAATGTCATAAGGATGTTAGAAATAATATATGAAAAATAAGTATAGAGATGGTGGAAAAGGAAAATATGTGAATTAAGAAATATTTTCATATTTCTTAATTCACATATTTTCCTTTTCCACCATCTCTATACTTATTTTTCATATATTATTTCTAACATCCTTATGACATTTTCGTTTTATTTTTCTATATATAGGTTGATTCAATATAACACTCTTTTATTGCTATATGTATTAGTTATAGTAAATTTGTATTAATTCACATTGTCTAACTACAAGTAACATGACCGATTTTACTATCAGAGCTAATAGGGTGTGAATAACGTCCTATCTCACCATCCGGTTTTTCATGAGTTATTGTCTAAGAGCTGCTCCACTCCATTTCTTACTAGTCTTAAGAGTCAATCCACTATTATTCCATGACCGTGTATTGTTTTTGAATGCTATTAACCACCATCAGGTGTGAACTCACTATAAACACAGCGTCATCATTAAATTGTATCATATACACATTTCTACTGAGGAAGGGGTCGGAGGTCTTTGTTTCCCAGTACCCCGAAACGCGTTTAGAAATCTGGCACTATTCACACAGTTATCATCAGCGTCCATCTGCAAATACCTCGGCAACAGAGGAGTTTAACCTGTTCTACTCCGCCCTGCCTGGCTGTAACCTTACCATCCATTGCATCTCATAGCCCCATCTTCTGCCTCCACGTGGGACGCCAATCCCAGACCTTCTATTGCTCTCGGAATACCATCACCAGCAGACCCGTTGTCGCACCCGAGCCGACTGACACTCCTGCCGGAGTGCCAGACTAGTGCCGTCTGTGCTAAGCCGGTAAGCGAACGAGGTCCCGAGCGCTGCAACTGCCGCTTGCTCCCCTGCCATCGGAGCCCACGATACGCAACATCTGCGCCCCCTTGCCAACGGGGCTGCTAAGGGAGATCTAACAATCTGTGCCCCCCTTCCACTCATTGGGGCACATGAGGATTATGAGGCTGCGATCCATCCACTACAACAGACCAAGCCAGAAGCAGTGGTGAGAGATACTCCATATCATTCATTCATCAACTTTTTTATTAATTTCTTCATTGACTTTATGTTACAATATCCATACGTTTCTTACGGACTTATTTTTATATTGGTATTTTTATTTTTATTTTTATATTTTTTTATCTGCAGATTCATGGACTCATTTAAATATTAATTTACACATTTTTTGATACCTCACTAGGGCCCAGTGAGATTTTCATTAGATCAATGCCAGTGTAATGTGATATTTTGCTACTATTTTGATATTTTGCTACTATTTTATTTATATATATTACATTTTAGATCTGAATTAAAAGCAATTTTTGAATAAACGCTGTTACATCTATCTTTGTCCACACCATTATGCACCATTGGTGAGGTCCTAGAGGCATAAGCTATAGGTTTTTATAGATTTGTAAATGACTTCTATTAAAAAATCTTAATTCTTCCAGTACTTATTAGCTACTGAATACTACAGAGGAAATTCTGTACTTTTTGGAACACAGAGCTCTCTGCTGACATCACTAGCGCAGTGCTCTCTGCTGACATCTCTGTCCATTTTAGGAACTGTCCAAAGCAGCATATGTTTGCTATGGGGATTTTCTCCTACTCTGGACAGTTCTAAAAATGGAGAGATGCCAGCAGAGAGCACTGTGTTCGTGATGTCAGCAGAGAGCTCTGTGTTAAAAAAAGAAAATAATTTCTTCTGTAGCATTCAGCAGCTAATAAGTACTGAAAGGATTAAGATTTTTTAATAGAAGTAATTTACAAATCTGTTTAACTTTCTGGCATCAGTTGATTTTAAAAAAAAAGTTTTCCACCAGAGTACCCCTTTAATGAAATTTTTTTTAATAAACCAATTTTGTACACATACAGTGGGGATCAAACGTTTGGGCACCCCAGGTAAAAATTTGTATTAATGTGCATAAAGAAGCCAAGGAAAGATGGAAAAATCTCCAAAAGGCATCAAATTACATATTAGACATTCTTATAATATGTCAACAAAAGTTAGATTTTATTTCCATCATTTACACTTTCAAAATAACAGAAAACAAATAAATGGCGTCTGTAAAAGTTTGGGCACCCTGCAGAATTTATAGCATGCACTGCCCCCTGAGACCTGAGTAATGGATTGTTCTCAATCATCATCTGGGAAGACCAGGTGATGTCAATCTCAAAGGTTTCAAATGCCCAGACTCATCTGACCTTGCCCTAACAATCAGCAACATGGGTTCTTCTAAGCAGTTGTCTAGAAATCTGAAACTGAAAATAGTTGACGATCACAAAGATGGAGAAGGCTATAAGAAGATAGCAAAACATTTTCAGATGTCAATATCCTCTGTTCAGAATGTAATTAAGAAATGGCAGTCATCAGGAACAGTGGAAGTTAAAGCAAGATCTGGAAGACCAAGAAAAATATCACACAGAACAGCTCACAAGATTGTGAGAAAAACTATTCAAAACCCACATTTGACTGCATAATCCCTCCAGAAAGATCTGGCAGACACTGGCGTTGTGGTAAACTATTCCACTATAAAGAGATATTTGTACAAATATGGTCTTCATGGATGAGTCATCAGAAGAAAACCTCTTGTACGTCCTCACCACAAAAATTTGCATTTGAACTTTGCAAATGAAATATAGACAAGCTTGATGCATTTTGGAAACAAGTTCTGTGGACCGATGAGGTTAAAATTTAACTTTTTGGCCGGAATGAGCAAAGGTACGTTTGGAGAAGAAGGGGAACAGAATTTAATGAAAAGATCCTCTGTCCAACTGTTAAGCATGGGGGTGGATCAATCATGCTTTGGGGTTGTATTGCAGCCAGTGGCACAGGGAACGTCTTACGAGTAGAAGGAAACATGGATTCAATAAAATTTCTGCAAATTTTGGATGCTAACTTGATGCCATCTGTGAAAAAGCTGAAGTTAAAGAGAGGATGGCTTCTACAAATGAATAATGATCCTAAACACACCTCAAAATCCACGGGGGATTACATCAAGAGGCGTAAACTGAAGGTTTTGCCATGGCCTTCACAATCTCCTGACCTCAACATAATTGAAAATCTATGGATAGACCTTAAAAGAGCAGTGCTTGACAGACAGCCCAGAAATCTCAAAGAACTGGAAGACTTTTGTAAGGAAGAATGGGCAAAGATACCTCAAACAAGAATTGAAAGACTCTTGGCTGGCTACAAAAAGCATTTACAAGCTGGGATACTTGCCACAGGGGGCAGTACAAGATATTAACTCTGCAGGGTGCCCAAACTTTTGCAGATGCCATTTCTTTGTTTTCTGTTATTTTGAAAGTGTAAATGATGGAAATAAAATCTAACTTTTGTTGACATATTATAAGAATGTCTAATCTGTAATTTGATGCCTTTTGGAGATTTTTCCATCTTTCCTTGGCTTCTTTATGCACATTAATACAAATTTTTACCTGGGGTGCCCAAACTTTTGATCCCCACTGGAGTGGGGGAGATTTATCAAAACCTGTCCAGAGGAAAAGTTGCTGAGTTGCCCATAGCAACATTCATTTTGCAGAGCCCTTGTTAAAAATGAAAGAAGTGATCTGATTAGTTGCTATGGGCAACTGAGCAACTTTTTCTCTGGACAGGTTTTGATAAATCTCCCCCCAGTATTTTATAATTATAAGTACAATCATATATGGAAATAATTTCAAATTACATTGTTTCTAATATTTCTACCACATAAAAAAATGTCCTGAGCTTAGAAGATTTGGGTCTGGACAAATGCTGTGGCCAGGGAGGAACATTTTTTTAATCAATATTTTTATCAATGGGGTCAGTACAATCCCAACAATACCAAATTTAGATCATTTTTGTTTTGTTTTGCTAGAATTTTTATTTATTTTTTAATCTGAAGTGCCGTGTTCTCATCTTTATTACTTTTTTCTATTTTTCCACCTACGGTACTGTATGATGGATCATTTTTACACAGAGATCTGTAGTTTTTATCAGTAAAATTTTTGCATAAAGGTGGCTTCTCGATGACATTTTACTCCATGTTTTGCATTTATGTTGTTGACCATGTGGAATCAGGAATATAATAATTTAATAATTTGCATGTGTTAATACCATATATGTTTATGTGTTTCTTATTGTTCACATGTTTGTATTTGGAAAATGTGAAAGGTGATTTATTATTTTTTTTAAACTTTTATTTAAACACTTCTTTGGCCCCCTTTGGGCATTTGATAAGAAATCATTCAATTGCTTATATAGATAAATGTAATGAATATGCATAAGGCGCTTTACTGGTACAGCCTGGTCATGGCGGGCACCATGTCCTAGTACAGGCCTCAGGCTGTCCTGATCTGCCTAGACCTGATCGGGCTGTCTAATCGCTATTGATTGCAGAATTTAAGCAGATAAATTACTGGCATCCAATGATCTGCTAATATTGGCCATTACTGGTGGGTGTCGGCTGTAGATAGTCCCTAACCCATCCCATGCCGTAAGTGTGCGTTATGAGTTAGGATCGGGTTAAAATCTGCTTTAATCTGCCCCTTAGCCATTTGCTGGTAATGGCTGGCTGAGCAGGCACTTTTTGTGTGAACATCAAGTACCAGGAAGTAGTGGTGACTAGTGGGGACTGGAACGTTTGACATGGCAGCTACGAGCCCTTCTTTTTATTTTTACACCCACCCACCAGCCAAGTATATATATATATTTTTTTTTATCTCCTGGCAACTCATTTGAAGTGGATATCCCACCAATAATATTTATCCTCTATCCACAGGACAGCAGAAAAGTGTATGATAAAATGTCGTCACCCCCATCATACACTTATCCCCTATCCTGTGAAAATGTATTAAATCATCATCTGTCTTAATTGTGATCCCCAGTGTTCTGCAAAGTTAAAGGGGTATTCCAGGCAAAACCTTTTTTTATATATATCAACTGGCTCCGGAAAGTTAAACAGATTTGTAAATAACTTCTATTAAAAAATCTTAATCCTTCCAATAGTTCTAAGATTCTGAAGTTTTCTGTCTAACTGCTCAATGATGATGTCACGTCCCTGGAGCTGTGCATGATGGGAGAATATCCCCATAGGAACTGCACAGCTTCCGATACGTGAGTCATCAGAGAGCAGTTAGACAGTAAACAACAACTCAACTTCAGAAGCTAATAACTATTGGAAGGATTAAGATTTTTTAATAGAAGTAATTTACAAATCTGTTTAACTTTCCAGAGCCAGTTGATATATATATGTATATATATATATATATATATATATATATATATATATATAAAAGTTTTGGCCTGAAATACCCCTTTAAATTTTCATGTTTTACTTACTAATATTATTTGTCTTTTTCATTTTGGTTAAAACACATAGTTACTATTAGTTGTCTTTTCTCCAGAAGGAATTAGAAGGAAAATAAACCCATTCTACTTGAAAAATGGACTCAAAGTAACTGAAATGTTTAATATTCGCCTTCTTCCAAACATGAGTATGTTCTATTTTATGACCCTGAGTTTTATGCTAAAAATCTGTGTTTAATTTTATTCCCCCGTTTCAGCGTCTCATTGTGCAGAGTTATAGTTTCCAGTGTGCACAGAATGCAAATGAGTTCTAGTATGGATTAAAGTCTGAGATCTGCTTAATCAGGCACACTCTAAACTCCATTAATTTTAGTGCAGACCCTAGAAGGGCAGTAACACTAAAAGCATACCAGACTTAGCAGTGTGGCTTAACCTCCCTTTTTATGAGCCAACACATTTGGGAATATTAATATATGTCCAGTGAAACAAGAAAGGAGCCAGTAATTATATGTTAGATGAGAATGCTCTCACTTGCTACAGATCAGACATGATTTTATGTTGTCTCAGTTGTGGATTACATTTTATTTTTATGAGGCTACTATATCTGTTTTTTAAATGTGTCCTCTAGCTGATTAATATTGTTGTAATTTTGCTAAAGGGAGAAAGACAAATATTATGTACCATAGGCTTTCAGTCACTTCTAGTATTGACTGTACCAAAATAATTTACCATTACTCATTTACCATTACTCATTACTCATTTACAATGGTAAGAATGGGAGCCATGTGACTTTAACCCCTTAAGGACAGAACCATTTTTTACCTTAACCCCTTCATGGGGTTTTCCCATTTTCGTTTTTTCCTCCTTACCTTTAAAAAACCATAACTCTTTAAATTGTGCACCAAAAAATCCATATGATGGCTTATTTTTTCGCCACCAATTCTACTTTGTAATGACATCAGCCATTTTACCCCAAAATTTACGGCAAAATGGAAAAAAAAATCATTGTGCGACAAAATTGAAGAAAAAACACCATTTTGTAATTTTGGGGGCTTCCGTTTCTATGCAGTACATTTTTCAGTAAAAATGACACCTTATCTTTATTCTGTAGGTCCATATGATTAAAATGATACCCTATTTATATAGGTTTGATTTTGTCGTACTTCTGGAAAAAATCCTAACTGCATGCAGAAATATTTATATGTTTAAAATTGTAATTTTCTGACCCCTATAACTTTTTATGGTATGGGGGCTAATTTTTTTGCACCATGATCTGAAGTTTTTGTGTTGATCAGACTTTTTGATCGCTTTTTATTCATTTTTTCATGAAATAAAAAGTAACCAAACATATGCTATTTTGGACTCTGGAATTTTTTTGGGCGCGTACGCCATTAACCTTGCGGTTTAATTAATGATATATTTTTATAATTCGGACATTTCCGCACACGGCTATACCACATATGTTTATTTTTTGTTTTAGTTTTTTAAATGGGAAAAGGGGGGGGGGGGGGGTGATTCTTACTTTTATTAGGAAAGGGGTTAAATGATCTTAATTAACTTTATTTTTTCACTTTTTTTTTTGCAATGTTATAGCTCCCATAGGGGACTATAACACTGCACACACTGATCTTTTACATTGAGCATTGTTATCCCATAGGATAACATTCCTCAATGATTCTGCTGCTTGACTGCTCATGTCTGGATCTCAGGCACTTAGCAGTTGTTACGCCGAGCGCTCCGGGTCCCTGCTCCTCCCTGGAGCGCTCGCGGCATTTTCCTCTCTGCAGTGCCCCGGTCAGACCCGCTGACCGGGAGCGCTGCACTGACACTGCCGGCGGGGATGCGATTCGCATAGCGGGACGCGCCCGCTCGCGAATCGCATCCCAAGCTACTCACCTGTCCTGGTCCCCGGCTGTCACGTCCTGGCGCGCGCGGCTCCGCTCTCTAGGGCGCGTGCGTGCCAGCTCTCTAAGATTTAAAGGGCCAGTGCACCACTGATTGGTGCCTGGCCCAATCACTGTAATTAGCTTTCACCTGCTCCAGGCCTATATTACCTCACTTCCCCTTCCCTGCCTTGCTGGATCTTGTTGCTATTGTGCCAGTGAAAGCGTTTCTTGTGATTGCCATACCTGTGTTTCCAGACCTTCTGCTACTACCATTGACTACGAACCTTGCCACCTGCCCCGACCTTCTGCTACGTCTGACCTCGCCTCTGTCTAGTCCTCCTGTCCCATGCCTTCTCAGCAGTCAGCGAGGTTGAGCCATTACCGGTGGATACGACCTGGTTGCTACCGCCGCAGCAAGACCATCCCCGCTTTGCGGCGGGCTCTGGTGAATACCAGTAGCAACCTAGAACCGGTCCACCGGTACGGTCCACGACAATCCCTCGCTGACACAGAGGATCCACATCCAGCCTGCCGAATCCTAACAGCAGTCATTCGGTGATCGACACCGGGAGGCAGGTAAGGGGACCCTCTTTGTGTCCTATAGCTATTCGGGATGCCACGATTTCACTGCGGCAATCCAGAACAGCCCCCTGAGCTAACCGGCATTTATTAACTTTCAATTTAGACGCGGCAATCAACTTTGAATGCCACGTCTAAAGAGTTAATAGCACGCAGCACAGCGATCAGTGTGGTAGAATGGGAGCCGACCCATGATGTACATGTATGTCATGGGTCGGGAAGGGGTTAATGACAGGCTCTTTTTTTTAAATTTGACATGTGTCTCTTTAAATGGTAATAACTTCAGAATGTTTTTTTGAGCGGAGCGATTCTGAGATAGTTTTTTCGTGACATATTGTACTTTATGTAAGTGTTACATTTTTGTTGACACATACAGCATTTTTTGTGAAAAACTGGAAAATTTCTGGTGTTTAAATTTTTTTTTTTTATGGGGTTCACTCTGCAGTAAAAGAGATGTTACATTTCTTCTGTGGGTCGGTACGATTATGGCGATACCAATTTTATATTGCTTTTTATGTTATTTTTTCTTTTCTGAGCAAAAGTCTTTTTTCCCCTTTTTTGTGTTATCATTTTCCGACAGCTGTAACTTTTTTATTTTCCGTCTTTTTTGTAGTTTTTTTTACGGCATTCACCGTGCGGGATAATTTACATTTTAGATTTATAGTACATGTCATTATAGAAGTGGCAATACCTAGTATGTATATGATTTGTGTTTTTTTTTTTTTTTTTATGATAATACAGAGCTTTTATTGGGAAAGGGGCATTTTTTTTTACACTTTCTAGTTTGGAGAACTATATCTATCTATCTATATATATATATATATATATATATATATATATATATATATATATATATTTATATATATGAACCTTTTATAATTTTTTTCACTTTTTACAGGTTATATTATGCTGCATTACACTTGTACTGCAGCACAGTATGACCTGGTGAGCTGCACACACTACAGCCTATGTGATGCAGCCGCTAGCTGGATCTCACAGGCTTCCTTAGCAGGCGGACAGGAGGTCATTATCTGACCTCCTGATGCCAGAGCAACCAACGGCGATCCGCGATCGTATCGCAGTGTCGCCGTTGGTGAACAGGGGGAGCACCCTCCCGCCGCCAATTTCCTGCGCAGCAGAGCAGGAGATCCTCAGGACATATGCATCTGTCCCCAGCGAGCGAACGTGTCGGGTGCTGGGACGTATGCATACGTCCTATAGCGTGAAGGGGTTAAGGAAATGTGTCATCAGAAAATTACCTATTGTTAAAATCAAGTTATTATTTTAACTATGTTAATTTAAAGATTTTTTTTCTAATGTATAATTTTACTATCTATTTTTTTAAATAATATAAACTTTCTGTTCTGACCACACCTAAAACTAAGCTGACACTTTTTTTAAGCACATCCCAGCAATCCTCTCCTTATGATCATAAACAGGAGTACAGTGAAAGGTGACACCAGTAAATAGATAACAGAGGCCCAAACAATAGCTGTTTGCTAAAAGATCAGCATCCCCCTATCTGTAGAATAACCTCTGAAAAGGATGACCTCAGAGAATGTCCAGTATTGTTTCCATTTCATCTGAATAGGAAAGGTTCTGTCTATTGCTTATGTCCATGGTTCCTGCTGTAAATCATATCTACAATTGGCGTGAAAAACAGTTCAGGCCAGATGGCAGCCCCCCATAATGATGTATTAAAAAAAAAAAAAAAAAAAAAAACAAACAAACAAACAAAACAAAAAAAAACTGTAAAAAAAATAAATAAATCTAACTAAATCTAAATGTAGCATTCTATAGTGAAGCATCTAAAGATCTTGCTGGGCAAAGCCTATATTTACTGTGTAGATATACAGTATTTTTAATTCATTGCTTGCCTATTGATTTAAAATATTCAGAGTGGAAATTTTAAGCATAAGAAATCCTCAATTCAGTAGATTCGGAGAGCCTGTACAGCAGCACTCTGAATTCTTACAGTTCTGTTCTACACAGCCATTGATACTTTGTGTGCTGCCATATTGTGTGCTGCATATTGATGCTAAGTGCAAGGCTACCTGCAGGAATCTCAGGGCTCCATATTAGGGATCGACCGATTATCACTTTGGCTGATATTATCGGCTTATATTCACGATTTTGGACGTTATCGGTATCGGCAATTACCTTGCCGATAATCAGATAATGCCCCGCACCGCGCTGCACCACCCACAACGGCACCCCCCACCACCACGACCGCCCCCACCCAGAGACTGCCTCCACCGCTGCCCCATTGCCTCCCCCATTCCCGGTTTTATAATTACCTGTTCCCAGGGGCCGTGCTATTTCTGGATCCTGCGCATCCTGTGTTACGCTGTGCGCTGCGCAGCGCAATGACGAGTGACGTCCTCAATGCAACGTCACCATCAGTACACACAGTGACAGCTCAGGAGGACGCCGCAGGAGCCAGAAGACGCGTGGACCCCGGGCTCTGGGAACAGGTATGAGGGAGGCAATGGGGCAGCGGCGGCGGCAGTCTCTGGCTGGGGCGGTGGGGGGCGATGACGGTGATAGGACTCAGGACAGGCAGGGGGAGAGAAGCAGGTGGCGGCGGCAGTCTCTGGCACCGCAAATGCCGCTGCAGTTCATTGATTTAAAGCGCCCGCTTTAAATCAATGGTCTGCAGCGGTGTCGCCGGGGGGGTGGGGGAATGGGGGGGGGGGGATAAATAGCCGTTAGCTTATACCGGAATATCGGTATGAGTTATCGGCTATCGGCCCTAACCTCCACAGAGTATCGGTAAGAAAAACGATATCGGTCGATCCCTACTCCATATAGCCACTGCATCTGCCTCTCCCCACTCTTACCAGTTCCCATCTTGCACTGTATGAAGTATTTAATAAATCTTGTTTCCATGACAAATTAGGTTTTTTGGGCCATTGGCCCTACTCAATTCAAACTTATGTTGCATTTCCTAATAACTCTAGATATAAATGGGTGCACAGAGAAACAGATTAGATGCTATGGTCACTACTGACCATGGCATCTGAGGGGTTAGACAGCCAGGATCAAAGGTATCTCTGGTTCAGAGCTTCATAGTGGTATTTAGGTGGTTAGTTACTCCTATGTAGGGCAGGAGTAACTTACCATCATGTAAAATTACACTATCAACATTAGATGATAGGGTTACAATGAAAGGCACTTTAACACCTCTGTTATAAAGCTATAGGCAGGTAGCACAAGATCGTACCCAAAAAAAATTGCTCAGAGGTAGACTACTAAGTTCCTCCTTCTTCTCCTTCCTAAACAACCTAAAATAGTAAATAAGTTACCTTTAAGTTAGGCTGGCCATACACATTAAAGTCGAGCAAATGGTATATTCTGATTAGGAAAATTATTATTTCAGTGTATTTACATTCATTTATAAACTAAATAATGTAATGTAATTCTCAAGTGGAAAAGACAGACCCTGGCACAGTCAAACACATGGACATCCGAATGCAAGCTGGGATATCAAGGTCTTGCATTAAAGCTGCTGCAGGTGGTGCTCACTTATCTGAAAACTTCATGTAACAGCAATCTCATAAGAAAACTTAGGAACGGAGCACTCACCTCTGTTTTACTGGCAAACGAAATTCTTTATTAGACAACGGAGTTACACGTTTATCGGGGGATGCAAGACAGATGGAGCGGGGGGGGGGGGGGGGGGGTTTCACAAACATGGGCGACCATCCGTATCACGCTTTGCGCGCTTTGTCAGGCCCTCAACAAAGAGTTGAGGGCCTGACATAGAGCACAAAGCATGATACGGACCGTCGCCCTTGTTTGTGACCCCCCCCCTGCTCCATCTGTCTTGCCTCCCCCGATGAATGTGTAACTCCGTGGTCTAATAAAGCATTTTGTTTGCCAGTAAAACAGAGGTGAGTGCTCCGTTCCTAAGTTTTCTTATGAGATTGCTGTTAAATAATGTAGTATATTTTATTTAAAACAGCTCCTATTGTACAACTGGGTTTCTAAAATCTGTTTATTCACTTTGCATTGCAATTCTATAAGGTAAACACCTGTTCTAGTGTGAAAAAGAATTTTTGGGGGGACTTTATCAACAAGATGTTTAAAGTACACATCGGAATTGATTAGATAGGTAAAGAGGGAAATGTTTTTGAAAAATAACTAAGGAGGAAAATAAAACATGGAGCTTTAAAGAAGATGCCAAATTACAGCAGATGGAGAACTCTTATGAGGCATTTATACATAGATACAGCCCTATATATGATAAGTGACAAATACTTTCCAAAAACTGTTCAGGTGCATAGAAAATGCTACCTGGAAAATGTTCAAAGGACTCAATCTTGTCAATTGTCCTACATGAAAAACAATAAAATTATTTCATTTGAAAGGTAACCTGGTTCAGTGCTATAACAGGTGGTGTCTGCTAAGAGTTCTTGGATTCTGGTACTAGCAATGAATCTGACCATCCAAGAGCCTGATCCAAAAAAAGAGAATAATATATTGAAATACCATCTGCCTAAAAATGCAGTAACATTTTGGGTCCTAATGGGTCTCTTGAGCCGAAGCTTAGATTAGCAAGATATTACATAGCAGCCAAAAGTTTAAGAAATATATGATATGCCTCAAATACGATATTTGTGTCTCAAATTCAGTTTCATACAAATATTTCTAAAATATATACTAATGTTATTTTGCATCAGAAATCTGCAACATTTCTAAGAAACATTGGTACTGATTCCTATTGCAACATACTTACAATAGGAATAACTGTTAAATGTATAAGTCCTGAATGACTATGTTCTAACAGTGATGAGCAAATCTTTTGAAATTAATTTTGGGTCCTTTTTTATCACATTGGTAATCTGTTTAGCTGCTGCTTCAAAAATGCCCCAATTGCCCAGAAAAGCTGTGTATGACATGCTAAGGTCTCCTAGGACTGCATTCAGCCTCTCTTAAGCTCACTAAAGGGGTACTCCACTGCTCACCATTTGGAACAAACTGTTATAAATGCTGGAGCTGGCGCGTGATGTCATAGCCCCACCCCCTTATGATGTCATGCCCCGCCCCCTCAATGCAAGTTTATGGGAGGGGGCGTGACAGCCGTTTAGTGCTAATTTTTTTTTACATTTTTTTTTATTAAAAAGCCCTTAACAACTATCCCTTTCATGAGCACAGTTTCAGGTTAGTGAGATTTCCCAGCAGAATCAGTGAAGTATGAAATTTGATGGGCAATGCAGGAGATGTGTGGCTGTGTAGGGCCAGCAGTAGTGATAGCAGTATAGTATGTAAAATTATGCACTGGAACTTCATGATAAGGCTGGAAATGTAGTTCTGTGGATTATCTTGGTTTCTTTGCACACATAATGAACGGTTAATTTCAAATTTAATACAATTCTTCCAAACAAAATTTGGATAAATTATGGCATTCCATAAAGAACTAAATTATTTATTATTATTATTATGTTGAAAAGATTAAAAAATAAAAAAATAACTCTTACTTGTACACATGCAAAATTTTTACATCCCTGTATAAAAATTTGCTTGATGCAGAACAAAGAATCAGTGCAGAGTGCTATCACTAAGAAGAGTTTAATTTCCATTTGGATACAGGCTGAATTGTAAGGCCACTGTATAACATATTGCTTATTGCCTTCATTTGGGGCTACATAATTTGACTGTATTTTTATGAAGCAATTCAAAGCTGTATTAAAAGGTAGATATTTAATTTAATCATATTTCTAAAAGGTCAGATGGCATAGGCTTCTTTTAATAAGAGCAACTTCAGAGAGAACAAATTGAACAAACTGTTTCTCATAGATAAACTAAATTGATATTTTTTAACCACTTGTCTTTTATTATTGTGATTTATGTTTCTAGTTTCTTTATACAAATAGAATATTTCTCTTTTATTTTTAAGTCCTTTAATTTTATTTTACTTTGCATTCTATTGATTATGATCTGGTATATTTCACAAGTGTGAACATAAATAACTACATCTCAGGGGAAAACTGTAACAGCGGCTATAAATAAGATTAGGTCACTGGTGAATATATAAAGGAGTAATACAATGAAAGCTGGGGTGTTAAGGAATATGTGTAAGAATGGATAATACACTGGAAGACACATTGACCGTGAGCAATGGGACAATTAAGAACCTGAGATTATGTCAGTGGAAGATTTAATGATGAGAAGTTCTAACCTCTATGTATTATGTGTATGCTGAGGTATATTCATTATGGGGACTAATGGGGAAAGTAAGGAAAAGAAATATAGGAACTTGTAAACTGGAAATATTCCCTATGAGATAGGAGGAAGCTATAATTGTTTCTCTGATGGCAATGTGAGCAGAGGTGTAAACCTCCTAGTCATCACGGTGAAGGCATATCAATATCACATAAACCTCTGAAACACTAAGAGCAGGTAAAAAGTTATTCGATCCTGTGGTTAAGGTTTCTATGGCAACAACTTCCTCCTGTAAGCTCGACATCCCTACTACATCTATCACACTTTGCCAATGAGTTTGTACCTTAGAGCACTAAGGAGAAGTAAAACACCACTCCCTATATATCTGTGTTTGGACTTTTTCTACAAACAAGTTCATTTTAAAATAAGAGATGAGAGAAAGGACAATTTCTGATATATAAACATATAAAGTGTGACATGTCTGTAAATCGAGTCACGGCATCACAAAGAAGAAAAATATTATTAGCTGGGAAAAGTTCTGTGTATTGCCAGTATTATATGAAGTAAAATATAGATTTTCAACCTTTTACCTACATGGCCTTGCAGAGTAATAAGAGTTATAAAGAACAAACTATATCAATCAGAAAGTAGCGCCAATACAACAGTCACTATCGCAAAGAAGTGTCTATGGATTTATTTTGAGTGCAGTGATCTGAAAGAGTGCCTCTAATGATGGTCCCGGTGGTAGGATATCTGTTTAAAATTTGTGGCAACTTCTGAGCCTTGCCCCAAGACCAGGGTTGGTGCAAGGATTTTTGCCGCCCCAAGGCAAAAGCTAATTTTGCCGCCCCCTTGACTCTACCGATTACCTTCGCCCTCTTACACGCACCACCTTACTACTGGGGTGACATACTGTAACAAACCCCCTCCACATGTATTAGAGTATAATACTGAATGTATAGATACATGCACACCGCAATTCTTGCAGCAGGAACCAAATGAAGAATTTCAAAACCGCCTGCTGCTTTTCTTGGCAGATCCGTTCCATTCCCCATTCATTTCAATGAGCCGAACGAAGTCAGCTGGTGATCAAATCAAGCTTTTGACCCGGACTGAAAAATGTGGTCTGCTGCGGTTTTCAGTGCAGGTCAAAAGTTGTTTGACTCATTGAAATGAATGGGGTAAGGCACTGATCCAACAGGGATATAGCAGCCGGCAGTTTTGAAGTTCTCCCCTCGGATCCAGCTGCCAGATACACAAATTGTGATGTGCATGCACCCTAACTCAGGATCAGTACAGGATGAGTAATGCAATGTTTGTACATAGTGACCCCACCAGCAGAATAGTGAGCACAGCTCTGGAGTCTGGCCACTAGAGGGAGCATCTTCCTGTGAGTCTGCTGAGTGTGGAGGAAGTCGTTTGCTGGATTGTTTGGTGTGTGTGCGCTCTGAGCTCTGCCGTGTCATCTGTGCCGGACAGCGTTCTTCCTTCCCCAGAGGGAGAGCGTGTGTTCAGGCATGAGCGAGGAGAGGAGAACCCCAACACCTGCCCCCCGAATCAGGTCAGCGGGGGGCAGGGGGAGCCAGCGACCAGGTGTGGAGGGACCAGCGTCAGGAAGTGCATCAGAGGTCTCCGGGTTGAGGCGCTCTGCCAGGAGGTGCAGCGATGCATCTCCAGCCACCCCTGAACCCGTAGAGACAAAGAGCAGCCGCAAGGCTGGCCCTGCAAGTTGTGGGACTACAAGTGCAAGAAGTTCCGGAAGCACAGGTATTGTGACAACAAGGCCTGACAATGTGGACTGTGATACTCCTCCTGGAGCAAAGCTAAATGCCCACGGATGTGTGGAGGAGGATTGGGGGATGCCTAGGGCCCGGGAGTCTGGAGTCCCCCATAACTCTCGTGTGGCAGAACACATCCGTGGATATGAGGAAGCAAGGGGCAGCTTGTATAGGCTCCAGGAGGAGGTACGGGAAGCAAAAGCCCTGATGGAAACTGCGGCGAAACGACAGAAAGCTGAGCTGTCAGCCCGGATTAAACAGCTGAAAAATGAAATAAGGATACTGGAGAAGAAGAGAACTTTTATTTTAGAGAACAGCGGGCCATTTAGGGAAAAACTTTTAAATGAAGACCGCTTTCATACAATGGAGAGAGAGAAGCAGAGACGGCTGAGGGGGCTTCAGCCACGGGTGGAGGAGGAAGGAGACGCTGCGGAGACCGATAATGTTGAGCCAAATCCACTCGGGGGTCTGCAACATCTCACCCCATACAGTGGGCTCCCTGCAGGGCAAGTGGCGATGTCATCTGGCCGTGGCTCTGGCGGTTCGGGGGATGAGAGCAGCACCAGTCACCAGGGAGGGGCGCTGATGGCCCAGATCCAGCTCCTGGAGTCCCCAGGTCGCCTCCAGGACTTCACGTTTGGGGATGAGTTACCAGAGGAGGCACCTGGGGGAAGGAAAAAGAAGCTAAAGAAGACCAAGCTCCAGGAGCAGGTAACATTTGTATATACCCCCCTCCCTGAGCCCCCCGGACTGGCCGCAGGGTCAGCTCACTGTGTGAACCCCATTTCTCAGCCCAGCCTGAGTTCGGCTGTGAGGTCGGACAGTGATATTTGCCCAGCGATGGGCATGGATGGCTCTGGCACATTGGGCTGCTCCCTAACGGGAGGGGGAGGGCGGCTTTGTGCCAGAGTCAGCCGCGGGAGCTCCGGTGGCTCTGAGCGTTGGCACTGCTGTTCCTTTGGAGCAGCGGTGTCATCGTGAAAGAGCTGCTGGGGCCAAGATGTCTTCGCCTCCCAGAAAGACTGGACTAAAACCTTTATTTTGTATTGGCGCCGCTTATCCAGAACAGCGGCGCCCAGGAGCAGAAAACTCCAGTACTGATGAGGCGGAGGGTACCAGTAAAAACAGGGCTGGGGCCACTAACAAACAGGCTAGGCAGGCTTCCCGGTCCTTGTATAAAGGACCGGTGACCTGTCCTGTGGTGGTGGCTCCAGCTCTGGTACCCAGTGATGCTGATGGTACACTATCTGCACCAGAACGCACCGGTCCAGCCAGTATGAATGAGGAGGTTAATGTTGGAGTGAATTGTAGTATGGGCTGTAGCACGGGTGGAGGTATGGGGGGCACATCAGCTAAAACAGGCAATAATGGTGTGAGTATGGATTATGTGGAGGAGGGTGGTGAAGGGGCACAGATTAGTGGTGGGGATGTAGGGCCTGGTCCAGTTGCACCCCCAGCGATGGCAGCACCGGTACGCAGCTACGCAAATGTCACCGCTGGGGGGAGGGGGGCACCTTCCTCGTCTTCTGGCTCTGGGGGGGGGCAATTTGCAGCAGCGTCTCCTGGGGGCCTTGAGGAGAGGGGAGAGATCAATCAATGTAGAGGGTAGGGAGGTTGATCTATCCTTTTGGATAGAAAGACATGGTCTTTCAGCCTTCCGAGAGGAAAGAGGGGGGGATACTGTGTGGTCCCTCCCAACAGCCGGGCCAGGTGGTCTCCGAAGGAATGTGGTCCTGCTGAAGTTGGGCTTTAAGGCAGCTGACATCTACGCCTTAATACATCCTTATGGTACCCCTGAGTTCGATATCAGCTTTGTTCGGCCAGAGGGGCTTGAGCTCTTCTGGTCGAATTATGAGCTGGTAAAGAATAAGCCCGGCTGGCGAGACTTTGCCATTCAGGCGGTGTCTCGCCAAAACAATGTCAAGAAAGTGACCGTTTTAACCCGTAACGAATCACTTTCTTGTATTGACATCATGACGTGGCTAGGTCGGTATGGAGAGGTGGTGGAGGTCCCAAAAAAGAACAGGGATGAATATGGCATCTGGTCAGGGGCCTGGACGTTTATGGTCAAGCTTAAGCTTTCAGGAAACACCGTTACCCATATACCATCTGCGACCTTCCTCGGAAGGGATCGTATCCAGATCTTCTACCAGGGTCAGCCGAAGCTCTGTCACAGATGTGGTGACCCCACACATTTTAGTGCCAATTGCACTGTGCAGAAGTGCACTCTGTGTGGGGAAATAGGCCATCTCGCTGCATCTTGTGCAGAGATTAGGTGTCACCTGTGTGGTGACTTAGGTCACCCATTCAGTCGCTGCCCTCGTTCCTTTGTCAACGCGGTTGTTGCCCCAGTGGGGGTAAGCCATGAGGTGAACTCTGCTGGGGGGATGGCTGGCGGGGATGAAGGGGTGCAGGGGCCAGGGAAGAAAAGTAAGCAGAAGACGCCTGCCCAACTGAGGCGTCTCAAGAAGCGTCAAAGGGATAGGGAGATTCGGGAGTCACAGGAGCATCAGCCAGCTGAGGTGGCTTCTGATCCTGTCCCTGCGACCAGTGTTACTGCTGAGGCCCTGGGGGATAGTGAACTGGATGAGGAGACTGGAAGGATCCGCAAAGAGGAGGATACTGTCTCCTCGCTGTCCTCCCATGGTGAGAGCGCGGATGAGGACAGAGGGAGATGGGCAGAAACAAAGCGGGGTACTCGGAGGAATAAGAAAAAGGGAGATTTAAAATCTTCTCCCACCCGCCAGATGCCAAAGGAAGGTACAACTGACCCCCCTCTGATTGGTCTCTCCAACCGGTTCCGAGCCCTCCGCGACATTTCCTCTTCGGAGGAGGAGGCTGGGGGTGAGGTTCCGGATGTTGCGGTGGGGCCCACAGGGGACCCTGAGTCCTCTCTCCCTGGGGAACCTATGTCTTCAGGGGCCCCCCTGAAGACTGGCTCAGAGTCAGGGGACGAGGAAAATGTAAATAAAGGGAAAATGGACACATCCATCTCACTAAAAAGGGGTAAACCATCATCTGATGAGGAGGGTGGTGGGGTGGATGGGAAGGATGGTGGGAAAAAGAAAGCTGTCTAACTCAATCACCCTTGATGGCGGCACCCTCTCCGTTGACTCTGGCATCCATTAATGTTGCCAGCATAAAGTCAGATACGGCTCGATTTGCGGCCTATGATTTTTTTGCCCATATTAATGCTGATATTTTATTTTTGCAAGAGACCAGGCTAACAGATATGTCATCTATCTACAAGGCTAAAAGAGAGTGGAGGAATGGGCCCTCCTACTGGTCTCTTGGGGCCGAGCCGTATAGCGGAGTGGCGGTCCTTTTTACCGCAGCGGTAGAATGCCGACGGGTTATCGAGTTAGAAATGGGGAGGTGCCTGATCTTAGATGTCCTCATGAAGGGACAAGAACTTCGCCTTATTAACATCTACGGCCCACAGTCTAAGTGGGACCGGAAGTGTCTCTTTATGAGGATCAAGCCCTATCTTTTAACAAGTCGGCAGGTGGTCTTTGGAGGGGACTTTAATGCTGTCACGAGGCCCCAAGACAGGGGAGGTGCCAGAGACAAGCTGACTTATGATAGCGTCGCCCTTAATAGCATAGCGAGTGAGGCTCGCCTGGTGGATGTCCACATCCGGCACACCCCAGGCCACGCGGGATTCACCTATCATAGGGGTAGTTGTAGGTCTAGGATAGATAGGTTTTTTTTAAAGGAGGAGGCCGTCTCTTCAGCAGTGTCTGTTGTTGAGGTGGAGTTCTCCGATCACTGTTTAATTTTGTTTTCTCTGAATGTCACAGAGACCCCCCGGATGGGCAGAGGCTATTGGAAGCTGAATTCGTCTCTCTTGGAAGAAGCGGAGATAAGACAGTCCTTTGAGGATTTTCTTCAGAGCCAGGTACCATTGCTGGGCCTTTGTAGCAGTAAGTCAGAGTGGTGGGAGATCTTCAAGGAAAGGGTTGCGAGATTCTTCCGCCAGCTCTCGGGCCTCAGAAGCCTAAACAGGTACCGTTTGTACCAGGGCCTGAGGAAGAAACTTGAGAACCTTGTCTCGACTGGAGGTAGTCGTGACGATATCTCCAGAGTGAAGTCCTTGTTGATGAAGTGCCAGTATGACAGACACGCATCTTTGGTTTTTGAGAGGGATTACGGGAAGTACCGCTCGCCCGACCCTTACAGAAACTGCAAGATGTCAGTGAATAGTAAAATAGTCTCAGGACTGATTGATAGTACGGGATCCTTGAAAAGGTCCAGATCAGGGATCCTGGAGGTCGTCAGATCCTTCTACTCGCACCTCTTGGGAAGGAAGGATCTAGATCGAGATAAGGTATCAGCTTTCTTGGCTGAAACCGTCCCTGAACCAGGAGTAGACTCCTCTCTTGACGTTTTGACAGAGATGATCCGGGAAGAGGAAGTCAGGATGGCTATTGATGGGCTTGCCCTCAAGAAGTCACCCGGTCCGGATGGCTTAACATCTGAGTTCTATAAGACCTTTAAGGACACTTTGGTTCCCCTCTTGACTGGGGTTTTTAATGAGTGTCTATCCTCGGGCACTCTGCCAAAGTCAATGAGGAGGTCAGCGCTGATCATCCTGTCAAAGGGTAAAGACCCGTCCCACATTGAGAATTGGCGTCCCATAGCGCTTCTCAATGTGGACCGAAAGATTCTGGCAAAAGTGCTGTTTAACCGGCTGGTGGAGTTTGCACCCCGGCTCCTTTCGGGGGCTCAGCATTGCTCTGTTCCGGGCCGCAGTACATTTAGTGCTGTGCTCAGTGTCCGAGAGGCTGTGGAGCAGGGTAGGGCTGGCCACTGGAAGGGGTACTTGCTGTCCTTGGATCAGGCAAAAGCGTTTGATCGGGTTAACCATGAATACCTCTGGTCTGTTCTTCTGAGATATGGCCTGCCGGGGGGGTTTGTTGATTGGCTTAAGACCTTGTACGCAGGGGCAGAGAGTTTCCCGCTTGTGAATGGTTGGATTGGCCGCTCTTTTGAGGTTGGGTCTGGCGTCCGTCAGGGTTGTCCTTTGAGCCCGTTGCTGTACGTGTTTGCAATTGATCCTTTCCTTAGGAGGATTGATTGTGGACCGTTGGCGGGGGTGAGAATGGACCTGGCGGTGCCGGATTTGGCTCTGAGGGCGGTAGCGTATGCTGATGATGTCACCGTGTTTGTCTCCTCACAAGAGGAAGGCCAATGGGTGATGTCAGAGGTGGACCGCTACTCGGAGGCATCCGGGTCCAAGATCAACCGGGATAAGTGCGAGAGTCTCTGGCTGGGAGGGGGAGATCCTGGTTTTGATCTCCCGGACGCCCTTCCAGAGCCCCAGGAATCTGCAAAAGTTCTCGGCATCGAATTTGGCCAAGGGGATTACCCCAAACAAAACTGGGACAGCAGGCTTAAGATCGCCGCTCAGAAGGTGGATCAGTGGAAGGGTTGGTCTTTGACCCTCGGGGAAAGGGTTAACCTGATCAAAACATTCCTGCTCCCTTTACTGATATATCTGGGCAGTGTATGCATGTTGCCAGAACTTCTTTGGACCCGGGTCTACAGTGTGTTCTTCCAGATGTTATGGGGGAACAGACTGAACCTAGTGAAGAGGGAGGTTACTTACCGTACGAGGAGACTAGGGGGGTTGTGTATGGTCAACCCTGTGGTGTTCCTAGTGAATACCTTTCTTAAGACCAATATAGCAAACCTCTGGTCAGAGAGGGCTCCTCCGTGGGTATCCTCCTGTAGGGGATGGTTTTGGCCTTTCTTCCAGGAATGGGAGACAGGAGGGCAAGTGAAGGATCTTCGCACACCACACGGGCATCTCCCGGCTTATACTACCCTGGTTCTGAAGGTTATTCGTCGGTGGGGTCTGGGGATGGGGGAGATTAGGACTCTGTCGAGGAAATTCCTTGACAAGAGGGTCCTGTCTTCTCATTTCCAGAGGCCATTGGCGCTCAAGGACTGCCCAAGTCGGGATCTGGAGGTGGGTTTAGAGCTTTTGAATTCTATCAGGATCCCCTTGAAGTTTTGGGACTTGACTTGGCGCTGCTTCCACGGGAAACTGTGTGTGAGGGACAATCTGAAGTGCAGGAGCTCTGATGACCGGGGATGTCCCCGCGAAGAGTGTGGAGGCATGCTGGAAAGCATGGAGCATTTTCTGCTTCATTGTCCCTTTAACACAGAGGTTTACACCAGGGTGGGCGCTTCCATTGGTTGGCCTTGGCTGGCCAGTCTCTCCTATGCGGAATGGGCCTATGGGGCATTCAGAAACCTTGGAGGCTGGGACCGGTGCACTTTATTCCTAGTCAGCTCAGTGGTTAGGTACTACACGTGGAACGCACGGTGTTTAGTGTCGACGCAGCGTAAAATCCTCCCTGTGGATGTGGTGGTTAGGAACATTCTCGGTGACCTGGTGAAGGTGCGTTCTCTGGAGTACGAGAGGCTGGGTGCTGGCAGGGCCTCTCGTCTATGGAGGGGCTCTGCCTTTAAAGTGCCTTAGCCTGTTGTCTCCCCCTGGTGGTGGGCTGATGCTGGCACATTAGTCTTTTTGTTTTGAGCAGTTGGTTTATGGTAATATAGGGCTTGCAGGCGCTGAACTTGAGCTTTAGGGGTTTGTTGTTTGGCTTATAGTGTTATATGTATTTGTTATTGTATTTATTGTTGTAGTCTATTTGTATACTTATGTATTGTATATATTGTTAGTCTGTGTATATTTTATGTAATGTATATATTGTATATATTGTGTGATGCCACCTGGGGTTTGGGTTTAGTTTAGGTTGGGTGGTGGGTTAAAAAGGGGGGAGGGGGTTTGTATGGGACTTTTATATATACAGAAAATCCTGGACTGGTTCATGGACGTCTGGTAACATGTACTGGGGGCATGGGATGCGGGACCAGCTCAGGGCCAAAAAAAAAAAAAGTGGTGTTATTTTGTTTGTGTTGGTTTTTATTATTTTGTATATATTATTATTGTTGTTGTTGTTATTCTTTTTGGTATATTACTGGTATTGGGTTTTTGGTATTGCAACTGGGCCAGGAAATTCACATTTAGTATTAGTGTATATAGTTTATTAGTATGGTATGGGTATTATGGGTATTATAGGAATATGTCTTTTGTAAATATTGTATATATTTGTTTGTGTGCAGGAATGAGTGTGGGGTGGACCGGTGTTGTATTTTATGCTATGGTGTTGGTTTTATGATCGTTATATTGATATGTTCTGTCGGATATGATATGTTTATGTTTTGTAATTTTTTTATTGTTATGTTTGAAATTTTAATAAAAGATCTACAGGATATAACTCAGGATCAGTACAGTAGACAGGTTTTGATAAATCTCCCCACAGTGACCCCACCAGCAGAATAGTGAGTGCAACTCTAGTGTATACAGGATATAATTCAGAATCAGTACAGGATGAATGCAGTTCTGGAATATACAAGAAAATACTTCTGATCCTGAGTTACATTCTATATTAAGGGTACGTTCACAGGGGTTGATCCACAGTGTATTTTACACTGTGCATCCGCCACTGAAGGACCGCTACAGCGTGCCTTTAGATGTGCCTGCTCGGAGCGACATTCGCGTATTCGAAAATTAACATATATGAATATTAGCATATACAAAATTAGCATACGCGAAAATTCGCATATGCGAAAATTAGCATATGCGAATTTTCGCATATGCGATTTTTCGCGCGCCAGTCTCACACAGTAGTATTACAGCCTTCTTTACACCACACAAGCTGGAAGCAGAGAGGGGTGATCACTGTGATGTGTACTGTGAAAAAAAAAAAATACGAATATTCGTAATTACGAATATATAGCGCTATATTCGCGAAATTCGCGAATTCGCGAATATGCGATATTCGCGAATAATATTCGAATTGCGAATATTCGTGAGCAACACTATGCACTGCACAAAAATGTGTATTTTGGCTGGCATTTGACAAAGGGCTTTTCCTCTTCTTGCGCTAGGCTTTGACTTTTCATACAGCCATTTCGATCTATAGATGTTTTGCTCGTCTTTGCATTCTGAGATGTGATCAAGAGAACAGTAGACCTTATTGATTTTCTTTATGAACTTGCTAAAGGCTAGCTTTTAATTTAAACAGTGCACTTGGCTGAAGAGGTTTATTTTGATTTTAAAAAATGGGTCATAGGAACTTATACTAGCATATCATGTCTATATTTTTGTTGTTGTTATTAAAAACTCAATAAAAAAAAGAAAAAGGTTCACAGTCTTAAGATCGAGTATCATATTAAAAAGTATGGAACTTACTGTCATATCTGTTTTACTCCTAGATACAGATCTGACTTTGAATCTTACCTAATGACAATAGAGATATCCATAGAGAAATGTTCATCATGCCACATAAGTGTGTGTAGATTTTGCCTTCTATGAATTATGTTTTAGAAATTCTGGTGATCAGTATAGAAAAGATCAGATACAATAACTAAGCAACAAATCAACCAGTTGCTTACGAAGGAGCAACAAGCAGAAGCAGAAAAAGCAGGAAGCTAAACATAAGCAGACCAATGCTTTATAATCATTTAAGTTGGAGGTGCCAATAGGAGCCTCTGTTGAAAATTCAGTCAAAAATATAAGACTAATTGAGTTGCTTTTTTGTTGAGTTAAATGCACCATGATGGAATCCCAATAGACTCTAATAAGGGGGATCTTTCAGCTCTTTATCATGCTCAGATATAGGCATGCAGCTATAGGGAGATAAAACAAATAAAACCTTTCTCTTAACTGCTGTCTGTTTGCAGAGTTATAAAATCATGTATTCCTTGAGAACATGAGCTTAGACGTAAACAAGATTTTATAACATGAGCACTTGAGCTTAGACGTAAACATGATTTTATAACATTGCAAACAGCCATCAGCTAAGAGACAGGTATCATTTGTTTTGCTCTCTATCTGCTATCTGCCCCTTTCTGCAGCTTTAAGCATGATAAGGAGCTGCCAAATTTTCTTCAAAATCTTTGGTGGGCCCTGGTGTCCATCACTTAATGGATTGCCATTATTTTCGGTTTTCTGCTTCTGTGGGTGTAAATAACTAGTCCAGATGTCAATGAAGCCTTGAAGCTCTAGCTAAAGACAAAGACTTAGCTCTAAATACAGATACTACACTCTTAGGGAATCTGTTGGATCGTTTCACATAGTGTATCACACTTCCATGCACTTTCACAGTCCTGCCTTTAGATTTGTGTACTTCTACATGTGAGCTGAGCAGTATGCATATTTTTTCTTGTATGCAAATAAGCAGCAACTGCTCACAGGGAGGTTACAGGGTACAGGGTCCTTGGATAGGTGATAAGATGTCCAGAGGCGGAGTACCCCTTTAACCCCTTAAGGACCAGGCCATTTTACACCTTAGGACCAGAGCGTTTTGTGAACATCTGACCACTGTCACTTTAAACATTAATAACTCTGGAATGCTTTTAGTTATCATTCTGATTTCGAGATTGTTTTTTCGTGACATATTCTACTTTAACATAGTCGTAAAATTTTGTGGCAACTTGCATCCTTTCATGGTGAAAAATCCCAAAATTTGATGAAAAAAATGAAAATTTTGCATTTTTCTAACTTTGAAACATCCTGCTTGTGAGGAAAATGGATATTCCAAATAATTATTTTTTTGGATCACGTATACAATATGTCTACTTTATGTTTGCATCATAAAATTGACGTGTTTTTACTTTTGGAAGACACCAGAGGGCTTCAAAGTTCAGCAGCAAATTTCCAATTTTTCACAAAATTTTCAAACTCCCTATTTTTCAGGGACCAGTTCAGATTTGAAGTGGATTTGAAGGGTCTTCATATTAGAAATACACCACAAATTACCCCATTATAAAAACTGCACCCCCAAAGTTTTCAAAATGATATTCAGTCAGTGTTTTAACCCTTTAGGTGTTTCACAGGAATAGCAGCAAAGTGAATGAGAAAATTCACAATCTTCATTTTTTACACTCGCATGTTCTTGTAGACCCAATTTTTAAATTTTTACAAGGGGTAAAAGGAGAAAATTTATACTTATATTTGTAGCCCAATTTCTGTCGAGTAAGCACATACCTCATATGTCTATGTAAAGTGTTCGGCGGGCGCAGTAGAGGGCTCAGAAGCGGAGGAGCGACAAGGGGATTTTGGAGAGTACGTTTTTATGAAATGGTTTTTGGGGGGCATGTTGCATTTAGGAAGCCCCTATGGTGCCAGAACAGCAAAAAAAAATTCACATTTTTGCAAGGGTTAATAGCAGAAAAGACCGCCAAAATTTGTAACCCCATCTCTCATGAGTATGGAGGTACCCCATAAGTTGACCTGAAGCGCACTGCGGGCGATCTACAATGCTCAGAAGAGAAGGAGTCATATTTGGCTTTTTGAGAGCAAATTTTGCTAAGGGGGCATGTCGCAGTTAGGAAGCCCCTATGGTGCCAGGACAGCAAAAAAAAAACACATGGCATCATATTTTGGAAACTAGACCCCTTGGGGAACGTAACAAGGGGTAAAGTGAACCTTAATACCCCACAGGGGTTTCACGGCTTTGGCATATGTAAAAAAAAAATTTTGACCGAAAATGCTTGGTTTCCCAAAATTTTAACATTTTTACAAAGGGTTAAAGCAGAAATTACCCCCCAAAATTTGAAGCCCAATTTCTCCCGATTCAGAAAACACCCCATATGGGGTTGAAAAGTGCTCTGCTGGTGCACTACAGGTCTCAGAAGAGAAGGAGTCACATTTTGGCTTTTTGGAAGCAAATTTTGTTCTGGGGGCATGCCGCATTTAGGAAGCCCCTATGGTGCCAGGACAGCAAAAAAACAAACAAAAAAACACATGGCATCATATTTTGGAAACTAGACCCCTTGGGGAACGTAACAAGGGGTAAAGTGAACCTTAATACCCCACAGGGGTTTCACCACTTTGGCATATGTAAAACAAAAATCTTTTTTTTCACTAAAATGTGTGTTTCCCCCCAAATGTAACATTTTTTGCAAGGGTTAATAGCAGAAAAGAACCCCAAAATTTGTAACCTCTTCTGAGTATGGAGGTACCCCATAAGTGGACGTCAAGTGCACTGCAGGGGCGCCACAATGCTCAGAAGAGAAGGAGTCCCATTTGCAAACTTTACTGAAATGGGGGGGAAATGTTGCATTTAGGAAGCCCCAATGGTGCCAGGACAGCAAAATAACCCCCACATGGCATACCATTTTGGAAACTAGACCCCTTGAGGAATGTAACAAGGGGTACAGTGAGCATTTACCCCCCCACTGGTGTCTGTCAGATCTTTGGAACAGTGGGCTGTACAAAATTTTTAATTTGCACAGCCCACTGTTCTAAAAATCTGTCTGACACCAGTGGGGTGTAAATTCTCACTGCACCCCTCATTACATTCCGTGAGGGGTGTAGTTTCCGAAATGGGGTCACATTTGGTTTTTTTTTTTGCGTTTGTCAAAACCGCTGTAACAATCAGCCACCCCTGTGCAAATCACCTCAAATGTACATGGTTCACTCTCCCTTCTGGGCCTTGTTGTGCGCCCCCAGAGGACTTTATGCCCACATATGGGGTATCTCCGTACTCAGGAGAAATTGCATTACACATTTTGGCGGGCTTTTTTTTCCCTTTTACCTCTTGTCAAAATGAAAAGTATAGGGCAACACCAGCATGTTAATGTAAAAAATTAAATTTTTTTACACTAACATGCTGGTGTAGACCCCAACTTCACCTTTTCATAAGGGATGAAAGCAGAAAAAGCCCCCCAAAATGTCTAAGGTAATTTCTCCCGAGTACGGCGATGCCCCATATGTGGCCCTAAACTGTTGCCTTGAAATACGACAGGGCTCCAAAGTGAGAGTGTGCATTTGAGGCCTGAATTAGGGATTTGCATAGGGGTGGACATAGGGGTATTCTACGCCAGTGATTCCCAAACAGGGTGCCTCCAGCTGTTGCAAAACTCCCAGCATGCTTGGACAGTCAACGGCTGTCCGGCAATACTGGGAGTTGTTGTTTTGCAACAGCTGGAGGCTCCATTTTGGAAACAGGGGCGTACCAGACGTTTTTCATTTTTATTGGGGAGGGGAGGGGGGCTGTGTAGGGGTATGTGTATGTATGTATGTAGTGTTTTTTACTTTTTATTTTATTTTGTCTTAGTGTAGTGCAGTTTAGTGTTTTTAGGGTACAGTCACATGGGCGGGGGATTACAGCGAGTTTCCCGCTGCGAGTTTGAGCTGCCGCGCAAAATTTGCTGCATCGCAAACTTGCAGCCTGATACTCACTGTAAGCCCCCTGCCCATGTGAATGTACCCTGTATATTCACAAGGGGGGAACCTCCAGCTGTTGCAAAACTACAACTCCCAGCATGCACAGTCTATCAGTGAATGCTGGTAGTTATAGTTTTGCAACAGCTGGAGGCACACGGGTTGGGAAACACTGAGTTAGGAAACAGACTATGTTTCCCAACCAGTGTGCCTCCAGTTGTTGCAAAACCACTACTCCTAAGCATTCTCAGGCATGCTGGAAGTAGTAGTTCGGCAACATCTTTAGAGCCAGATGTTGCCGAACTACAACTCCCAGCATGCTTGGAGTTGTATTTTTGCAACATCTGGAGGACTACAGTTTACAGATCACTAATACAGGTGTTCCCAATCTGTACCCTTCCAGATGTTGCAAAACTACAACTCCCAGTATGCCAAAACTGTCCAGGCATGCTGGGAGTTGTAGTTCTGCAACATCTGAAGGGCCAGATGTTACAGAACTACAACTCCCAGCATGCCTGGACAATAAGGGCATGCTGAGGATGTGTAGTTTTGCAACATCTGGAAGGGCACAGTGGTCTCCAAACTGTGGACCTCCAGATGTTGCAAAACTGCAACTCCCAGTATGCCCAGACGCCAAGGGCTGTCTGGGCATGCTGGGAGTTGTAGTATACAGGGTCCCATTACAGCAATGCATGTCGCAACGGCGACGTGCATTGCTGTAAAGGGCCCGACTGCGGCTGAAGAGGAACTCGCCTGTCGCCGCCGTCTTCATCGCCGGGATCCGGGTCTTCAGGGACGAAGTAAGTACCGGGGCCGGGCCCCAGCACTCCCCCGTCCCCCGCCGCGTCCTCCGGTCTTCCTCCCCAGTCCTCTCCGGACTGGGCGGGCAGGGCGGGAGGAAGTAACCGCCCCCCCCCCTGCGATTGGTCGGTTAGCTAACCGACGGATCGCAGGGGATAGGAGGAGGTGGCAGGCTTGCCACCTCGCTCCTATACTCCAGCATGGTCCTGGCTGTCTGTGACAACCGGGATCATGCAAAATTACCGGGCGGTCGGGTCCCAGAGACCCGATCAGCCCGGTATCGCCGCAAATTGCTCGCGCGATTTCGCCGGCCATTTGCGGCGATTGCCGACATGGGGGGCCCCCCTCGGCGTTTGCCCTGGAGCCCTGCTGAAGGATTTCAGCAGGGATCCGCTTCCGATCTCTGCCCGGCGCGCGGCAGAGACCGGAGAAACACCAGGGCGTTCTGGAACGTCCTTGGTCCTTAAAGCCCAGGCTGTGGGGACGTTCCAGAACGCCCTTGGTCCTTAACTGGTTAAGGACTCAGCAAATTTTTATTTTTACGTTTTCATTTTTTCCTCCTCGCCTTCTTAAAATCATAACTATTTTATATTTTCATCCACAGACGAGTGTGAGGGCTTGCTTTTGTGCAACCAGTTGTCCTTTGTAATGACATCACTCATTTTACCATAAAATGTATGGCACAACCCAAAAAATGCTATTTGTGTGGGGAAATTCGAAAGAAAACCGCAATTTTGCAAATTTTGGAAGGTTTCGTTTTCACGCTGTACAATTTACAGTAAAAATTACATGTTTTCTTTATTCTTTGGGTCAATACGATTAAAATGCTACCCATGATTACATACTTTTCTATTATTGTACCGCTTTAAAAAAATCGCAAACTTTTTAACCGAATTAGTAAGTAAAATCCCTCTATTTTGCTGACCTACAGCATTTTTCCGTATAAGCGGCGGTATGAGGTCTAATTTTTTGTGCCGTGATCTGTACTTTTTATTGATATCACATTTGCTTATATAAAACTTTTAATACATTTTTATTCAAATTTTTTTTGGGAATAAAGTGTTACAAAAAAAGCAGCAAATTTTGATATTTTTTTACGTTTAAGCCATTTACCGTAAGGGTTAATTAACATTATATTTTATTAGTTCGGATATTTACGCACGCGATGATACCAAACATGTTTATAAATTTTATATATATTTTTTTTTTTACACTTTTTGGGGTTAAATTGGGAAAAAGGGATAATTTACATTTTTATGGGGGGGGGAGGGGATTTTTCAATTTTTTTTACTTTTATTTTTACACTTTAATAGTCCCCCTATGGGACTATCTATAGCAATCACTTGATTGCTAATACTGTTTAGTGCTATGCATAGGGCATAGCACTGATCAGTGCTAGCAGTCATCTTCTGCTCTGGTCTGCTCGATCTCAGACCAGAGCATAAGACCCCAGGAGACGGCCGGAGGCAGGTGAGGGAACCTCCGTCCGCAATTATGGATGATCGGATCCTTGTGGCAGCCCTGGGGACGATCTGATCATCCATTTTGCAAATACCTTGATCTGTATTTATCACGGCATCTGAAAAGTTAATGGTACACATCAGCGGGTCCCTGGCTGTCACATTAAGTGTGACAATATCGCTCTTGTAGTATGTGTAGGGGATGAGGCGAGTCCCGCGCACTCGCAACATCTGCATCTGCGTCCACTGATCGGATGCCCTTGCGCAGAGGGTGCGGAGGGCCCCGTAACATCTGCAGTGCCCCGGCTCGGGTACACCGGATAGATGCCCTTGCGGGAGGAAGGAGAGAGGTATGGTGCTCACAAGCTCTACAAAGTATCCAGTACATGGACAGGAGATGTGTAGGGGATCTCCTGCGCTCGTTACCACTGCAGCGCATAATACGTTCAAAGTTCACAGTCTTCCTGCACTAATAGCGCATAATATGAGCCTCTGGTCATACAGTGCTCGTAGGTAATGTAGTAGATGTCTCGTAACTTCAAAGGGCATCAGCAGGGTGTGTTAGAGTGATGATAATACTCAGGCAGGATGGTTGAGAGGATGGAATTGGCAACAGTGTGATATTGAATATGCAAAAATTGTGAAATATGCAATCAGACATTGCAGGAAATAAGCAATAACAAGTCCAGCTGGAAAGAGTGTACTTCTTGATATCATAGGGGTTGTGGGGGGGGGGGGGGGGGGGAGGACTCGAGGCCCAGCTGTCAGGGTGGTGAGAAGGGGGACATCATAGGTAGTGGAATAAATGAATAAGTTCCGTCATTTCGTTCAGGCCTTGTGGTTGCAATGAACCCAGGTTATAGATCCAAAACGTTTCTTTCTTCACCAGTGCTTTAAATCTATTTGTCAGATATCCGGGCATCTGGTCAATCGGAAGGATCAATGTGGGATTGTTATTTCCAGGATGAATCCTGCTGCAGTGGCGTGAAGGGCCATGTAGTTGATAGCATTTCTTGATGTTTGCCCGGTGTTGGTTTAGTCTTATATGCAGTGGTTGCATGGTTCTTCCCACATACTGTTTCTTGCACTCACACTCAATCAGGTATATAATATACCTAGATTGGCATGTGAGGCGTTTCTTTATTGGGAATGATTTGCCTGTGCTGGTGCTCCTAAATGATGTTTCTCTATGCAGAATAGTCTGCCAGCACATACACCTTAACGTATTGCATCTATATGATCCTTTCTTTGCAGTGGACTCGAGGTCTGTGTTTCAAGGAATGGCACTTAAGTTTGCTTGGGGAAATCATCCCCCAAAGGGTAGGAGCTCTACAGAATGTAATTCCTGGCTTTTGGGGATGGTATCTTTCAGATACGGGTCAGATAAAAGAATATGCCTATGATTTTGTAGAATGTTCCTTATGGCATGTTGCCCTACCCAATATGTTGTCACGAAATTGAAGCCAAAGGGGCTTCAATTTTGTGACATTGCGAAATGCGTTGTCGACTGTTTTGTACAATAAAAAATGCTGTTTGAAACCATCTAGAAGTTTGGCATCTTTACAACTTTGTCTCCTGATCCAGCAAGTGCCAGACAAGTGTCCTTTTCTCTTAAACCTCACCAAGAGTGCGGATATCTACAACACTGAATAAATCACCCTCTGCTGCAATGTAAATTAGTGAGTGCACGATCTGTCAGTGTTTAATATTGTGTCTCCACACACAGCCATTCATTTCTAATCATTGGCAATAAACGTAAGTACACTCCTAAGTGGAAATGTCCAAATTGGGCACAATTAGCCATTTTCCGTCCCGGTGATGTGACTCCCGGTGTTACAAGACTTCAGGTGTTACTGTGGAACAGGTGTTATCGCTCTTACACTCTGTATTACTGGTCACTGGAAGTTCAACATGGCACCCTTATGGCAAAGAACTCTCTGAGGATCTGTAGAGAAAAAGTTGTTTCTCTACATAAAGATGACCTAGGCTATGTTAACACAGCAGAATTTCTGCTATTCTGCTCAAAAAAGACTAAATCTTTTTTTGCAGTTTTGTGGAATTTGAATGGAGGTTTTATGATTTTATGATTTTGATTTACACTCAAAATTAGAGTCCCAAGAACTTCAATGAGGCTCTGAATGGAATTCTGCAACATTTAAAGACATATCTTATAATGTGCGGGAATCTGGAATGCAGAATTTCTGCAGTAGAAATCCTGCTGTGTGAATGAAACAGTGGTTTCCCCGCTGAAGTTAGTGGCCCAGATTTATTAATCAGCTTGAATCCCACCCTAATTGTCTGTTTTTTTCCCATAGCAACCAATCAAAGCTCAACTTTCTCCTTACCAGAGCTCGTGAGTTATGAAAGTTAAGCTGTGATTGTTTGTTAAAGGTGAAAATCAGACAATTTAAGTCTGATTGATAAATCTAGGCAAATGTGTGGAATGTCTGTGCAGAATTTTCCAGCAGAATTCTGTGCGGACATTCTGCTGTGTGAACTTGGCTTTAGGCTATAAGAAGATGCCGAGATCCTGAAACTGAGCTCTAGCACGGTGGGCAAGACCATATATTGGTTTCACAGGACAGGTTCCACTCAGAACAAGCCTTGTCATGGTCTACCAAATAAATTTAGTGACAAATCCAGAGTTTGTCTATGGAGAATAGATGTATAAGTGCTAACAGCATTGCTATAGAGGTTGAAGGGGTGCTGGATCAGCCTGTCAGTGCTCAGATCATACACTACACACTGTATCTATTTGTTCTTCATGTTTGTCATCCCAGAAAGCCTGCAAACAGTTTGCTAGGACATGGATTACTGGAACCATACCTTGTGGTCCGATGATTGGTTATATTTAGCTACATGCACTCCCAATTTTTTTTAGGAATACATAGTGATCTGCATGATTTTTCTAGTTTGTATATTTAACTGTCCATTATTTATATTTTCAACAGATTTGTGATACTGTTTAGTTTTCTCAAAATATATGTTGTTTTTATGTGACACTCAGCTGTGTCTGATAAGGTTTACGGTCCTGGAGTTAGTGGCTAGTGATGAGCGAACTTTTCAAAAATTCGGTTCGGCCGATTCGCCAAATTTTCCGAAAAAGTTCATTTCGATCCAAATTTTTTCGCGGCAAATCTATATTAAAAAAGGCTATTTCTAGCCTACATACAGTCTCTACAGGGGTATAGAACACTTTGCTGTGTTCTAAAATGCATATGGAGTGTGCTGGGTTAGTGAAATAATACTGTTATTCAGAATAACATGCAGATTACCGGCATTGCTTTTAGAATCACTGCCGCACAGCAGCACAATGACAGAGCCCGATGGTGGCATCAGTGTCAGGAGACCATACAGTGACTGAATGACACAGCGTGGAGGTGGCAGCATGAGGAGACCATATAGTGACTGAATGGCACAGCGTGGAGGTGTTGGCAGCATGAGGACACCATATAGTGGCTGAATGACACAGTGTGGACATGTTGGCAGCATGAGGAGACCATATAGTGGCTGAATGACAAAGCGTAGAGGTGTTGGCAGCATGAGGAGACCATATAGTGGCTGAATGGCACAGCGTGGAGGTGTTGCCAGCATGAGGACACCATATAGTGGCTGAATGACACAGTGTGGACATGTTGGCAGCAAGAGGAGACCATATAGTGGCTGAATGACACAGCGTGGAGGTGTTGGCAGCATGAGGAGACCATATAGTGGCTGAATGGCACAGCCTGGAGGTGTTGGCAGCATGAGGACACCATATAGTGGCTGAATGACACAGTGTGGACATGTTGGCCGCATGAGGAGACCATATAGTGGCTGAATGACACAGCGTGGAGGTGTTGGCAGCATGAGGAGACCATATAGTGGCTGAATGGCACAGCGTGGAGGTGTTGGCAGCATGAGGAGACCATATAGTGGATGAATGGCACTGCCCGGAGTTGCCAGCAGCATGAGTAGGCACTAGGCCTTCACAATCCCTAAGATTAAAAGATGAATTAAGAAATTTAAACCGAAGATATTGGATAGCGGGTGCTACCTATGAGAAAATTTGAATTTCCCAGACTCAGGCCCAGCAGCGGTATCAGTGAACCATATATTGCCTGAATGACACAGGCTGGAGTTGGCATGACACAGGCTGGAGTTGGCATGAGTACACACCAGGGCTTCACAATCCCTAAGAAAAAACACAATTTTAGAAATTTTTGAAGAACATTTTGGATAGTGGGTGCTACCTATGAGAAAATTAGAAATTCCCAGACCCAGGCCCCACAGCGGCATCAGTAAACCATATATTGCCTGAATGACACAGCCTGGAGTTGGCTGATGCACGAGTACACAGCAGGGCTTCACAATCCCCCACAAAAAACACCACAATTTTAGAAATTTTTGAAAAAGATTTGAGATACCTATAAGAAAATTTGAAATTCCCAGACCCAGGCCCCACAGCGGCATCAGTAAACAATATATTGCCCGAATGACACAGCCTGGAGTTGGCTGACGCACGAGTACACAGCAGGGCTTCACAATCCCCCCCCAAAAAACACAACAATTTTAGAAATTTTTCAAAAAGATTTTGGATCGCGGGTGCTACCTATGAGAAAATTTGAAATTCCCAGGCCCAGCAGTGCCATCATTTTTTGATTTGAAATTTAAATCAAACTTTGAGTGTCCCAGACCCCAGCGTGTGGGTACGAAGGACCAAATATAACAAGCCCCCACAGGGCTCATGTGGCCGTGAGATGTAGGCGCAACCGGCCATTGTTTCCAAGACTTTTCGCCAAGGCAAACCCTGTGAAGAACAGCGTGACACCGCCGTGCCCTGCACACATGGTATGCTGAAGAGCCACTGAGACTTTTCCGGGCAGTGGAGGCTTAAGACATAGTGGAAGATGTGGAGGCGGAGTAGCACACTGTCACAGTACCAACAGGCTGACAGTAGCTGCTGACTGTCCTCTATTAGATCGTCCTCAGTAAATAGTGGAGCTGAACCCACAGAATAAGATACTTCTCTAGGAGAGGGAACAGCATAGGACAAAGGCAATGGGAGAACAGGGACTGCTCCCGGGCCATGGAAACTGAGGGTTGTGTCTGAGGATGGGGGTGTCAGATGTCACTTGTGATGATGTGGATGAGCGTGCTAACCAATCGACGATGGCAGATGGGTTGCTGGTCGAGACACGACCGCTGGGTGATAACGGGAGCTCAGGCCTCTCGCTGCGACTCCTGCTGCCACTCGCCCCTAGTCTGCTGCCAACTCTGCCTGAAGTATTTAGGCCTCGGCCACTCCTCTGTGCACGTCCTGGCACTTCTCTGCCTGAAATACTTAGTGCGTAAATGAGGGTATTACAATACGCTACACTACTCTTTAAACAGTATTTGTCTAGAACAGCAGCAGGTGATTACTTATAGCTGTCATTTCACAGTATGTAGGCCCTTGACAGATTAACCGATACAAGATGGTACACTACTTGGATGTACGTATGCGGTATGCACTGATGAGGGCAGTAATATGCGCAACTATACGCAGAAAAAACTCAGTATTTTTGAAAAACACCAGCCGGTGAATACTATTGTTTGGACTTTGACAGTATGGAGCACCTTGACAGATTAACAGGTACTAAATGGTACAATACTTGGATGTACCTATGCGGTATGCACTGATGAGGGCAATAATATACGCAACAATACGCAGAAAAAATAAGTGTTTTTTAAAAACACCAGCAGCTGATTACTTTTGCCAGGAGTCAGGACTTTCTCTGTATCTAGACTTGTTACAGATACAGAATAGTAGACTGCTTTGATGTAGGCATGTGTTATGCACTTATGAGGGCAGACAAATGCACTACAGTCCACTGAAAAACAGCAGCAGCAGGACAGCAGCAGGACCCAACAGTGCAGCACCACAATAAAAAAAAATACAGGGATTAAACCCTAAATTGCACTCTGTCACACAATTCTGAGCAGCAGATGATTTGTGGAGCAAAAAAAATGCTGAATTGCACTGAAAAATTAGGTGGTAAAATGGTTGATAAAGTTCAGGCAGCTTGTTGATCTGTATGAGGCAGCTAACAGCCATCTGCTCTCTCTGCTGCAATGCTCAATAACGTGAATAGGAGGTTTAGCTATCAATGATCCTTCTCAGTGTGAACAGCACAGCACTCTGCACTCCTGTTCTTCCCCAATGCTGATGTGACTAGCAGTTGTAGTGTAACGCTGTGGTATAAGTTAGTCTGACACACGCAGTCCCGTTCTCTCTATCTCTGAGTGCATAGACGAAATGAAGAGAGGCAAGATGGCTGCCGATTATGTAAGGCTTTGACATCACAGGGGTCAATGAATGCTGATAGGCTGCATCTCACATGGGATTCAGGGTCATCCCGCCTACCTTCATTTCCGCCGCTGTTTCCCACCCTCCCATAATTCCCTGCCCCATGTGCTCACACGTGGATCCGCCATTTTAGGTCTCCAGTAGCCTGGAATGCTGTAAAATGAAGTTTAACCCCTTAAGGACATAGGGCGTATCCATACGCCCCCGTTTCCAAGTCCTTAAGGACCGAGGGCGTATGGATACGCCCTGAGCATTTCCGGCCCCCATCGCTAGCCGGAGGGGAGCCGGATGCCTGCTGAAATCGTTCAGCAGGCATCCCGGCATATCGCCCAGGGGGGTCATTATGTCCCCCCATGTCGGCGATTGCCGCAGATCGCTGGACAATTCAGTCCAGCGATCTGCGGCGGATTCCGGGTCAATAGGGTCTCCAGTGACCCGATGACCCGGAATTACTGGCTGATCGGGGCCGTCAGAGACGGCCCCGAACAGCCAGAGTCTGCAGGAGTGAGGTGGCACTGGTCGGATTACCGGCCGACCAATCAGGACGCCTGCTGCGGGTGTCACTCCCGCAACCCGCTCCGCCCCTCTTCCGGAGGACGTGAGCGGGTGCAGGCAGAAGACCCCGGGTGCTGGGGACCCCGATCCCCGGCGTCCCTGTTGGGATCGGGGCCCCAGGAGCAACGGCGGCGGCGAGGGACAGTCCTGCAGCGTGGATCGTTGGAGGTGAGTGACAGCCTCCTGCTGTTGCTTAGCAACAGCTCCCAGCATGCAACAAGGGCATGCTGGGAGCTGTAGTTATGCAACAGCAGGAGGCAGACCACCACAACTCCCAGCATGCCCTTATGGGCATGCTGGGACTTGTAGTTTTGCAACAGCTGGAGGCACATTCTTTCTATGGAAAAGTGTACCTTCAGCTGTTGTGTAACTACAACTCCCAGCTTGCACAATCAGCTAAAGTGCATGCTGGGAGTTGTAGTGGTGCATCTGGTGGTTGCATAACTACAACTCCCAGCATGCCCGTTGGCTGTCGGTGACTGCTGAGAGTTGTAGTTTTGCAACAGCTGAAGGCACACTGAGATAAGTAGCAAACCAGTGTGTCTCCAGCTGTTGCATAACTACAATCCCCAGCATCCCCAGCCAATGTAGTATGCCTCCGGCTGTTGCATAACTACAAGACTCAGCATGCCCTTCCGCTGTCCGTACATGCTGGGGGTTGTAGCTTTTGCAACAGCTGAAGGCACACTGGTTGCAAAACACTGAGTTTGTTACCAAACTCGGTGTTTCACAACCTGTGTGTCTCCAGCTGTTGCAAAACTACAACTCCCAGCATACACTGATAGACCGTACATGCTGGGAGTTGTAGTTTTGCAACAGCTGGATGTTCTCCCCCCCAATGTGAACGTACAGGGTACACTCACATGGGCGGAGGATTACAGTAAGTATCCGGCTGCAAGTTTGAGCTGCGGCAAATTTTCTGCTGCAGCTCAAGCTGCCAGCGAGAAACTACTGTGAACCCCCGCCCGTGCGACTGTACCCTAAAAACACTACACTAACACAAAATAAAATAAAAAGTAAAAAACACTACATATACACATACCCCTACACAGCCCCCCTCCCCTCCCCAATAAAAATGAAAAACGTCTGGTACGCCACTGTTTCCAGAACGGAGCCTCCAGCAGTTGCAAAACAACTACTCCCAGTATTGCCAGATAGCCACTGACTGTCCAGGCATGCTGGGAGTTTTACAACAGCTGGAGGCCCCCTGTTTGGGAATCACTGGCGTAGAATACCCCTATGTCTACCCCTATGCAATCCCTAATTTAGGCCTCAAATGCGCATGGCGCTCTCTCACTTTGGAGCCCTGTCGTATTTCAAGGCAACAGTTTAGGGACACATATGGGGTATCGCCGTACTCGGGAGAAATTGGGCTTCAAATTTTGTGGGGTATTTTCTGCCATTACCCTTTTTAAAAATGTAAAAATTTTGGGAAACCAAGCATATTAGGTAAAAAAATATTTTTTTTTTTTACATATGCAAAAGTCGTGAAACACCTGTAGGGTATTAAGGTTCACATTACCCCTTGTTACGTTCCCCGAGGGGTCTAGTTTCCAAAATGGTATGCCATGTGTTTTTTTTTGCTGTTCTGGCACCATAGGGGCTTCCTAAATGCGGCATGCCCCCAGAGCAAAATTTGCTTTCAAAAAGCCAAATGTGACCCCTTCTCTTCTGAGACCTGTAGTGCGCCAGCAGAGCAATTTTCACCCCCATATGGGGTGTTTTCTGAATCGGGAGAAATTGGGTTTCAAATTTTGGGGGGTATTTTCTGCTATTACACTTTTGAAAAATTTAAAATTTTTGGGAAACCAAGAATTTTAGGTAAAAAAAAAATTATTTTTTTTACATATGCAAAAGTCGTGAAACACCTGTGGGGTATTAAGGTTCACTTTACCCCTTGTTACGTTCCCTGAGGGGTCTAGTTTCCAAAATGGTATGCCATGTGTGTTTTTTTGCTGTCCTGGCACCATAGGGGCTTCCTAAAGGTGACATGCCCCCCAAAAACCATTTGTCGCTCCTTCCCTTGTGAGCCCTCTACTGCGCCCGCTGAACAATTAACATAGAATATATGAGGTATGTGCTTACTCGAGAGAAATTGGGTTTCAAATACAAGTAAAAATTTTCTCCTTTTTACCCCTTGCAAAAATTCAAAAATTGGGTCTACAAGAACATGCGAGTGTAAAAAATGAAGATTTTGAATTTTCTCCTGCTATTCCTGTGAAACACCTAAAGGGTTAATACACTTACTGAATGTCATTTTGAATACTTTGGGGGGTGTAGTTTTGATAATGGGGTCATTTATGGGGTATTTCTAATATGAAGACCCTTCAAATCCACTTCAAACCTGAACTGGTCCATGAAAAATAGCGAGTTTGAAAATTTTGTGAAAAATTTCAAAATTGCTGCTGAACTTTGAAGCCCTTTGGTGTTTTCCAAAATTAAAAACTCATCAATTTTATGATGCAAACATAAAGTAGACATATTGTATATGTGAACCCCCCAAAAAAATATTTTGAATATCCATTTTCCTTACTAGCAGAGAGCTTCAAAGTTAGAAAAATGCAAAATTTTCATTTTTTTCATCACCAAGAAAGGATGCAAGTTTCCATAAAATTTTACCACTAAGTTAAAGTAGAATATGTCACGAAAAAACAATCTCGGAATCAGAATGATAACTAAAAGCATTCCAGAGTTATAAATGTTTAAAGTGACAGTGGTCAGAATTGCAAAAAACGCTCCGGTCCTTAAGGTGAAAAAGGGCTCGGTCCTTAAGGGGTTAATGAAGCAATTGAATCGCGGCAATATTCGCATTCCTTGCGAATCGAATATTTAATGAAATTCGTAACGAATTCGGGTTCGTCATCTTCGATTAGCTCATCTCTATTAGTGGCGCTGTTCAAGAATGCCCCGTTTGACATAACCTTTAACCCCTTGGGGACGGAGCCCATTATGACCCTAAGGAAGAGAGTATTTTTTGCAAATCTGACCTCTGTCACTTTATGCATTAATAATTCTGGGATGCTTTTACTTATAAATTTGATTCTGAGATTGTTTTTTGTGACATGTTCTACTTTATGTTAGTGGTGTCGATATTTGCATCATTTCTTGGTGAAAAAGGAGAAAATTTCAGGGGAAAATTTTAAATTTTTGCATTTTTCTAACTTTGAAGCTCTCTGCTTGTAAGAAAAGGGGACATGTCAAATAAATTACATATTGATTCACATATACAATATGTTAACTTTATGCTGGCACCATAAAGTTGACATGTTTTTACTTTTTAAAGACATCAGAGGGCTTCAAGGTATAGCAGCAATTTTCCAATTTTTCACAGAAATTTCAAAGTCTGAATTTTTCAGGGACCAGTTACGTTTTGAAGTGAATATGAGGGTCTTTATGTTGGGAATCTCTTATAATGGACCCCATTATGAAAACTACACCCCTCAAAGTATTCAAAATGGCATTCAGAAAGTTTGTTAACCCTTTAGGCGTTTCACAGGAATAGCAGCATAATGGAAGAGAAAAATCTAATTCTCCATTTTTTACACTAACATGGTATTGTAGCCCCATTTTTTTCATTTTTACAAGGGGTAAAAGGTAAAAAGGCCCACCAAAACATGTAATTCATTTTCTCTCAAGAAAGGAAATACCTCATATGTGGATGTAAAGTGCTCTGTGGGTGCACTAGTGTGCTCAGAAGGGAAGGAGCGACAATGGCATTTTGGAGAGCAAATTTTGCTGAAATGGTTTTTGGGGGCATGTCACATTTAGGAAGCCCCCATGATGCCAGAACAGAAAAAATAAAACACAAGGCACACTGTTTTGGAAACGAAACCCCTCAAGGAATGTAACAAGGGGTAAATTGAGTCTTTATACCCCACAGGTGATTGACGAACTTTCGCTAAAGTGGGACGTGAAAATTAAAAATTAGATTTTTAACACTAAAATACTGGTGTTACCCCAAACTTTTCATTTTCATAAGATGTAATAGGAGAAAATGCCCCCCAAAATTTGTAACCCCATTTCTCTCGAGTAAGGAAATACCTCATATGTGGATGTAAAGGGCTTTGTGAGTGCACTAGAGGGCTCAGAAGGGAAGAAGCGACATTGGGCTTTTAGAGAGCGAATTATGCTGAAATGGTTTTTGGGGGGCATGTCTCATTTAGGAAGCCCCCATGATTCCAGAACAGTAAAAAAAAATACCCACATGGCACTCTATTTTGTAAACTACACCCCTCAAGGAATGTAACAAGGAGTAAAGTGAGCCTTAACACCCCACAGGTGATTGACAAACTTTTGTTAAAGTGGGTCGTGGGGAATATCCCAAATTTTTCATTTTCACAAAGGGTGATAGGAGAAAAAGCCCCCAAAATGTTTTAACCCCATCTCTTCTGAGTATGGAAATAGCTCATATGTGGATATAAAGTTCTCAGCAAGCGAACTACAATGCTCAGAAGAGGAGTCATTGGGCTTTTCATGAGAGAATTTGGTTGGAATAGAAGTCGGGGGCCATGTACGTTTACAAAACCCCCGTGGTGCCAGAACAGTGGACCCCCCACATATGACCCCATTTTGGAAACTACACCACTCAAGGAATGTAATAAGGGGTGCAATGAGCATTTACACCCCTCTGGCATTTGACAGATCTTTGTAACAGTGGGCTGTGCAAATGAAAAATAAAATTTTTCATTTTTTCGGACAACTGTTCAAAAAATCTGTCCGACACCAGTGGGATGTAAATGCTCACTGCACCCCTTGTTACATTACGTGAGGGGTATAGTTTCCAAAATGGGGTCACATGTAGGGGGGGCACTGTTCTGGCACCATGGGGGCTTTGTAAGCACACATGGCTTTCAATTCCAGCCTAATTCTCTCTCCAAAAGCCCAATGGTGCTCCTTCTCTTCTGAGCATTGTAGTTCGCCCGCAGAGCACTTAACATCCGCATATGGGGGTATTTCCATACTCAGAAGAAATGGCTTTTCAAATTTTGGGGGTCTTTTTCTCCTTTTACATCTTGTGAAAATGAAAAGTATGGGGCAACACCAGCATGTTAATGTAACATGCTGTTGTAGCCCCTAACTTTTCCTTTTCATAAGGGGTAAAAGTAGAAAACGCCCCCCAAAATATGTAACGCAAATTAGGAATTTGCAATAGGGGCGGACCCGGATACAAGAATGGCGCTTGTCTCCACCAAAATCCTACAGCAGTGTTTCCCAAACAGGGTGCCTCCAGCTGTTGCCAAACTCCAAGCCTGCCAGGACTGTCAATAGCTGTCCGGCAATACTGAGAGTTGTTGTTTTGTAACAGCTGAAGGCTCTGTTTAGGAAACACTGCCGTATGAGAAGTTAAAATTTTTTATTGGGGGGGACATGTAAGGGTATATGTATATGTAGTGTTTTACTTTTTATTTTGTGTTAGTGTAGTGTTTTTAGGGTACATTCACACGGGCGGGGGTTCACAGTGAGTTTTCTGCTGGGAGTTTGAGTTGCGACGGAAAACTTTCTGCAGCTCAAACTTGTAGAAGGAAACTCACTGTAAACCACCGCCTGCTAACCTTCAGCTGTTGCGAAACTGCAACTCCCAGAATGCACTGACAGACCATACATGCTGGGAGTTGTAGTTTATCAACAGCTATAGGCACACTGGTGGGGAACCACTGAGTTGGGATTAAAGAGATTTTTTTTAATTAAATCTTTATTTAATTAACCCCTTAACGACCATGGACGTCAATGTATGGTACTGGTGTGGCGGTACTTAGCGCACCAGGACGTACATTTACGTCCTTTGTATGATCATGAGTAATGGCCGACATCCGCGATTGCGCGGATGTCGGCTATTAACCCCTCAGGTGCTGTGATCATTGCAGATCACGGCATCTGAGGCAATGCTCATGTTAAAATAGATTATCGGATCGCCTGCAGCACTGCCGTGGGAATCCCATCATCTGTAATGGCAAACGGAGGTACCCTCACCTGCCTCCATCCGTCTCCTGGCGTCTCTTGCTCTGGTCTGAGATGGAGCAGACCAGAGCAGAAGATAGCTGATAATACTGATCAGTTCTATGCCCTATGCATAGCACTGAACAGTATTAGCAATCAAATAATTACTATAGATAGTCCCCCATGGGGACATAAAAAGTGTAAAATAAAATTGGAAAAATATAAAAAAAATAAATAAATAAAAATGAAAATTATCAATTTTTCCCATTTTACCCCCAAAAAGCTTAATTTTTTTTCAATAAACATATTTGGTATCGCCGCATGCGTAAATATCCAAAATATAAAAATATAATGTTAATGATCCCGTACAGTGAACGGCGTAAACGTAAAAAAATAAAAAAAAGTCCAAAAATTATTTTCAAAGTTTTATATATGCAAATGTGATATCAATAAAAAGTACAGATGACTGAACAAAAAAATGAGCCCTCATACCGCCCAATATACAGAAAAATGGAAAAGTTATAGGTGGTCAATATAGGGTGATTTTGGATTACTGATTTTGTACAAAAAGTTTTAGATTTTTTTAAGCGGTACAAAAATATAAAAGTATCTAGCTATTGGTATCATTTTAATCGTATTGACCCACAGAATAAAGAACACATGTCATTTTTACAGTAAAGTCCAAAATTGTGGTTTTCATGAAAATTTCCTCCCTCGTCCACTTTTTTTTTGGGTTCGCCGTACATTTTATGGTAAACTACAACGTACAATTGGTCACACAAAAAACAAGCCCTTATATGGGTCTGTAGATGGAAATATAAAAGAGTTATGGATTTTAGAAGGCGAGGAGAAAAAAACGAAAACACAAAAATAAAATTGCCCTGGTCCTTAACCACTTAACGCCTTAAGGACCTGCGCTGCAAATGTATGGGCTGCTAAGAAGTACTTAGCACACGGCGCTGTACATTTACGGCGCAGCTTTTTTCCTGGATCACCGCGTCTCTGGACGCGGTGATCGGAATGGGATGACTGCTGAAATCTATCAGCAGCCATCCCGGCATATCGCCCAGGGGGTCCTGACACCCTCTTCCCCTGTTGGCGATCGCGGCAAATCGCCGGTCAATTCAGACCTGCGATTTGCCGCTATTCTGGGTCAATCGGGTCTCTGGTGACCCGGTGACCTGGAAAAAAAAGGGTGAATGGGGCTGTCTGAGACAGCCCCATTCACCCTTACCCAGCAAGAGTGAGGTGGCACGGGTACCGCCTCACGATCACGTGATCGATCGGTCGGAACGACCGTCCAATCACGGATCTGCTGGGCGGTGATCGGGACGACAATCGGAGCGGAGATCGGCGCCGGCGGGGGTCTCCTACCTTTCCCTGGCGCCAACAGGAGCAGCAGGATCGGTCCCGGCGGAAGGATACAGCATGCTGGGGGTTGTAGTTATGCAACGGCTGGAGGCACATTTTTTCTATGAAAAAGTGTGCATCTAGTTGTTGAAGAACTACAACTCCCAGCATGCACAGACTACCAAAGGGCATGCTGGGAGTTGTAGCAGTGTGCACCAGCTGTTGCAAAACTACAACTCTCAGCATGCCCTCTCAATGCATGCTGATTGTTGCAGTTTTGCAACAGCTGGAGACATATTGGTTGTGAAACCGAGTTTGTTACCTAACTCAGTGTTTCACTACCAGTGTGCCTCCAGCTGTTGCAAAAATACAACTCCCAGCATACACTGAGAGACTGTACATGCTGGGAGTTGTAGTTTAGCAACAGCTGGAGGCACACTTGTTGTGAAACACTGAGTTAAGTAACAAACGCTCAGTGTTTCGCAACCAATGTGCCTCCAGCTGTTGCATAACTACAACTCCTAGCATGTATGGTCTGTCAGTGCATGCTGGGAGTTGTAGTTTTGAAACAGTTGGAGGTTCCCCCCCCATGTGAATGTACAGGGTACATTCACACGGGCGTGTTTACAGCAAGTTTTCTGCTGCAAGTTTTAGATGCGGCAAATTTTCAGCCACAGCTCATACGCACAGCTCAAACTCATTGTAAACCCAACCGTGTGAATGTACCCTAAAAACACCACACTACACTACACCTACACAAAATAAAAAGTAAAACACTACTTATACACATACCCCTACACAGTCCCCCCCCCCAATAAAAAAACGTCTTGCACGGCACTGTTTCCAAAACAGAGCCTCCAGCTGTTGAAAAACAACAACTCCCAGTATTGCCGGACAGCCACTAACGTGGGGTATTTTTGTGGCGGATTCAAATCCCCAATATAGGCCTTAAATGCGCATGGCGCTCTCTCGCTTTGGAGCCCTGTCGTATTTCAAGGAAACAGTTTAGGGCCACATATAGAGTATCTCCGTACTCAGCAGAAATTGCGTTACAAATTTTGGTGGGCTTTTAATCCTTTTACCCATTTTGAAAAGGTAAAGTTGGGGTCTACACCAGCATGTTAGTGTAAAAAACATTTATTTTTACACTAACATGCTGGTGTTGCCCCATACTTTTAATTTTCACAAGCGGTAAATGGAAAAAAAATACCCCCAAAATTTGTAACGCAATTTCTCCTGAGTACGGAAATACCCCATATGTGGGTGTAAAGTGATCTACGGGCGCACAACAAGGCTCAGGAGTGAGAGCGCACTAGGTACATTTGAGGCCTAAATTGGTGATTTGCACAGGGGTGGCTGATTTTACAGCGGTTCTGACCTAAACGCAAAACAATAAATACCCACATGTGACCCCATTTTGGAAACTGCACCCCTCACAGAATGTAACAAGGGTGAGCCTTAACACCCCACAGGTGTTTGACAAATTTTTTATTAAAGTTGGATGTGAAAATGAAAAAGAAAAATGTTTTTTCACTAAAATGCTAGTGTTACCCTACATTTTTCATTTTCACAAGGGAGAATAGGAAAAAAGCCCCCCAAAATTTGTAACCCCTTTTCTTCTGAGTAAGAACATACCCCATATGTGGATGTAAAGTGCTCTGCGGGCGAACTACAATGCTCAGAAGAGAAGGAGCGCCATTGGGATTTTGGAGAGAGAATGTGTCCGAAATTGAAGGCCACATGTGTTTACAAAGCCCCATAGTGCCAGAACAGTGGACCCCCCCCCACATGTGACCACATTTTGGAAACTACACCCCTCACGAAATGTAATTAGCGGTAAAGTGAGCATTTACACCCCACAGGTGTCTGACAGATTTTTTGAACAGTGGTCTGTGAAAATGAAAAATTTAATTTTTTCTTTGCATGGCCCACTGTTCCAAAGATCTTTCAAACGCCAGTGGGGTGTAAATGTTCACTGCACCCCTTATTAAATTCTGTTAGGGGTGCAGTTTCCAAAATGGGGTCACATGTGGGGGGTGTCCAAGGTTCTGGCACCACGGGGGGGCTTTGTAAACGCACATGGCCTCCGACTTCTATTCCAACCAAATTCTCCCACCAAACGCTCAATGGCGCTCCTTCTCTTCTGAGCATTGTAGTTCGCCCACAGAGCACTTTACATCCACATATGGGGTATTTCCATACTCAGAAGAAATGGGTTACACATTTTGGGAGGCTTTTTCTCCAATTACCCCTTGTGGAAATGAAAATTTTGGGGTAACATCAGCATTTTAGTGAAAGAAAAATCTAAGTTTTCGTTTTCCTGTCCAACTTTAGCGGAAATTTGTCAAACACCTGTGGGGTGTTAAGGCTCATTGTATTCCTTGTTACGTTCCTTGAGTGGTGTAGTTTCCAAAATTGTATGCCATGTATTTTTTTTGCTGTTCTGGCACCATAGGGGCTTCCTAAATGCGACATGCCCCCCAAAAACCATTTCAGCTAAATTTGCTTTCCAAAAGCCAAATGTGATTTCTCTTCTGAGCATTGTAGTGCACCAGCAGTGCACTTGACGTCCACACATGGGGTATTTCCATACTCAGAAGGGATGGGGTTACAAATTTTGAGTGGCATTTTCTCTTATAACCCCTTGCAAAAATGATAAATTTGGGGGGAAACCAGCATTTTAGTGAAAAAAATTTATTCATTTACACATCCGACTTTAACGAAAAGTCATCAAATACCTGTGGGGTGTTAAGGCTCACTGGACCCCTTGTTACATTCCTTGAGGGGTGTAGTTTCCAAAATTGTATGCCAAGCTTTTTTTTTTTTTTTTCTGTTCTGGCACCATAGGGGCTTCCTAAATGTGACATGCCCCCCATAAACCATTTCGGAAAAACTTAATCTCCAACATCCCATTGTTGCTCTTTCCCTTCTGAGCCTTGTCGTGCACCCACAGAGCACTTGACATACACATATCAGGTATTTCCTTACTCAAGAGAAATTGGGTTACAAATTTTGGGGGGCTTTTTCTCCTTTTACCTCTTGTAAAATTTCAAAAACTGGGTCTACAAGAACATGAGAGTGTAAAAAATGAAGATTTTGAATTTTCTCCTTCATTTTGCTGCTATTCCTATGAAACACCTAAAGGGTTAACACACTTTCTGAATGTCATTTTGAATACTTTGGGGGTGCAGTTTTTATAATGGGGTCAATTAGGGGGTATTTCTAATATGAAGACCCCTCAAATCAACTTCAAAACTGAACTGGTCCCTGAAAAATTCCGATTTTGAAAATTTTGTGAAAAATTGGAAAATTGCTGCTGAACTTTGAAGCACTCTGATGTCTTCCAAAAGAAAAACATGTCAACTTTATGATACAAATATAAAGTAGACATATTGTATATGTGAATCAATATATAATTTATTTGGAATATCCATTTTCCTTACAAGCAGAGAGTTTCAAAGTTAGAAAAATGCTACATTTTTAAAATTTTCATGAAATTTGGGGATTTTTCACCAAGAAAGGATGCAAGTAAGGATGAAAATTTACCACTCTGTTAAAGTAGAATATGTCACGAAAATATCTCGGAATCAGAATAATCGGTAAAAGCATCCCAGAGTTATTAATGCATAAAGTGATAGTGGTCAGAATTGCAAAAAACAGCTGTGTCCTTAAGGTGAAAAAGGTCTCAGTCCTTAAGGGGTTAAGGACTGAGCGTTTTTCTGTTTTTGCACTTTCGTTTTTTCCTCCTTACCTTTAAAAAATCATAACCCTTTCAATTTTGCACCTACAAATCCATACGATGACTTATTTTTTGCGCAATCAATTCTACTTTGTAATTACATCAGTCATTTTACCCAATAGCTACGGCAAAATGGAAAAAAAATCGTTGTGCGACAAAATTGAAATAAAAGCGCCATTTTGTAATTTTTGGGGGCTTCCGTTTCTATGCATTAAATTTTTCAGTAAAGTTGACACCTTATCTTTATTCTGTAGATCTATATGATTAAAATGATACCCTACTTATATAGGGTATAAAAATCATATGCAGGAAAATGCATACGTTTAAAATTGTCATCTTCTGACCCCTATAACTTTTAAATTTTTCCATGTACAGGTCGTTAGAGGCCTCATTTTTTGCACTGTGATCTGAAGTTTTTAGCGGTACCGTTTTTGTATTGATCAGACTTTTTGATCGCTTTTTATTCATTTTTTCATGATATAAAAAGTGACCAAAAATACGCTATTTTGGACTTTGGAATTTTTTTGCACGCACGCCATTGACCGTGCGGTTTAATTAATGATATATTTTTATAATTCAGACATTTCCACATGGTGTGGCCCAGTGTTATAGAAGGGAAGCGGACTCAGGACGTACAGGTGCGCCCTGAGTCCTTATGGGGTTAAGGTTAAAATGGGATGGTCCTTAAGGGGCTAATTTTAATTTAATTACATTTTTTTAAATCCTTTTTTGAGGACCCATTGGAGGGTAAGTCTGGTGTTAGTAGCCGTTGTAATTCCAGCTCCATGTAGTGGAAGTGTTAAGATTTTTAAGTAGAAGAAAATACAAATCTGGAAAAAAAAATTTGAAACCGACTGGTGACAAAACATTAATCTCAGAGTTCCCAGAGTTCTCAGAGTTAAACAACCTTAATCAGGTTTATGGAGAAGATTGTTGCAGAAATTTCTAGAACTTAAACTGCTCCCCTTTTAAATCGACCCTTGATGACCTTGTCACACATATAATACTACCTCTTTTTTGATAGCACTTTTATTACAGAATAACTAATGTGCAGGTAGATGGACACCTAGGAAATAGTGATCACAATATAATACATTATAACTTGTTCTTCAATAAGGGAATCTCTCGAGGGGCCACGTAAACAATGAACTTTAGGAAAGCAAAGTTTGATCAACTCAGAGAAGCCCTGAACAATATAAAATGGGATAATGTCCTCAAAAACAAGAATACTGACACTAAATGGGAGACTTAAAAATATCTTAAATTCTCACTGTAAGATGTATATACCTTATAGGAATAAAAGGATCAGGAATAAAGAAAACCAACACACTGTATACACATCCAGGCAGGATGCACGTTCCCGCACCGGGATCACGGCAGAGACTTGGCTGTAACACACAGCCGGGACCCTGCCGCACTGCCGGGACCGAAGTAAACTTCGGTCCCGGCAGTTTAACCCTTACAGCCGCGGTCGGAAGTGACCGCTGGCTGTAAGTGTTATGACAGACACAGCTCCCTCTGCCCCCCCCTGCAGCACCCGCAGCACAATTGTGGGGATGCTGTGTGTAATCCCCGGTGGGCGTGGATCTGCCGCACTGCCGGGACTGATGAAAACTTTGGTCCCGGCAGTTTAACCCTTACAGCCTTGGTCGGAAGCGACCGTGAGTTGTAAGGAGTTTTGACAGAAGGGGCTCCCTCTGTCTCTCTCCTGTAGCACTTTGCAACAATCGCGGGGTGCTGCTGGTTACCTGGGCAGCCGGGGTTCTTTACAAGGACCCCCAGGTCTGCCCGGGTTATTGCCGGGACATGCCAGAGGCCAAAGGATTAAAAAAAAAGGTGAAAAAAATATAAAATAAATAAAAGTGTATAAAAACAATAAGTATAAAAAAGTGTAAAAAAATTATAAAAATATATTTATTAAATAAATATAATGAATATTACATGCTACGGTTGCCCGCCAACAGTCACAATAATGAGCTCCCTGCTGCGTCTTGGTAGCTTTGTGTGTCTACTCATAGTGGCGGATTTCCCGCCGGCAGTCATAAGTGGACACACTGAGCTACCCAGCCACAGCAGTGATCTCGCCCTTGTGATTGCTGGGGGGGGGGGGGGGGGAATCCGCGGTGTGAAATATGCTCTGGATGCGCTCTATGTGACACTCTACTGCGTCCCGTTCATACTGCATTTCCGCAGTGTTAGAGGTATCCGTCAGCATCACGTCAAAAAGAGTGATGCTGATGTATACTGAAGCAGCTCCATTCATTTCTGAATGAGACTACTACAGTATACATTGCATATCTTTTTTGACATGAGAACGGACACCTGTACTGCAGAAACGCAGTGGGGACTATTCATATAATGATGCCCTGAAAGCCAAAGGGGGTTCCTCTCCTTCTTGGTCCTACCAGGCGGTCAAGCAACCAGATATGGTCTAAGTAGGAGTACTGCCCAGGGCGGGATGAACAGGGTGATAAAATATGGGGCGTATTTCCTCCATTTCAAAAGCGACTTAACAAAATGATGTCCCACAAATAAAGAATTTGTGGGAAAAAAAAGCTAATTGCTATTTTTTCCACTGACTTTGAAATAATTCTATCCACACAATAGGGGCTCAATGTACTCACTTTTGCCCTAGGTGAATACTTTAGGGGTGTAGTTTCGAAAATGGGGTCACATCTGGGGGTGCGGTATTGTTCTGACAGCTAGAATGCTTTGCAAAATTAAGTGTGGCCTATAATTTGTATAATGATATCCTGAAAGCCAAATGGTGCTCCTCTTTTTTTGGGTCCCACCATGTGGCATGCAACCAAATATGGCCTAAGCGGGGGTATTATCGAACACGGGATGAACAGCGCAATAGAATCTGGGGCGCATTTTCTACTTTTCAGATTCGTACAAAAAATATGTCCCACAAATAATACATTTGTGAAAAAAAAGAAAAGAAACATTTTTCCACTGACTTTGTATTCCATTTCAGCCACACAAAAAGGACTCAAAGTACTCACTTTTGGTCTAGATGAATACTTTAGGGGGTGTAGTTTCCAAAATGAGGCCGCTTGTAGGGGTTCTGTATGGTTCTGGCAGCTAAAACCCTTTGCAGGCATGAAGTACGGCCTAAATCCTAATCCATTCGGCCTAAAATGATGCCCTGAAAGCCAAATGGCGCTCCTCTCCTTCTGGGTCCTACCACACGGCCAAGGAACCAAATTTGGCCTAAGTGGGGGTATTTCCAAACACGGGCCAAGCAGCTCAATAAAATATGGGGTGCATTTCTTGCAATGTCAGAAGTGATGTACAAAAAATATGCCCCACAAATGATGCATTTATGAAAAAATGCAGATTTCAAATTTTTAACACTGACTTTTTAATAATTCCTGACAAAAAACTATGGTGTTAAAATACTCACTGTACCCGCTAGCGAATACCTTGAGGGTTCTAGTTTTTAAAATGGGGTCATTTGGGGGGGAGTTGTTCGTAGGTTTTACCACCTTCAAATTTCTGCAAACCTTGCATAGCACATAAAAAAAAGATGTACTATTCAAATTTTCGAAGTTTTCGAAATTTCAAGTTGAATTGTTAGGATTCTAATTAATTTAAAATGTTAATTAAAAACAAAAAAAAATGCTGTCAAAATAAAATAGACATCTGAAAGTATAAGTTTCATAAACTATTTGGTCAGTAAGTAAAAAAATATTTAGCATTGTAAAAAAAATACTGATTATATTGGCTTACTTTTACTATGTACATGAAGGACAACTTGTGACAAAAAAACAATGACAGAATTATCATGATTGGCAAAATGTTACCAGAGTTATTCTCTAATAAAGACAGACATCCTCGATCTGAAAAAACAGGCATGGTCTTTCATGGGCGTACAGGTTTACTTGTATTGGTCTTTAAGGGGTTAAAGGTGTTTAATAATTTATTAAAAGTGACTTGTAAATTTTTTAATAATATTTTATATCATTTAAATAAATAATTGCTATACATAAAAGCCAGATAAGAAGTCCTTAATGGAATGTCACTCTTGTCACTACATTCTCATGGCATGAAGGACATTTCCAAAAGAATCTGCATGTCATACTGAATAACAGTATTATTTCACTAACCCAGCACACTCCCTGCGTTCGTGTTATGGCAAGGCAAAGTCTTCTACACCCCAATTGAGGCTCTCTGTAGCCCGGAAATAGCCATTTTTAATAGCGATTCGCTGCAAATTAATTCGAATCGAACAAACTTTTTTCGGAAAATTCGGCGAATGGGCCGAATCTAATTTTTCAAAAATTCGCTCATCTCTAATAAAGACCCTCAAATTTACTTCAAAACTGAACTGGTCCCTGAAAAATTCTGATTTAGAAATTTTCGTGAAAAATTGGAAAATTGCTGCTAAACTTTGAAGCCCTCTAATGTCTTCCAAAAGTAAAAACATATAGTAAACATAGTAAAACATATTTATTCTCCAATTGGCAGGTGTTATGTTATGCCCTCCCTCCGCAAACACTGGCTGTGAGCGCATGGTCCTGTTACTTGCTGCTGCCGGCGGGGCTGGGATCCGCATCGCGGGATGTGCCCGCATGCAAATCCCAGCCTGTCACTCACCTAGTGCTTCTCCTGCCCCCCGCCTCTGCCTCTCTTCTCCGGCACGTGTGTCCCCGTACCCGTACGTAAGTGTTACAGCAGGCTAGATAAAATAATATGAATAGATGAGCTAGATAATGATATCTCCTTAGCAGCACTGTAGGTACACAGATCTGTACCCCTCCGCAATATAGTAGTGTAGATGACAGTTCAATGGCAGAGTGATTAGTATTGTCTCTTATAGTGATATATTGCAAACACAGGTTCAATATAAAAAAAATATTTTGTTACATAGTGTCTCACACCATTTTTCTATCGTCCATAAGGGTGACATAAGCTCTTTAAGATTAATTATATTGGAACAAATCTTGGAAAATTATCCTAATCACTACCAACGTTTGATTAATCGTAAAACATTTTGGATTCATAAATTGGAGACATTATCTCCCCGAGGATTTTATGAAACCATAGAGAATGTACGTTAAAAAAGAAAAAGGACAAATATCCTGGCACTCTGTTCACACCGTGTGTTTTTTTATTTTATTTATTTATAATTTTTTTATATATGTGTATGTACATATAGGTATGTCAGAAATGTAGATTTTTGTTTCATTTTTGTATCATTTTAGGCTGAATTTTATATTTGCATGCATGTGTGTATGTGGGTGTGTGCTAGCAGGCCTGCATGCATATATACATATATATGTGGATGTATGTATGTGATTGTTGCGATGGTGTAAATGCTGTTGCCTATGCACATTTATTTATTTATCTTTATGTACACATGCTTGGTTTCCCAAATATTATGTGCATTTTAGATATCTGAAGAAATGTAAAAGATACATGATAAATATTAAATTTATATAGAAAAAATAGAAGAAACGGAAATCTAAAGTAATAATTAAGATCAAAACAATGAGTAACACTAGAGCATTGATTATTATTAAATGTCCCCTCATGTGCATAGGCATATGCATGCACCATGTTCACACAGACATATATGCATGTGTTGCAATTGATATACTTATTAATGTTTAGTATAATTGTGTAATTTTATGCAAAATACCCCTTTCTTTTATCTATTTTTATTGTGAGATTTGCATGTCAGGCATGTTGTCGCCGGCATTTTGATAATTCATTTTGTATATATGTATGTTGTGCAATGAGATTTAAAATATTTAGGAAAGGGTTAATACCCCTACCTGTATATAAAGACCTTCCCCTTCCTTGTCAATCATGCCTGATGAAGCTGCACCTGCAGTGAAACGCGTTGCATTGTTTTAATAAAGCCATTCTCCATCCTACCTGATGTGTCTGCTCCTGTTCAGCGCCATTGAATCCCATCACACCTAGAAGTCTCTTCTTGTCATTGTCTTGCTTGGATGGGAAGGCTGCAGACTGGACCTGTCTTTCACCCACTCTGACCACTGTTGTGTGTGAGCATACAGAACCGCTTATGGTAAGGGCATTTCCTATTGTACTTGTGGACCCCTTACCCTGCAGTATTACGCTATGGAGCGCTCTTCTTTCCCTTTTTAGCATAGTGATATATTGGGCAGTGCTGTGCCATATTATAGACACTGAACAAGGCTGGTATAGACCGGGAAGGTATGCTCTGCAGCACTGGAGTCCTTCTGTTGGTTTCCCAATCTACCCTGACGGCACAATGCTGATATGTTGGAAGTCCCTAGTGGGAAGGGGATTACCACCAAGACTCTCTTGTCCGTGATGCCTGGTATATGTCGGCCGGTTGCGCACTGCAGTGCTATAGTCCCCCAGTGGGCTGTCCACTCTACCCTGGCAGCATAGGGATGTTAAGTTGAAAGTCCCGAGTGGTGTGGGGGTTGGCACCAAATGCCTCTTACCAGTAATACCAGTGTAGGCTGCTGTGGATTTCCCCTAGGAACTTGATTCCTCTGACAGATCAGATGTTGCTGGCCAGTGAAGTAGAACTACATTAGTGGAGCACGCGTTTCCTGAATTCTACTTCGCTGGCCAGCAACATCTGATCCGTCCGAGGAATCGAGTTCAGAGGTGAATTTCACAGCAGCCTACACTGGTATTATTGGTAAGAGGCACTTGGTGCCAAACTCCACCCTACTTGGGACTTTCAATTTAATAACCCTGGCCAGCAGGGTAGAGTATACCTGACATATACCAGGCTTCACGGACAAGAGATATTCTATATTGGGGTATTGTGATTGTGCCTTGACAGGTAGCCACCTATGCTGTTCGATAGCCTGGTCCATCCATTTGGTTGACACTGTCGGCGCGCATTCACAGTGTTCAATACCTATTTATATTATTTATTGACATCTAACACTATTTGGTCTGATCAGACACATTACATTGTATTTTTCTGTCCATAGTGTCCGCTCCATTGTGTAATACTTACCATATGAAGTTGGCACATTGTTTTAGATGTGACAGGAGGTCTGCGCATATGTGCGGCTCCTGTCTGCATCTTGTACTATTTGTTGCTCTGCCGGGGAGCCGGCGCGTGCGCGCCTCGTCCGCACGTGGGTCTGTTTACATGGTGTCAGGGTCGCACGCGCACTGGGTCCGCAGACCGTGCCCTTTCTCGTCTGGGTGCGCGTGCGCTCTGGCGCTCTGCCATTTACTCAGTGCGGGCGGGCGCATGCGCCGTGTGCCTCTTACTTCCGGCCGACATCATTATTATCCCCGTGAGTTAGCGCATGCGCCGTGGATTCGGCGGCGTGCGCTTTCCTAAATTTATACTAACTGTTTGCATTAAGTGTTTATGTTTTATGTGGAATGATTTTAATGTTTAATGTATATGAATTTATTATAACTTGTGATTGGTGCTGTGGTTCCGCCCACTGAGGCCATGCCCACTGGACAGAGCCACATCTGTTTGGCGCCAAATAGGTCTATTTAAAAGGCACCAGTCTGTTGTACATGTTATTATGCCCATTTGCCTGATGAAGGGGATCCCATGCCCGAAACGCGTTGCACCCTGGCTAAATAAATATATATTATTTACTTATCACCATCACATGACTGACTCTGTGGATCGCGACGGGGAACCGGGTTTTCTTTCTACATATACATCACGGACAAGAGAGTCTTGGTGCTAATCCCCATCCCACTCGGGACTTCAAACATATCAGCCCTGCGCCGTCAGGGTAGAGTGGGTAACCAACAGGGGGACTACAGTGCTGCAGAGCGCACCTGTCCGGTCTATACCAGCCTTGTTCAGTGTCTATAATATGGCACGGTGCTGCCCAATACATCACTATAAGAGACAGTACTAATCACTCTGCTTTTGAACTGTCAGCTACTATATCACACTACTATATTGCGGAGGGGTACAGATCTGTGTACCTACAGCGCTGCTAAGAAGATATCATTAGCTAGCTCATCCAGTCATATTATTTTATCTAGCCTGCCAATTGGGGAATATATATTTTTTTACTATGTTTACTATATGAGCATTTATATTATATGAGCATTTGTATATTGGTATTACCTTTTATTTTATCTTATTTTATCTACAGTATAGTATCTGGGGCATGTCTGATGCAAGGGCCCTGCAGAAGACACCATACTGAGCATCATTTATTGTTAACAGATCATTTTATAATCACTATTGGACACATTCTTTTACTCTATCTACTGTTTATACTCTAACCTAGTAGGATTGTTACAATTTTTTGGTTTGTTTGATTTAGTATTTTGACACATTGGGTTGTGTGTACCACAGTATCCTCGGTTTTAGATTTTTCTTGATTTATGTAGAGCTCCCACAACCCCCCTTTTTTTCTTTGTATAAAGTAGAATAAGTCACGAAAAAACAATCTTAGAATCAGAATAATAGGTAAAAGCATCCCAGAGTTATTAATGCATAAAGTGACACAGAACAGATTTGCAAAAAATGCTCTGGTCTGTAAGGTCAAAATAGGCATGGTCTTTAAGGGGTTAAAAACCGTAAGATGATCCAGTTCTGTAAGTTTTTGTACATGTATGGCCAACCACTGTTTTGAGTGTTCCAGTTCTGTCCTGTTTTCTGTTTACAGAGAGGGATGTGTCCTTTATAAAAATCATTTACAGTTTTATTGACATTGCAGTCAATGGAAACCGTATTGAGCACACAATTGCATACAATTTTGTCAGTTTTTGAGGGATAAGTTATCCAAAACAAAAACTGATTCAAAACAGTATATCAAAATCGTGATATGGATGTAGCCTAAATCTTTGTCTACATCTACAGTTTATTTACCTCTCCGATCTGGCTCTGTTACAGTGCCAGATAGGAAAAGTAAGTGAACTGTACTGTATCGTGCTGTACACTTTGTACAACCATCTAAAAAACAAGTAAGATGCCTGCTTTCTGCATCCATTCTGGGTTATGCACATTGCAGCTGAAAGCTCCCAAATCATATACAATATTGTCAAATAACTGTGGTCTATGAGTTCTATAATAAAAGGACTGCTGTACATAAAGCCATAGAACTTTATATGTCTGGTTTTCAGATGTTATTGAGTTATAGAGATGGACAAATGAATAAGTAGAGTTTGGACGGCAGCTCTTAAATTTTATGGACTATGTGTGCTATTTGCTAATATTACTCAAAGGTCCAAATTTACAATAAACCTGAATCCAATTCCACTTTTCTTGCTTTCTTTTGCCATATACAGTCCAGCAAGTAATTGATTCCTATAGGTTTTGTAAACCACTGTAGCTTTCAGCAATGTTAATGAATCCTCATCAGTCCTATAAATATAAGTGAATTCTATTATAATAAAACATTCAAGTTTAACTTTACCTCCGGTTTGGATGTAACTTGACTAAGGCAGGAGAAGTCTGATCACAGAGTAGATAGTTAGAATTCCCATTATCTAGTTATGGGTTGCTATTTACAGCAATCTAGAGTCTGTCATTATGTGCTCATGTATATGACAATGATCTGTTTCTGAACCTTTATGATGGTGCTCAGACTACATCACAAGGTACAATGAAACCTCAAGTAACAATATTCATTTTGTATCAGTATTGGTCCAGGACAATGATTAAAAGTGAACGTATTGTACAATGATCCCTTGACTAGTAGGTAGCCCAAAAAATGTCAATCCAGATACCTCATATAGATAAAGAAAATTGTTACATATAAAAATCAGAAATAGCTACCAAAGCTGTACTAAAAGCTGTAAATCACTTTATATGTAGAACACGGGAGCTCATTCAGGGTCCTGTACAGTACTCATGGGCCCTCATTTACTAAGAAAATCGGGTTGTAAGTCTATCTTGCTTTCTTACCCGACTGCTTTTTTCCCCTGGTATTTATTATTATGTTGCATCCTGTTTGTCGCACGTGGGTTTTGTAGGTTTTGGTTTCCAACTCCTCTGAGTTGTCGGGAAAAAATCCACAACAATTTAACAAATTCGGGTTGGAAACCTTTATAAATACGTGGGAAAGCTCAGAAATGTCGGGTTACGCCCCTTTTTCGGGTTTGGGAGAATCCACATTGGGTCCGTCGGGAAAAAATGTTGCATTGTGTCGCAGACTGGCGCACGATGTCTGCGACATGTCGCAGACAAAGATGCGCCAAAAAAACCAGACAAAACAAGTCAGGTTTAGAATAGTAAATGAGGGCCATGGTGTACCGGAAAAATAAGATGGTGCTGCCCTTACCTGGGATCCAGATGGGAGGCCTTACCAAATTAAGCACAGAGAACAATATGTAGTGCATAAGAAATACACCAAACAATTTGAATGGTATTTCAAATTACAATAACCCAGGAATTACCATTGTATGTATTTGAAAATAATGTAAATGAGGCCATTGTAATTGCAGGCCCATAAGTACTAGAGTTGTTACCATGCGATACCTCTGCAATGAACCATATTCTACCTTAGAAATATTAGTCTCTGCAAAGTAATTTAATAACATAGTTTGTAAAGTTGAAAAAAAACAAAAAAAAACATCCACTTCCCTTTAGTAACAATCCAGAGAAACGCAAAAAAACAAAACAAAAAAATAAATAAATAAACAGACATGTGGCAGAACCATCAAGTAAACCTGAGAGTAAAAGTTGACTAGTAGTTGAGTGACAAATCACTCAAAAAACATAAAAATAACCTCAAAATATTTTTCAATTAAACGAAATATGTTTGGGTAAGGAATTGTTGGACAGGGTAGAGGAGAAAGCACCCTTTGCTAGTAAGAATGTTGGTGGCAGTAACAGCACCACTACAGGTGGCAGCAGAAGCCAGGTGCCAAGTGGTAGTAGTAGCATCAGTAACATAGCAAAAGTTGCTACTCTCTTTCAGATTGTGTGGTTTCAGAAGATAATAAGGTCCCTGTGGACTGCTCAACTTGATCGATGTCTTCTCAGAAGAAGGAAGAAGAGTCTGACGATATGACGTTAAGTCAGTGGATTCCTCACTGTCTACAATTAGATGTCACATTGCAAATGTTCATCCTAGACCGTCTGTTCTATCATCTCTGTCTTTGCTCCCCCCCCCTCTCCAGTGCTTAGCAGTAGGATAGCATTAGCGACCAGGAGGAGTTGTGTGAGGACAGTCAGCCTTTGAAGTGTGTTGCAGAGGAGGTAGAAGCAGTGGGACTGGTGATGGTAGGCAAGGTGGGGATACTGTAAGACATCATGGTGGATATGCTGAGGAGCAGCAAGGAGCCCATGATCAGACATCAGAAGGTCATGTTGAGAGGAGTGGTGGGGACAATAAGGAAGAAATTGATAATGTAGTGTTGGACAGAATGTGGGAACTAGTTAAGCAGGAGGTGACATGTTCAGAACAGGAGGGTAGTGGTACTGTCAGGGAAGAACTGCTGATAAGCTCAGGTGATGCTGTTGCACCTGTAGGACTCGAGAAAAAAACCTTCCAGAGGAGGGGCAAAGTCAGTTGCTGGTGTACCTGTCCGGTATTCTGCTATGTGGAATTATTTTTCTAACTTTCCAGATGCAGGAAAAATTGCACTATGCCATCTCTGCAAACATACAGTAAGCCGTGGCCAGGATATCAGTATAGGAACTACTTCTCTACGTAGTCACATGGAGCGTCATCACAAGGCTGGGTGGGACAGTCAAGACGCTTCATAATGTAAAGAAAACCTTGCATCTGCTGCTTTTCTATCCTGTCAGTTATCTATTGGGGAATCTATATCATATATGCAACAGCATTCACCCAGTGACCCAGTTGTAGTGTGCCTTAAGTTACAACTGGCCAAGCTGTTGGGGGTGTATGCACTACCGTACCATCCTTTTGACTCCACAGCCTTTAGGCAACTAATGGGGTGTGCCAAGCCCAGATGGCAGATACCTAGTTGGCATTATTTTGTCTTGAAAACCATCCTCTCTTTGCATTATCATGTGGCAGAGAGGATGGGCCACTCTATGGAGATGTCAGTGTGCAGTACAGTACATGCCATGGTAGATACTTGGAGTAGTAGCTATGGCCAGGGCCAATACATGTCACACCTTTATAGTTGCACCAATCTAGTTCAACTTCTGACACATGCTGCCTATCCTCCGCCTCCCTCCACATCCAGGTCCTCCTTCTTCTTGAATCCCCGCACAGGGAAGAGCATAGCTTACTCTCCCTCCCACACATCAGTCACCCCACCCATTGAAACACACCTGTTATTTCTTCAACCCAGTGGTCACTCCACCCATTGAAGCAAAAACAGGCTCCCTCTGAACACCTGACTAGTGATGTAATATCTTGGGCCATACTGCAACCTGGTAAAACCTTAGACAACAGTCATTTTGTATGCTGTTAAAAATAAACCTTGGGGCAAAAATCACAGAAGAATTCAGGGACCACCATGAAACATAGGTACAGGCACTGCATTATGTACTAGACTAACTTTACAGCATAGTAAAAAAAAAAAATCCCAGAATACCCCTTTAACACCACTTTAAAACTACTTGAAGACATTTCTAGATGACCCTAGCAGTGTTATAAGAGCTCTTAGGCAGTGTTATACATTTCCAGTACCCTGACCAGCCATCTTTTCCAACACGTGTTGTAGTAAATGAAGTAGTGGAATGACGTTTTTCATCTTGTAATACTGGCGACTGACTAACAAGGTGGCTTCCTCAAAGGGCCTGAGCAAATGGCAGTTGTCACATATGAGCTGCCACAGGCTAACATTGAAGTTATACAGTGGAGTACCCCTATCCGCTTGGATCATCAAGAAATCGGTGATGGCTTTTCTCTGTTCTGATCCAACATATGGAGGGCGGAATTCCAACATGTGGAAACGTTGCAAATCAGACTATGTTTGGGGATACCGTTCTGATGCTGCAGCTCAAAGAGGGTGTGCTTTGCATTGTGTGAGTGGCTGAAGTGCATGCAAAGTTCCCTTCCCATTGTTAGGATGTCTTGCAGATGGGGGATCACTTCAGGAACTGCTTGACAACCAGATTGCACACGTGTGCCATACAGGGCGCATGGCTCAGGCTTCCTTGTTGCAGCGCAGACAAGATGTTCTTCCCGTTGTCGGTCACCATGGCTTCCATTTCCAGTTTTCATGGAGTAAGCCATGATTCAGCGTGACACCACCGTGCCTTGCACACATGGTATGCTCGAGGGGCACTGAGACTTGTCCGTGCAGTGGAAGCTGAGGACATGGTGGAGGATGAGGAGGCAGAGTCGCACACTGTCATAGGACCAACAGCCTGCGAGCATAGAGGCGGAAGAGGCGTGACCTGTCCAAGTTGGTATTGTGGCTATGCAAGAACCACATTCACACAATGGACCATAAAGTATGACATGTATCCGACATGCTCAATGACTGGCACACCTTCTGTTCCACAAATGGAACTGCCTTTTTCGCTAAGAAATGACGGCTTGGGACTCTCCAACTCGGCTCGGCACAAACCATCAGTTCTCTGAAAGGTGCAGAGTCCACCACTTGAAAAGGGAGGGATTGCAGCAACAGCAACTTGGACAGGAGCACATTCAGCTTCTGCACCATTGGATGAGTGGGCGCATACTGTTGTCTCTTGAACATGGCTTCGCCGATGGATTGCTGGCGGAATGACTGACTCGAAGTAGGAGGAGCAGGAGCATCTGGAGCGACAGAAGATGGGTATGACAGACAGCTCCCTTCGGCTTAGGTGGTGGAGCCTTGGCTGGCTGAAACAGGGAGCGGTGTGCCACTGGGTGGTGCAGCAGGCTGGACCACCGCATCGGAGCCATGGTTCTCCCAGGCCGCTTTATGGTGACGCTGCATATGTTGACACAGGGCCGTGGTGCCAACATTGGGACCCTGGCCATGCTTCACCTTCTACCAGCACATCTTGCATGTGGCCAGGTTAACATCCTCCGGATGCTTGATGAAAAACTGCCACACCACCGAGTAGCTGATTTCCCCCCCAACAGTGCGCACTAATTGACTGCTACTGCCTCCGACTCCAGAAACCCCTGTTCCACTACCTCCCAGGAAGGTAGGCTGCTGCGAAGCAGGTGGTCTACCCTGGGCATGTTTGGCTCCAGACTTCCCACTTCTGCCACCATGCTGACTCCCAACCATGCTACCGCCTTGATGGCTCAGCTGCTGCCTCAAACAACCTGCAACCCTCTTCTCCTGATGATGATGAAGCTCCTTCTGCACCCGGCTCCAAAGTCCTATTGGCTTCATCATCATCGAGTTGTGTCTGCACGTCACTGATGTCCTCCTCAGGTTCCTCAACAGTGTCTGCTTTAGTAGCCTGAACGCTTGCAACACCACCTTCCACGCTACTCTCCTCATCACTACTTGCCTGCCTAGTCGAGGATGTCTCTTCCATTTCTTGGCTGGGCAGTAGCTGCTGACTGTCCTCTAGTAGATCGTCCTCACTAAATAGTGGAGCTGAACCCATAGCATAAGATACTTCTGTGTTGGGGGGGAAGCAGCATACGACAGAGGCAATATTAGGACAGGGACTGCTCCCGGGCCATGCCAGATGAGGGTTGTGTCTGTGGAACCCATCGACTGTTGACTGGGGGTGTCAGATGTCACTTGTGATGAAGTGGATGACCGTGCTAACCAATCAATGATGGCAGATCATTAACCAATCGAAACACAACCGCTAGCTGATACCGGGAACTCAGGCTTCTCGCTGCGACTCCTGCTGCCATTCGCCCCTAACCTGCTGCGACCTCTGCCTGATGAATTTAGGCCTCTGCCTCTCCTCTGTTCATGTCCTGGCACTTCTCTGCCTGAAATACTTAGTGCATATATGAAGGGAGGACACTACACTCCACTACACGTAAAACAGTATTTGTCTACAACAGCAGCAGAGTGTACAGTGTACTTTTGGCTGGCCTTTCACAGAATCTAGGCCCTTAGGACTATAACAGGAAGAAAATGGTACACCATATAGATGTACGTACGTGGTATGCACTTACTGTATTAGGTGAGTACAATATGCTCAACTACACTTAAGACAGTATTTGTCTTCAACACCAGCATGTGTGTAGTTTTGGCTGGCCTTTCACAGTAACTAGGCCCTGGGGACTATCACAGGAACAAAATGGTACACCATATAGATGTACGTACATAGTATGCACTTAACAGGGGAGTACAATACGCTCCACTACACTTAAAACAGTATTTGTCTACAACAGCAACAGGTGTGTACTTTTGGCTGGCCTTTCACAGTAACAATCTCCTTAGGACTATGACAGGAAAAAAATGGTACACCACGTAGATGTTCGCACGTGGTATGCACTTATGAGGGCAGTACCATATGCTCCCGTATGCTTAAAACAGTATTTGTCTACAACACCAGCAGGTGCATACTTTTGTCTGGCCTTTCACAGTAACTAGGCCCTTAGGACTATAGTAGGAACAAAATGGTACACCACGTAGATGTATGTACGTGGTATGCACTTACGAGGGGAGTACAGGACACTCTACTACACTTAAAACAGTATTTGTCTACAACAGCAGCAGATGTGTACTTTTGGCTGGCCTTTCACAGTAACTTGGCGCTTAAGACTTTAACAGGAACACAATGGTACACCACCTAGGTAGCATAGGTTACACTTAATAGAGGACAATATGCTCCGCTACGCAACCTTTATTAGGCAGGCACCAATAGCAGGTGATTATGGCATTTAGTGCTCTGCTCACCCTAACTGGCTGGCTACTATTAGCTTTTCAGTTGTTGTGCACACCAGTGCTGCAGCACACAGTCGCTGTATACAGGGTGGGCCATTTATATGGATACACTTTCATAAAATGGGAATGCTTGATGATATTAACTTCTGTAACGCCGAGCGCTCCGGGTCCCGCTGCATCCCCAGGGTGCTCTCGGCTTTTCTCTGCTGGCAGCTCCCCCGTTCTCTAGGGCGCGTGCACGCCGGTTCTATGAAATTTAAAGGGCCAGTGCACCACTAATTGGTGCCTGGCCCAATAAGTACCTAACACATAAAAACCCACTTCCCCTTCCTGTCCTTGACGGATCTTGTTGCCTTGTGCCCTGAGAAAGCGTTTTAGTGTGTTCCCTTGCCTGTGTACCCAGACCTCCTGCTGTTGCCCCTGACTACAAATCAAAGCTGCCTGTCCTGACCTTCTGCTATGTCTGACCTCGCCTCTGTCTAGTCCTTGTGTACCGCGCCAATCTCAGCTGCCAGAGAGGTCGAGTTGCTACTGGGGGACATGACCTGGTAGTTACCGCCGCAGCAAGTCCATCCCGCTTTGCGGCGGGCTCTGGTGAACACCAGTAACTACTTAAAACCGATCCCTCAGTACGACCCGCGCCATCGCCTCTCTGACACAGAGGATCCACCTACTGTGTCCTCACCAGCCGCCAGTCCGGATCGTGACAACTTAAAGTTTTTGGCACATTAGTATATGTGAGGAGGGAACTTTTCAAGATGGGTGGTGACCATGGCGGCCATTTTGAAGTCGACCATTTTGAATCCAACTTTGGTTTTTTCAATAGGAAGAGGGTCACGTGACCCATCAAACTTATTGGGAATTTCATAAGAAAAACAATGATGTGCTTGGTTTTAATGTAACTTGATTCTTTCATGAGTTTACAAGTTTCTGACCACTTATAAAATGTGTTCAATGTGCTGCCCATTGTGTTGGATTGTCAATGCAACCCTCTTCTCCCACTCTTCACACACTGATAGCAACACCGCAGGAGAAATGCTAGTACAGGCTTCCAGTATCCGTAGTTTCAGGTGCTGCAGAATGGGCAAAACAAAAATTGGAACAGGACCCTCAGTTTACGCAGAAGATTTTGTTCAGTGATGAGGCAAACTTTTATGTGAATGGTGAAGTTAACAAACAAAACCACCACTATTGGTCTGACACTAACCCACATTGGATAGATCCCTCCGAGACTGTTGGAACACAAAAAATGATGGCATAGTGTGGTATATGGGATACAAGGATAGTGGGGCCATTCTTCATCAATGGAAACCTCAAGGACACTGGATATGCGAAATTGCTACATGATGATGTGTTTCCCTCTTTATGCACTGAAGCTGGCATATTCCCTGAGTTTTTCCAGCAAGATGGTGCACCACCACATTATGGGTGTCAGGTCCGAGCATTCCTAGATGAACAGTTTCCTGGAAAGTGGATTGGTCGTCGTGGGCCAGTTGAATGGCCCCTAAGGTCTCCCGATCTGACCCCCTTAGACTTTTATCTTTGGGGTCATCTGAAGGCAATTGTCTATGCTGTGAAGATACGAGATGTGCAGCACCTGAAACTACGGATACTGGAAGCCTGTGCTAGCATTTCTCCTGCTGTGTTGCTATCAGTGTGTGAAGAGTGGGAGAAGAGGGTTGCTTTGACAATTCAACACAATGGGCAGCACATTGACCCCATTTTATAAGTGGTCAGAAACTTGTAAATAACTCATGAAAGAATAAAGTTACATTATAACCAAGCACATCATTGTTTTTCTTGTGAAATTCCCAATAAGTTTGATACGTCACATGACCCTCTTCCTATTGAAAAAACAAAAGTTGGATTCAAAATGGCCGACTTCAAAATGGCCGCCATGGTCACCACCCATCTTGAAAAGTTCTCCCCCTCACATATACTAATGTGCCATAAACAGGAAGTTAATATCACCAACCATTCCCATGGTAAATCCATATAAATGGCCCACCCTGTACTACACCCAAAATTGCTGGATTTGGGCTTGAGGTGAATCACTGCTGTAAAAATGCTTTTCTGTGCAACACACACTGCTTTCTGTCCCTCTCTCTGCAATAGAACGCTGATGTGACTGGCCGCAAAATGGCTGCAGATTATATAGGGCTGTGACATCACAGGGGTGGCTTGCTGCTGATAGGCTGCATGCTGCATGTGATTCAGGGTCATCCCGCCTACCTGTGTTCCCGCCTTCCCAGCGTTCCTGCCCCATGTCCTGACATGTGGAGCCGCCAGCTTAGATGCCCTGGAGCCTCCACTAAATGGAGTTTAATGAAGCAATTTGTGTGATCGAATCGTGGCGATATTCGGATTTGTTGCAAAGCAAATTTTTCCTGAAATTCGTAACGAATTTGGATTCATCAGAATCGATTCGCTCATCCCTAATAGCTACATATATCTTATCTCTAATACCAGACATATAACAAAGATGAAGATATTTTGTCAAACAATATCACTAAAGATCATACCATCAAAATTAGGTTTAAACTTAATTCCACCAGACTGATTATGTTGGAAAGTGAACAATTTTTAGGATAGCATTATCAGTTTAATATCCAGAATAGTAGGTATATGCATACTTAGGCAAAGCACTCACCCTTGGTTCAGCAAATGTGGAGGGACCTTATTAGGATATCAAAGTGCAGTTACATCACACGGGAGAAACGAAGAGACGCAGCTCCGGGAGCTGCGAGAGGAGCGGTGATGGCCCCGTTTCCCGGTCAAAACACACCGCTTTGTCACGCCTATCTCTGCTGTTGCGCACGCCACCATGTTAAATAGACATGGTCCCCGTGGGATGGCAACAGCTAACAGATCCGGAGTCATGGCAACAGGTAAACAAAGAGGCTCCTGCGGCGCAACAACTGGCCTGCGGCCAGAGATCATGCGCAAACTGTCTGGAGCTGGACCAATGTCCTATTGGGTATCTGCAAGGCCAACAGGGAAACAGAAGGTACCTATACAAACACAACAATGTTAGAATATATAACTAATGGCCACTACAAGTACTATGAAGTGGGAACAGGAAAAACTGGAAAAGAAAAAGAGTACAGGTTAGATAAATGCATTTAATTTGTTTCTTTCATTTAGTCCAAGGGGGCCCGTGGCTCTGCTTCTGGATATAACCCTTGCTTCTTCAGCAGCAAGAGCGTGTGCAGATTTTGGCCAGGGAGGGTATTTTTGACTTTCTCAATTCCAAAAAAACGGAGGCAAGTCTTAGATCTGCCGTGCACGTCCTTCACATGCTGCACTAACCTGGGGACTCAAAGTCCTTGTCCTGCCAATCGCAGGTGCTCACAGATCCTCATGAAAAAGGTCTTATTGTAGATCCTACGTTAGAACGGTCCACAAGGGCACATGATGCAATAGACAACATAGGGGGTCCGCAGGTGACTAAGTCATTGACACATATGTCAAATCTGCCGATCTTGAAATTTCTGCCTGTAAGCATGTGCTGACAGAAAGAACATCTTCCGCATTTGTGATTCCCTTTTAGAGGGTAAGTCGAGCCAAGTCTTCTTTTTGGGGTCATTGTATTCCATACAAAATTTGCTTCTGACCAGCTTGTTTTTTCATCACTCATCACTCCTAGAGTCATCCCAACACACCTACATTCTAGTGCCGAGAGTCTCTTCCTCCCTGCCACTGCATTGAACCTATTTTTACTCTCTGAGCACAGAGTTTTACTGTTAATAATGTAGATATTGTTATGCCGAGCGCTCCGGGTCCCTGCTCCTCCCCGGAGTGCTCGCGGCGTTCCTCTCTCTGCAGCGCCCCGGTCAGACCCGCTGACCGGGAGCGCTGCACTGACATTGCCGGCAGGGATGCGATTCGCATAGCGGGACGCGCCCGCTCGCAAATCGCATCCCAAGTCACTTACCTGTCTCGGCCCCCAGCTGTCATGTCCTGGCGCGCCAGCTCTCTAAGATTTAAAGGGCCAGTGCACCAATGGTTGGTGCCTGGCCCAATTAGCCTAATTAGCTTCCACCTGCTCCCTGGCTATATTACCTCACTTCCCCTGCACTTCCTTGCCGGATCTTGTTGGCTTGTGCCAGTGAAAGCATTTAGTGTTGTCCAAAGCCTGTGTTTCCAGATCTTCTGCTATCCATATTGACAACGAACCTTCCCGCCTGCCCCGACCTTCTGCTACGTCTGACCTTGCCTCTGCCTAGTCCTTCTGTCCCACGCCTTCTCAGCAGTCAGAGAGGTTGAGCCGTTGCCGGTGAATACGACCTGGTTGCTACCGCCGCTGCAAGACCATCCCGCTTTGCGGCGGGCTCTGGTGAATACCAGTAGCAACTTAGAACAGGTCCACAGACACGGTCCACGCCAATCCCTCTCTGGCACAGAGGATCCACCTCCAGCCAGCCGAATCGTGACAGTACATCCGGCCATGGATCCCGCTGAGGTGCCGCTGCCGAGTCTCGCTGACCTCACCACGGTGGTCGCTCAGCAATCGCAGCAAATTGCCCAACAAGGACAGCAGCTGTCGCAGTTGACCACCACTTTACAGCAACTTCTGCCACTGCTACAGCAGCAACCATCTCCTCCGCCAGCTCCTGCACCTCCTCCGCAGCGAGTGGCCGCTCCTAGCCTCCGCTTGTCCCTGCCGGACAAATTTGATGGGGACTCTAGACTCTGCCGTGGATTCTTATCTCAATGTTCCCTACATATGGAGATGTTGTCGGACCAATTTCCTACAGAACGGTCTAAGGTGGCGTTCGTAGTGAGCCTTCTTTCTGGAAAGGCCTTGTCTTGGGCCACACCGCTCTGGGACCGCAATGATCCTGCCACAGCCACAGTCCAGTCCTTCTTCGCTGAAGTCCGTAGTGTCTTCGAGGAACCAGCCCGAGCTTCTTCTGCCGAGACTGCCCTGCTGAACCTGGTCCAGGGTAATTCTTCAGTAGGCGAGTACGCCATCCGATTTCGTACTCTCGCTTCCGAATTATCTTGGAATAACGAGGCTCTCTGCGCGACCTTTAACCCCTTAAGGACCCGGGCTTTTTCCGTTTTTTCATTTTCAATTTTTCCTCCTTAACTTAAAAAAATCATAACTCTTACAAATTTTCACCTAAAATTATATATAATGGCTTAATTTTTGTGTCACTAATTCTACTTTGTAATGACATTAGTCATTTTACCCAAAAATCTACGGTGAAACGGGAAAAAAAATCAATGTGCGACAAAATTGATGAAAAAACGCTATTTCGTAAGTTTTGGGGGCTTCTGTTTTTACGCAGTGCATTTTTTGTCAAAAATGATACCTTATCTTTATTCTGTAGGTCCATACGGTTAAAATGATACCCTTTTTGTATAGGTTTGAATTTGTATCACTTCCGAAAAAAATCATGAATACATGCAGGAAAATTTATACGTTTAAAATGGTAATCTTTTGACCCCTACAACTTTTTTATTTTTCTGTGTTCAGGGCACTTTGAGGACTAATTTTTTGCGCCGTCATCTGAAGTTTTTAGCGGTACAATTTTTGTTCTGATCAGACTTTTTGATCACTTTTTATTCACTTTTTTGTGGTCTAAAAAGTGATCAAAAATGCGCTATTTTGGACTTTGGAATTTTTTTGCGCGTACGCCATTAAATGAGCGGTTTAAAAAGTGGTATATTTTTATAATTCGGACATTTCCGCACGCGGCGATACCACATATGTTTATTTTTATTATTATTTACATAATGTTTTTTTTATTTTTGGAAATGCCGGGTGATTCAAACTTTTATTAGGGGAAGGGATAATTGAAAGGGTTAATGATTTTTTTTACACTTTTTTAATGCAATATTATAGCTCCTATAGGGGGCTATAACATTGCATGTACTGATCTTTTACACTGATTGATCCATCTCCATAGGAATGGATCAATCAGGGTTTTCGGCGATTGAATGCTCAAGCCCGGATCTCAGGCTTGAAGCATTCATTCGGCGATCGGACAGCACAGGAGAAGATAAGAAGACCTCCTCCTGTGCTACAGCTGTTCGGGATGCCGCGATTATACTGCGGCGATCCCGAACAGCTCCCTGAGCTAGCCGGGCACTTTTACTTTTGTTTTTAGCCGCGTGGCTCAGCTTTGAGCGCGCGGCTAAAGGGTTAATAGCGCGCGGCACAGCGATCAGTGCCGCGCGCTATTAGAGGCAGGTCCCGGCTTCACTATGACGCCGGGCCCGCCGCGATATGATGCGGGGTCACCGTGTGACCCCGCGTTATATCGCAGGACCGGGACTCATGACGTATGCATACGTCATGGGTCCTTAAGAGGTTAAAAAAGGCCTATCCAGTAACATCAAGGATGTGCTGGCCGCACGAGAGATTCCTGCCAACCTGCAAGAACTTATCCATTTGGCCACCCGCATTGACATGCGTTTTTCTGAGAGACACCAGGAGCTCCGCCAGGAAAAAGACCTTGATCTCTGGGCACCTCTCCCACAGTATCCTTTGCAATCTACGCCTGTGCCCCCCGCCGAGGAGGCTATGCAAGTGGAACGGTCTCGCCTGACCCACGAAGAGAGGACTCGCCGTAGGGATAACAATTTATGTCTGTACTGCGCCAGTACCGAACACTTCTTGGTGGATTGCCCTATTCGCCCTCCACGTCTGGGAAACGCACGCACGCACCCAGCTCACGTGGGTGTGGCGTCTCTTGGTACGAAATCAGCTTCTCCACGTCTCACTGTGCCCCTGCGGATTTCTCCTTCTGCCAACTCCTCCCTCTCAGCCGTGGCCTGCTTGGACTCTGGTGCTTCTGGAAATTTTATTCTGGACTCTTTGGTGAATAAGTTCTGCATCCCGGTGACCCGTCTCGTCAAGCCACTCTACATTTCTTCGGTCAACGGAGTGAAGTTGGACTGTACTGTGCGTTACCGCACAGAACCTCTCTTAATGTGCATTGGACCCCATCACGAAAAGATCGAATTGTTCGTCCTTCCCAACTATACCTCTGAAGTCCTCCTCGGTCTGCCATGGCTCCAACATCATTCTCCCACCCTTGACTGGACCACCGGGGAGATCAAGAACTGGGGCCCTGCTTGCCGTAAGAGATGCCTCACCTCTGCTCCCAGTCCCGTCTGTCGGGCCTCAGTGTCTCCTCCTGTGCCTAGTCTCCCCAAGGCCTATCAGGACTGTGCCGTGCCTCCTCATAGCTCCCGTCCTGGTGACACCCTGCCCCGTGCCAAGCTTCACCCTCTGCCCTCCCTCCCCATTCCCACTCCTGCTGAACTGCCTGCCTTTGAGGAAACCTTACAATCGCTCCCAGCGTCCTTGTCCCATGTGAAGCAATTGCCGGACAAAAAAAGGGGGAGACCTAAGGGGGGGGGGTACTGTTACGCCGAGCGCTCCGGGTCCCTGCTCCTCCCCTGAGCGCTCACGGCATTCCTTTCTCTGCAGCGCCCCGGTCAGACCCACTGACCGGGAGCGCTGCACTGACATTGCCGGCGGGGATGCGATTCGCATAGCGGGACGCGCCCGCTCGCGAATCGCATCCCAAGTCACTTACCTGTCCCGGCCCCCGGCTGTCATGTCCTGGCGCGCGCGGCTCCGCTCCTTAGGGCGCGCGCGCGCCAGCTCTCTAAAATTTAAAGGGCCAGTGCACCAATGATTGGTGCCTGGCCCAATTAGCCTAATTAGCTTCCACCTGCTCCCTGGCTATATTACCTCACTTCCTCTGCACTTCCTTGCCGGATCTTGTTGCCTTGTGCCAGTGAAAGCGTTTAGTGTTGTCCAAAGCCTGTGTTTCCAGATCTTCTGCTATCCATATTGACTACGAACCGTGCCGCCTGCCCCGACCTTCTGCTACGTCTGACCTTGCCTCTGCCTAGTCCTTCTGTCCCACGCATTCTCAGCAGTCAGAGAGGTTGAGCCGTTGCTGGTGGATACGACCTGGTTGCTACCGCCGCTGCAAGACCATCCCGCTTTGCGGCGGGCTCTGGTGAATACCAGTAGCAACTTAGAACCGGTCCACCGACACGGTCCACGCCAATCCCTCTCTGGCACAGAGAAGCCACCTCCAGCCAGCCGAATCGTGACAGATATCTGTTGAATTAGAGTCCGTGCAGAGAGGGATGGACAAGCGCACACTCACTTCTGCCCGGGAGAATGCTGATGAGTTCTTTGAGTTATGCAATAGCAAGAACGGGATACAGTTTACCAGTACACATAGTCTGGAGTTCAGGACACATAAATTAGCTGAACAAGAGCTCAGATTATTTTGGACCATTAAGTCTTTAACCCCTTAAGGACTCAGCGTTTTTCCGTTTTAGCATTTTCATTTTTTCCTAATCACCTTCTAAAAATCATAACGCTTTAAATTTTGCACATAAAATTCCATATGATGGCTTAGACCAGCTCTACTTTGCAGTGACATTAGTCATTTTACCAAAAAATCCACGGCGATACGGAAAAAAAATCATTGTGCGACAAAATTGAAGAAAAAATTTCATTTTGTAACTTTTGGGGGCTTCCGTTTCTACGCAGTGCATTTTTGGGTAAAAATGACACCTTATCATTATTCTGTAAGTTCATATGGTTAAAATGATACCCTACTTATATAGGTTTGATTTTCTCGCACTTCTGAACAAAATCATAACTACATGCATGAAATGTATACTTTTAAAATTGTCCTCTTCTGACCCCTATAACTTTTTTATTTTTCTGCGTATGGGTCAGTATGAGGGCTCATTGTTTGCGACGTCTTCTGAAGTTTTTATCGGTACCATTTTTGTATTGATCGGACTTTTTGATCGCTTTTTATTAATTTTTTTATGATATAAAAAGTGACCAAAAATACGCTATTTTGGACTTTGGAATTTTTTTGCGCATACGCCATTCACCATGCGCTTTAATTAATGATATATTTTTATAGATTGGACATTTACGCACGCGGCGATACCACATATGTTTATTTTTATTTACACAGTTTTTTTTTTTATGGGAAAAGGGGGGTGATTCAAACTTTTATTAGGGAAGGGGTTAAATTACCTTTGTTAACTTTTTTTTCCACTTTTTTTTTTTGCAGTGCTATAGCTCCCATAGGGGGCTATAGCACTGCACACACTGATCTCCTATGCTGATCCCTGCAGAGCCATAGCTCTGCATGGATCAGCGAGATAGGGGCTCGATTGCTCAAGCCTGTAGCTCAGACTTGGAGCAATCAAACCCCGATCGGACACTGCAGAGACAGGTAAGGAGACCTCCGCCTGCGTCCCAGCTGATCGGAACATCACGATTTTATCGCGATGTCCTGATCAGCCCGACTGAGCTGCCGGGAAGCGTTTAGTTTCACTTTCAGAGGCGGCGGTCAACTTTGATCGCCGCGTCTGAAGGGTTGACAGCGCGCGGCACAATGATCGGTGCCGAACGCTGTTAGCCCAGGTTCCCGGCTATGATTAGCAGCCGGGACCGACCCAGTGTGACGCTGTGACCCCGTTTTAAACACCGGGAGCTGGGCTCACCGGCACGTCCTGAGTCCTTAAGGAGTTAAGGTCCTACCTACAAAACAATAGAGTTCCGAGAGGGCTCAAAATATATAAAGAAATCTCGCAGTTCCAAGGAGAGGAGGATTCCAAGTCAGAGTGGGACGCACTGCACCTTCAGCATTCATTGAACATCCTGAAGTTAGAATACGAGTCTACCACTGTCGAGTTGTGTAAGTGCAAAACTGAACTAAGGAGCCGGCGAATTCAAGAAGTGGATTCTTTCCTCAATAAACTAGAAAACAAACTAATACAACAACAGAAGGAGATAAAGGAGAGAAGACGAAACAAATTCATACTGGTTCATTTGGATTTTGAGAATGGAAAAGTCTTCACAGGGAGACAAGTGGTGAGAGCAGGTCGCAGAAAGACGCAAATAAAGAAAAACGTGAGCCATGATTACTGGACCATGGAATCCGAGTCTAACTCCTCGGAAGAGCAACCCGGACCAAGTAAAGGATGGGATAAACAACAAAACAAGAGAAAACAAATAGAGAAAAAAAACCACCTCTGAGATAAGAGATACAGCACCCTCTTTAGAGTCAGGACAAGGAGAGGAGGCCGGCAGCGGTGGAAGACCAACAAGACAGAGTGTGAAAAGGGAACCAGTAACGTGGAGGGACAGTGCACTGAAAGCAACTATGTAGGCAATCTCTCCGACACACCGTTGGACAGTGACTACGTATCGCTACTCAGTAAAGGACTCAACTTCTGTTTCTCAGAAGAGTTCGATTTCACGTCATTTGAATTCGACCTGTACAAAAGGCATCAGAAAAATGAGCCTCTGCAAATATTTTGATAAAAATAGTCCACCTATTGAACAACCCAGCACAGGAGTACAGGAGAAAAAGTACCCGCAGTCCTGGGTCGCCTAGAATTCAGTGCCCATTTCACTGGAAATCCTGAAGAGACTAGAGATCTCGAATTAATGATCAGTCTCAGTGAAAGTGAGCCTATGGTGCAGCAACCAAGAGAATTTGTGGTGCCCGCCTTTAGAGGAGGCAAAAAGTCCTCCTTTAGCCCCCGATACAGACAGGCAGCAGCCTGGAGCAATTTATGACAGCGGTCACAAGCGATCTTAAACCACTGGTGTATCCAAAACCCACGTCTAGTTTGAGTGCTAGGGAAAAACGTGCCTTGGACTGGCTAAAAAGCCGCACCGATTTGATAATATAGAAAGCCTATAAAGGCAACAATGTCGTTGTCATGTCCAAGGAGAAATACCTACAAGAAGCAGCCCTCAGACAATTGAGTGATGAAAAGACGTATATCCATGTCAAACAGGATCCCACACAGAATGTCATGTCCACTTTGCAGACTTTCCTTAGACTGCAGGGGGAAAGAGGAATTCTGTCTAAGAGGTCAGCAGAAAAATTGTTACCTGTTAACCCAGCCAAACCTCAATGGTACCACTTGCCCAAGATACATAAATCCATGTCGGACCCCCCGGGAGACCCATAGTAGCGGGCATTGGCTGGGCTACAGAATTCCTTCTCCAGTATATTGACTGGTTGCTGCGACCCTATTAGTGGACACACCATCGTATGTCAAGGATACAGATGACCTCCTTGAATCATTGCAAGACGGGATCCTGGAAGAAGGGGATTGTTTAGCCTCAATTGACGTGGAGTCTCTATACACCAGGATACCACTAGATGCAGGTGTTGGAGCTGTCAAAGAGTTCCTGCTGGCGGAGGGCAAATCAGCGGAATACTGCACCTTTGTTGCCAATGCCCTGGACCTTGAATTAAAAAATATTTTTTTTCAGTTCAACGGACAATGGTTTAGGCAACATCATGGCACAGTGATGGGCACCCGGTGTCCTGCACCTACGCTAATCTGTAACTAGCATTTTTAGAGGCCAATATGATATACACTCCCTCTAATCCTTTCACCAGCCGGATAAGATTTTATAAAAGGTTCGTAGACGATATTCTGGTCATATGGAGGGGCGCCGAATTTGAATTTACCGATTTTATTTGGTATCTAAATGACAGCAACACTTTGAACATGCAGTTCACATCAGTCTTCAGCAGTTCGGAGATAGCATTTTTGGATGTTCTGATATCAATTAAAGAAAGGCAACTCCATACCAAAGGCTATAGAAAACCCTCAGCACCTTTACTGTATTTGCACCACGATTCTTTTCACCCTCCACATATGAAAGATGCAATTCCATTTAGCCAGTTCCTAAGTCTGAAAAAAATCAACAGTAACCCATCCGATTTTGAGCAGCAATCAGATGACCTGAAACAGCACTTATTATCAGGAGAGTACTCAGCCCATACATTGAATCATGCCCTTCATAAAACTGAGGCATACTCCAGAGAAGACCTCATTTTCAAAAATAAAAGTAAAAAAAAGAAAGGACGGAATGAGAACCGCTTAACTTTTTTCTTTAAATACAACAACTTGGCACGAGAAATTAGGAGATCTATCTCCAGACACTGGCACTTAATTGAAGATGACCCCGCACTACGTGAAGTAGCCATAAGGAAGCCACTTGTCACTTATAGGAGGAAAACGACTATAAAAAACAAGCTGGTCAGAAGCTAATTTAGTATAGAATCCAATAACCCCAAAAAGAAGACTTACTCGCTCTAAAAAGGAATCACAAATGCGGAAAATGTTCCTTCTGTCAGCACATGCTTAGTCACCTGCAGGACCCCCTATGTTGTCTATTGCATCATGTGCCCTTTCGGACAGTTCTACGTAGGATCTACAATAAGACCTCTTTTCATGAGGATCCATGAGCACCTGCGATTGACAGGACAAGGACTTGGAGTCCCCAGGTTAGCGCAGCATGTGAAGGATGTTCATGGCGGATCTAAGACTTGCATCCGGTTTTTAGGAATTGAGAAAGTCAAAAATACCCCCCCTGGCCAAAATCTGCACACACTCTTGCTGCAGAGAGAAGCAAGGGTTATATCCAGAAGCAGAGCCACGGGTGCCCTCGGACTAAATGAAAGAAACAAATTCAATGCCTTTACCTATCCTGTACTCTTTTTCTTTTCCAGTTTTTCCTGTTCCCACTACATAGGACTTGTACTGGCCATTAGTTATATATTCTAACATTGTTGTATTTGTATAGGTACCTCCTGTTTCCCCATTGGCCTTGCAGGTATCCAAAGGACATTGGTCCAGCTCCAGATAGTTTGCACATGATCTCTGGCTGCAGGCCAGTTGTTGCTCCGCAGGAGCCTCTTTGTTTACCTGTTGCCATAACTCCGGACCTGCCAGCTGTTGCCCTCCCATGGAGACAATGTCTATTTAACATGGTGCCGTGCGCAACAGCGGAGATAGGCGTGACCGAGCGGTGTGTTTGACTGCGAAACGGGGCTGTCGCTGCTCCTCTCATAGCTCCCAGAGCTGCATCTCTTTGTTTCTCCCTTGTGATGTAACTGCACTTTGATGTCCTGACAAAGTCCCTCCATGTTTGCTGAACCACGGGTGAGTGCTTTGCCTTTTCATTTCTCCATATACTGATTCTGGGCTTTGTTTTCTGAAGAATGCACCCCCCTGTTTTAGCCGTACATGGACAATCTCATTCATTATTCCTAGAGTTATCCCAACACACCTACACTCTAGTGCCTAGAGTTTCTTCCTCCCTGCCACTGCATATACCTACTTAGGAACACCTGAGCCCCCAAGGTAAATCTATATATTATATACTGGTGTCTTTATATAGCATTAGGGGACCTTTAGGGAGCCCTCAGATAGTTATGCCCTGGTTGTAGGCCCTTATTTACAAAATGTGTGAAATCTCGCCTTTTCTTCTCCCAATTTTTTGTTCAATTTTTCTAGATAAAAACTATAAGAAATTGGAATATTTTCTAAAACTAAATACATTAAAATGTAAAATAAAGCTAAAGTAGCTTTTGTTGCATAACACATTGACAGAGGATGTGTAGTCAAATAAACATAAAAAAAAACAGAGTAAATAGAAAGTTAAATTGCAATGTTGGAAGAAAAGCCATTGCCCAAGAGGCTGATGAAATACATTGATGTGACGGTATAATGTCACACTGTACATTGATGTAGCTTTGAGTTTATTTAACATAATGAGTACACGTAGAAAGACTCATTATTATACCGAGCTTCCTAGTGAACGGTGCCCGGGCTTACCATTCGCTAATGACAAAAAATAATGAGAGCGGTGACATGGCAGTCATTAATTCTAGCACAATGTGGGAGACGGAGGATCATTTTTAAAATGTCTTCTCCAATAAAACAAAGGAAAAAGAAATGCTCGATTATGTTAAATAGTGATAGTGTAGCTGCTTCAAATTAATTACCACGTATCTTGCTTGCTAAATACAAAACCGCTATTTATGCAATAGGAATATCAGATTTGGCATAATAAGGAGGGAATGCAGTAAGCATTTGGGAGTGAAATATATATATACACACACATATATATATATATATATATATATATATATATACATATACATATGTATATAATATATATATATATATATATATATATATATATATATATATAAAACAAAGATAAGCGGCACTATGAAGAACTTCAAGTCCAGACCATCGGGTGCTCAGCCGACTCCAGAGGTCCTGATCAAGAGACCCCTCCAATATAAATAGACGTCCAAATAAAGGAAAAAGGCGGCACTCCAAGTCGAAAAAAGGTGATGATTTATTCACACATCTGTATAAAGTGCAACGTTTCAATCTACTCCATTAGGTCTTTTTCAAGGCTTTATTTTGTTTTGACTCTTATAACTATGGAGCTGTCTGAGGGCTCATTTTTTGTGTTGTGAGAAATGGGTAAGGGGGGTGGAGTAATTTAAATTTATATTGGGGTAGAGTTTTTTTTCTCTTTTTTGCTCCGCTCACGAGCCTTCTACATGTTTCCTCACTTGACTCATTAGGTAAGTGTGTCAGGAAGGGGTTAAGAAAAGTTATTGTACATCACAGACATAATCAGCTCTATGGGGTGGTATGTGGACTATTTTTTAGCACCATGATATGAAGTTTTAATCGGTACCATTGTGAAAAGTGACCAAAAATACGCTATTTTGGACTTTGGAATTTTTTTTGCGTGGACGCCATTGACCGTGCAATTTAATTTAAGATATATTTTTATAGTTCCGACATTTAAGCATGTGGCGATACCATATATGTTTATTTTTTATTATGGTTATATATTTTTTATATGGAATTTGGGAAAATTGGGGTGATTTAAACTTTTAATAAGGAAGAGGTTAATGTGTGTGTTTTTAAACTTTTTTTTTACACTTTTAGTCCCCTTAGGGGACTTTTAGGAGGAATCATTTGATTCCTCATACAGATCAATGGGATTACATATAATCCCATTGATCTGTGTGCTCTGCTCTTGACTGATAAAGCCTGGCCCTGCCAGGCTTTATCATTCTGAGCACAGGAGCCACCGCAGGACCACCAGGGACTGGATACTGGCACCTTTAGATGCCGCTGTCAACTTTGACAGCAGCGATCTAAAGGGATGATAGCTGGCCGCAGCGATCGCCGCATGTCGGCTATTAACGACGGCCCCCAGCTACAGGAATCAGCTGGGGGCCGGCCGGTATGACGCGGACTCGAGTTGGGAGCCCGCGTCATACCCTGTTAAAGGCCACTGGACGAGGATAGACGTCCATGGTCATTATAGGGTTAAATAGGGTAGTAGTGAACCATGCCAGTGAGAAAAATGACACAATATAGTTTTTGCCCACATGGCACACTATCACCCTAGAGTTACATAGGGGCATAGCAGAGCATTTAAATAGCATCACTGCCCTAACTTAAGCCTCCTCCAACATACAGTCCCATGTAAATGACCTCAGTCCCCTCACTTCACCCTTCAGCATACAGACCCATGTAAATAACATCCCTCCCCTGAGCATCCATTATACAGTCTCATGTTAATAGCATTATTCTTCTTCTCTGAGTTCACAACATTCAGTACTAAGTAAATAACATCTTCTTCTCCCCTGAACCCCCATCATACAATCCCATGTAAATAGCATCCCTCCCTGAACTCCCAACATACAGTCCCATGTAAATAGCATCCCTTCTCTGAGCACCTAACATACAATCCTATGTTAATAGTATCCTTCCCCTTAGCATCCAACATTCAGTCTCATGTAAATGGCAACCCCCTGAGCACCCAATATACAGTCCCATGTAAATAGCATTACTCTACTCCCTCTGACATAGAGACCCTTATCAATCCCCCTCCCATCCTGTATCACCCTGCAGCCTCTCATTTACCTCTGCTCTCCAGAAAACACATGTAGAGGAGCTCAGTTTACTTCCCTAATTTACAGCTTGCAGTTCCTGTCCTAGCACTGAGATCCGAGAGGCTTTTCCCCCTTCCCGATAAGCTCTGCTTCTTATGATGACATCATACTTACATTAAAAAAATTGTTTACATTAATTATATTTAGGTGTTATAATTGGTGTATTATTTTTATATAAGCAATTGATCAATTCATTCATAAAACATTCAGCTCTGCCTAGGTCATTGGTTATCCGCTGGAAAACATTATTATTATTTTTTTTAATCAACTGGTGCCAGGAAGTTAAACAGATTTGTAAATTACTACTGTTTAAAAATCTTAATCCTTTCAGTACTTATCAGCTGCTATATGCTCCACATGAAGTTCTTTTTCTTTTTTAACTTGCTTTTTGTCTGACCACAGTGCTCTCTGCTTACACCTCTGTCCATTTTAGGAACTGTCCAGAGTAGGAGAAAATCCCCATAGCAAACCTATCCTGCTCTGGACAGTTCCTGACATGGACAGAGGTATCAGCAGATAGCACTGTGGTCAGACAGAAAGGAAATTCCAAAAGAAATGAACTTTATGTGGAACACACAGCATGATGAGCAGAGATGAGCAAATTTTTGAAAAATTTGATTTGGCCAATTCGCTGCCTTTTCAGAAAAAGTTTGGTTCGGGTCGAATTTATTTGCGGCAAATCACAATTAAAAAGGTCTATTTCTGTCCTACAGAGAGCCTCAATAGGGGTGTAGAACACTTTGCTTTGTCCTAACAAGCATAGGGAGTGTGCTGTGTTAGTGAAATAATACTGTTATTCAGTATGACATGCAAACGTAATATGACGTCGACGACCATAGGGCCTCAGTCTTGAAAAGATGACATTGATTTTTAAAAATTTTAATTTAAGATTTATATTAGATTCCCAAGTTTAATGTCCCGGTGTTTACTTTAAACTAATAGTGCATGACCACAAAACCTAAACTAATAAGGAGTCACATAGCGGCATAATGAAAGAGCCTAGAGGTGGCAGCAGCATGAGGAGACCATAATCTGGCAGAATGACACAGCCTGGAATTGGCGTCAGAAAGAGGAGACAATATAGTGGCTGAATGACACAGCATTGAGTTGGTGGCAGCATGAGAAGACTTTAGGGCTTCACAATCCCTAAGATTAAAATATTAATTTTAAAATTGAAATTGAAGATTTATGGTAGCTAGTGCTACCATAAAAATTTGTATGTAATGTCCCAGGTCCAGCAGCATCAGTAAACCATATAGTGGCTGAATTACACAGCCTGGAGCTGGCGGCACCATGAGGAGACAATAGGGCTTCACAATCCCTAAGATTAAAAGATGAATTTTATAATTTAAATTGAAGATTTATGGTAGCTAGTGCTACCATAAAAATGTGTAGGTAATGTCCCAGGCCCAGCAGCATCAGTAAACCATATAGTGACTGAATGACACAGCCTGGAGCTTGCGGCAGCATGAGGAGACAATAGGACTTCACAATCCCTAAGATTAAAAGATTAAATTTAAAATTGAAATTAAAGATTTATGGTAGCTATTGCTACTTAAAAATTTTAAGGCAATGTCCCAGGCTCAGCAGCATCAGTAAACCATATAGTGGCTGAATGACACAGCCTGGAGCTGGCGGCAGCATGATGAGACAATAGGGCTTCACAATCCCTGACATTAAAAGATTAATTTTAAACTTTATATTGAAGATTTATGGTAGCTAGTGCTGCCATAAAAAATTTAAGGTAAGGTCACAGGCTCAGCAGCATCAGTAAACCATATAGTGGCTGAATGGCACAACCTGGAGCTGGCAGCAGCATGAGTAGAACATATAGTGTCTGAATGGCACAGCCTGGAGTTGGCGGCAGATGAGGAGACCATATAGTGGCTGAATGGCACAGCCTGCAGTTGGCGGCAGCATGAGGAGACCATATAGTGGTTGATAGTGTTGGGCACGAATATTCGCATTTCTAATTTTTATTGCGAATATCGCAAATTCGCAAATATTGCGTGGGCCAACTAAAATGATGCAACTACACTTGTCAGAGGTTATCAACAACATCCCTAGCAACCAATAGTAAAGTTGCCCACCCCCTCACTGTTTTCTTACTCGAATACGTGAATATGTGAATATTCGTATATGCGAATATTCGCCTGTGCGAAAATACCGAATACGTGAAATTCAAGAATATAGGACAAATATTCATCTATATATTCGTGAAATATCGCAAATTTGAATATGAGCAATGCCGCCCATCACTATTGGCTGAATGGCATAGCCTGGAGTGTGCGGCAGCATGAGTAGAACATATAGTGGCTTAATAGTTAACTTGGAGTGTGTGGAAGCATGAGGAGACCATATGGTGGCAGAATGAGACAGCCTGGAGGTTGCAGCAGCAGCATCAGGTGTCCTGAAAGTGACCCGGTGACAGAGTGGTGCCGTGGGTGGCAATACCTGTACCCAGTGACGAAGGTGGATGAAAAAAGACCTGATGCAGAGGAATGTTTGTAACTGGGGAGCAGTGCCTTAAATCTGATATGCACTATCCATATTTGTGAAGTGTTGGTGTTGCACCATGGTCAATCTACTCTGATGCATCAGGCATTAGTGGGTGGAAATCTTGGCTCATTCATGCCTGATTCATCTTCACAAAGGTCAGTCTCTCCACATTTTTCGTTTGTGACTATGGCCCCTGCTGCACTAAACACCCACTCTGATGGCACACTACTGGCCGGGCAGGACAGCTTTTCCAGGGCAAACTCTGCTAGTTTCGGCCACAAATTAAGTTTGGCTGCCCAGAAGTCCAGCGGATCTTCAAGGTGTGTTGCCATAGGCATGTCAAGGTAATCCACCATCTGCTGGTCCAGGTCCACATGCTGCTGATGTTTCATTATGCGGGTGAAGAAAGGTACTCATCAGCGACTGTAGACTCAGGCTGCTGCTGATGGCTGCTGCTGATGGAGCAGGTACTGCCATGGCAGTGGAAGGTGAGAGCAGAGGGCCCCCCGAGTCAGACCTGTGAGAGGATGGATGCCAGTGCCGATAGGCATTGGCAAACTGACTATGTAGGATGTCTCTGTAGTAGATCAGTTTATCCTCCCTCTCAGTGGGTGTAAAAACAGGCCCCCATTTTGTGGCGGTAGCGAGGGTCCAATAAGGTGGAGAGTCAGAAGTCATCCCGCTGCCGAATGGTGGCAATTCGGTGGTCACTACGCAAGCAAGTGAGCATGCATCGTGCTATTTGTGCAAGTGACTCGGAGGTACTCCCTGCCTCCATCTCCACTGCATACTGCCAAAGTGTGTCTGGGTCCTCTGTCTCGCCTTCCTCATAACCCTCTAGCTCCTCTGGCTGCTCCTGCTCCTCCTCTCCTGTCACATGACTAGAAATACCGCTTATCTCGTGAAATGTAAACTGTGCTCCACTGTGCTGCTCCCCCTCCTCCTCCAGTTCAGCCCCCACAGGACTCATGTGGCCTTGAGATGTAGGCACCAGGCACCACGTCAACATTTCCCTGACCAGCCATAGTTTCCAACATTTGTTGTAGAAAATACAGCAGTGGAATGATGTTGTTCATCCCTTAATCCTGGGGACTGATTAATAATGTGGCTTCCTCAAAGGTCCTGAGCAAACGGCAAGTGTCATGTATGAGCTGCCACTGATTGACATTGAAGTTACACAGGGGAGTCCCCTTATCCGCTTGGTTCATTAAGAAATCGGTGATGGCTTTTCTCTGTTCGTATACTCGGTCCAACATATGGAGGGTGGAATTCCAACATGTGGCAATGTCGCAAATCAGACTATGTTGGGGGATACCGTTCTGATGCTGCAGCTCAAGGAGGGTGTGCTTTGCAGTGTACAAGTGGCTGAAGTGCATGCAAAGTGTCCTTCTCATTGTTAGGATGTCTTGCAAATGGGGGGAACACTTAAGGAACCGCTTGACAACCAGATTGAACACGTGTGCCATGCAGGGCGCATGGCTCAGCCTTCCTTGTCGCAGAGCAGACAAGATGTTCTTCCGGTTGTGAGTCACTGTGGTTCTCATTTCCAGTTTTCGTGGAGTAAGCCATGCTCCAATTTCTTTATGAATGACTTTTAGCAGTTCCTCAACTGTGTGACTCCCTTCGCCAAGGCAAACCATGTGAAGAACAGCGTGACACCGCCGTGTCCTGCACACATGGTATGCTGAAGGGGCACTGGGACTTGTCTGTGCAGTGGAGGCTGAGGACACGGTGGAGGATGAAGAGGTGGAGTCCCACGCTATCATAGGACCAATGGCCTGAGAGCATGGAGGAGGAAGCGGCGTTACCTGTCCAAGTTGGTGTTGTGACATTCACCCAGTGGGCCGTAAAGGATATGTATTGTCCCTGACCATAGTTACAGCTCCCAACGTCGGCGCTGCTGTGCACTTTGGTACACACTGATAGGCTCAAGGACTGGCCCACCTTATGTTCCATAAAATTGTGCATGGCTGGTACTGCCTTCTTCGCAAAAAAAATGACAGGATGGCACTCTCCACCTCGGCTCGGCACAAGCCATCAGTTCTCAGAAAAGTGCAAAGTCCACAACTTGAAAAGGGAGGGACTGCAGCACCAGCAACTTGGACAGGAGCACATTCAGCTTCTGCAATGTTGGATGAGTGGGCGCATACTGTTGTCTCTTGGACATGGCTTCGTCGCTGGATTGCTGGCAGAATGACTGATTAAAAGTAGGAGGAGCAGGAGCATCTGGAGCGACAGAAGGAGGGTATGACACACAGCTCCCTTCGGCTGAGGTAGTGGAGCCTTGGCTGGCTGATAGAATGAGCGGCGTGCCACTGGGTGATGTAGCAGGCTGGACCACTACATCGGATCCAGGGTTCTCCCAGTCTGCTTTATCGTGGCGCAGCATATGTTGGCACAGGGCCGTGGTGCCAACATTGGGACCCTGACCACGCTTCACCTTCTGCCGTCACATCTTGCATGTGGCTATGTTAACCTCTTCCAGATGCTTGATGAAAAACTGCCACACCGCCAAAAAGCTGATTTTCCCACCAACAGTCTGCACTAATTGACTGCTACTGCTGACGTCTCCAGGAACCCCTGTTCCACTACCTCCCAGGAAGGTATGCTGCCACGAAGCAGTTGGTCTCCCCAGGCACGTTTGGCTACAGACTTTCCACTTCTGCCACCCTGCTGACTGCCAACCATGCTGTCACCTTGCTGGCTGCAGCTGCTGCCTCATGGGCAACCTGCAACTCTCTTCTCATGATGATGATGAAGCCCCTTCTGCACCCGGCTCCCAATTGTGACCGACTTCATCATAATCGACAAGTGTCTGCAAGTCACTGATGTCCTCCTCAGGTTGCTCAACAGTGCCTGCTTCAGGACCCTGAACCCTGGCAACACCGCCTCCCACGTCAATCTCCTCATCACTACTTGCCCGCCCAGCAGAGGAAGAGGCGGATGTCTCCTCCACTCCTTGGCTGGGCAGTAGATGCTGATTGTCCTCTATTAGATCGTCCTCACTTAATAGTGGAGCTGAACCCACAGCATAAGACATTTGTTTATGGGAGGGAACAGCATAGGGCAGAGGTATTGGGAGGACAGGGACTGCTCCCGGGCCATGCCAACTGAGGGTTGTGTCTGAGGAACCCACCAACTGTTGACAGATGTCACTTGTGATGAAGTGGAGACACGACCGCTAGCTGATACTGGGAGATGAGGCCTCTCGCTGCGACTCCTGCTGCCACTCTCCCCTAATCTGCAGCAACCTCTGCCTGTGCATGATGAATTTAGGCCTCTGCCACTTCTCTGTGCACATCCTGGCACCTCTCTGCCTGACAGACTTAATGCGTATATGAGGCGAGTACAATGCGCTTCACTACGTTTAAAACAGTATTTGTCTATAACAGCAGCAGGTGTGTACTTTCACAGTATCTAGGCCCTTGACAGATTAACAGGTACAAATTAGTACACTACTTAGATGTAGGTATGTGGTATGCACATATGAGGGCAGAAAAATTCTCTACAGTACGCTTTAAAAAGTAATAGAGTAAAACATCAGCAGGTGATTACTTTTGCTTGGGCTTTCACTGTATCTAGGCCTTTGACAGATTAACATGTACAAATTAGTACACTACTTATATATACATGTGTGATAGGAATTTATGAGGGCAGAGAAATGCATTTCAGTACACTTAAAAAACATATTGGTGTTAAAAAAGCAGCCGGCGATTACTTTTGCTTGGACTTTCACAGCATCTAGGTCATTGACAGATTAACAGGTACAAAATAGTACACTACTTCGATGTATGTATGTGGTGAGCACTTATGAGGGCAGAAAAATGCGCTACGGTATGCTTAAAAAAGGATTTGAGTACAACACCAGCCGGCGAGTACTTTTGCCTGGCCTTTCACAGTATCTAAGCCCTTGACAGATTAAAAGGTACAAATTAGTACACTACTTAGATGTAGGTATGTGGTATGCTCTTATGAGGGCATAAAAATGCGCTACAGTACGCTTAAAGAAGTAGTGAAATAAAACACTAGCCAGTGATTACTTTTGCCTGGATGTAGGAATGTGGTATGCACATATGAGGGCTGGAAAATACTCTACAGTAACGCTTAAAAAAAGTATTTGAGTACAGCACCAGCCAGTGAGTACTTTTGCCTTGCCTTTCGTAGTATCTAAGCCATTGACTGATTAAAAGGTACAAAATAGTACTCTACTTAGATGTCGGTATGTGGGATGCACTTATAAGGGCGGAAAAATGCACTACAGTATGCTTAAAGAAGTAGTGGAGTCAAACACTAGCCGGTGATTACTTTTGCCTGGACTTTCACAGTATCTAGGCCCTTTACAGATTAATGGAAGAAGGCAGAAAAAGGACCTCTGAAGACGGCGCTGCTAGCTCTGGTATGAAGGATGAAGCGAAGCCAGGGATTCTGGAAAAGTCCTCAGCAGGACATTTTATTGTACAAAAAAAAAAAAATAGATAGGATGAAGCATTTCGGGAGGATCCCTCCCTTCCTCAGATCAAAATGACATGATAACAGCATTGACAGGTTTATATGGTCCCAAAATGGCCAAAAACCAGTGCCAAAAACAAGGGTGAGGAGTCAGCAGAAGGCATCTCTAAAAACATATATTTATGAAGTTTTAATGTAAAAAGGATGCAGGGTTAGTAAGCAGGTGTGTTATTATAAACAGCTGTAGAACCGCAGTGGGCCGAAAGTGGCCCACCGCGGCGTGTGAACGGAAGCTCTGTGCAGCCTCCTATGTTAGACTGCTTGTTGCTACGGATGCGTTGCTAAGCAGTCAGCCAATCAGATGGCGAGGTGGAAGTAGCGCTCGTCCGTCCGTGTCAGCTCACAGATCGCACTGACAGCGAGCGCTGGGCCGGGGTGGAAGGGAAATAAAGCGCTCAGTAAATAATTACTGAGGGAAAGAATGGTGTGAACGGGGAAAGATAAGAGAGATGGATGTGGGATGAAAGTTGGCGGAATGTGAATATCAATCATGGGGTTAGAGTGCAGGCTGGATGTCTGACAGGTAGTCAGTATTGTGTGCAAGGGACACACAGCATGTAGAGGCGTATGTATGGTGTATAAAATGCATGATAGCATGACGTAGAAATAGGGAAAAAAATAATATGGGGGCTATTTTTACTTGGGGAAGTCAGGGTAGATAATATAGGAGGGAGATGTCGTTATTACATGATACGAATTAATTTAAAAAATGAATTAATTAATATTAAAAAATAAATATTAAAAAATTACTTATCAATTGTAAAGGAAGGAAGCAGAGATACGTAGAAGAATACTATAGTAATAGTAGTGATAACAATTATAATACATAGAGATAAATAATGGGTAATAATAATAGTAATACATAAAGATAATCATGATAAAAAGGTGTATGAAAATAAATAAATAGAAAATTGTATAATAATTATAAGATGGACCATAATACAAGGATCCACATAATATTAGAAAGACCATGCAACAGTGGTATACAGGGGTATAATAAAAAAGTATCAAATAATAAATGATAATAGAAATAATCAAAGCAGTGTTAGATGGAGCATAGTACAGAGGCCCACGGAGAGATATGGGCCAGTGTATAGTTAAAGGGAACATTCTAGTAGTTATTACAACTACTATCAGAAAAAAGGGACTCAGTTGTAGAGCTTATATCGGACAAACTTGATCACTGCATTTTTTCGTTATCCAAGTTCCAACACTTAACCGAATATACTGAGTGGCAGTCGTCCCACAATGAGAAGACTAGTAAATTAGAACAAGAAATTCTACAAAAGAAACTAACCAAACTCAAAAGAGATAGGGATGACTACCAACATAACAATATCAAATACTGGCTGAAAACCATCACACCAACTGACACCAAACACTCCCGCAATAGATCCCCCCCCCCCCCCCGCCAGCATAACAACGTCAAAACCTTCAAACCCTCCAATAAAACTCTGTCTCAACGACGATCCAACATCTCTATGCAGAAACCACATCCACCCAGAGCTACCCCACACCCTGGTACCCCCTACAAACCCAAACCACCTACCACCCATAACTTATCACACAATCCAATATATAGACATAAACATAACCCACATCTCCCACCCTCCGTATTCTCCACTCCACGCAACATCATTCCCCAGTCAGCTACTCATCCCCACCAGCCCCCCAGTCTGGCTCCTCCTCCCCTCCCCCCGCAAGAACTCATCAATTTCATTAACTCATGCTCCACACATCCCTCCACACAGGAACCCTCTAACCATCTTCCATCTAGTCGGTTCTCGGGATCCGAGTCTGAATCCCTCCTTGAGGATTCCCTCCTCACTGTCCACATTACTACTCCACCAGATACCAGCAACCACAGACTAGCATTTTTTACTCCCCTTGATCATCTTCCCACATACCCCCAGCAAGTGCCTACCAAGACCTTTCCAGACATGGACCTTTCTTTATCATACAACCAACACAATTTTTTTTAGACCTCCCCGCAAAATAAAGATACCACCGCCGCCATTGCAAACACCAACTACGATCGAACAAGTGGATATAGCTCCCCCCCTAGGGGGAAAAAGAAAAAACCTCAGAGACGGGGATGCAGGGGAGGTCGGAAGAGAAGCATGGATAGACCAGAGACAGAAGAAAAACAAACCACACAGGGACCCACAAATGTAGAGACTGTCAAAATATTCAATATTTACACATATATCTTAAATGACATTGAGAACAACATCCTCAAAAGAGGCTTATCTTTTTGCCCCACCGGCAAATCTAATAGCTTCCACTTATTTATTGATCTAAATAGTTTTGTTAGAAAACTAACTGTGAAACATTTTTTTAACATTAAAGGGGAACCCGGGGTGGAGTCTAACCCCACCACTATCAACAACTCCACAGAGCCAGTCCCAATCCATACTGAACTGAAACCTAAGTCCAAATTTTACCCTCTCCAATCTAGAGGGAGCTACGTTGACACTTTTCTAAGTATGGTGGCCGGTGACCTAGAAAAACTGACCAAGAATAACACCCTGCATTCGAACAACCTATCACGTATTGAACACCAAACCCTTAAAAAACTAGCTGACAACCACGACATTGTCATCCGCACAGCAGATAAAGGAGGAGGAATAGTTATTCTGAACACAGTGGACTACATCAAGGAAGCCAACAGACTACTTAATGATCCGAAATTTTATAAAACACTCTCCTCGGACCCAACCAAATCATACACGGAGGAACTTAAGAACTTGGTTAATGAAGGTTTCCAAACAGATGTTCTAAATAAATCCGAGAAAGACTTTATCCTCATACAGGAACCTGCCATGCCCACCTTCTTCTATCTACCGAAGGTGCACAAAAACACCGAAAATCCACCAGGTCGACCCATAGTGTCTGGTATTGATTCTGTTTCTTCCAATTAGTCTCATTACTTAGATTTACTGTTGCATAAATATGTTTTTAAGTTAAAATCACACCTAAAGGATACCACCGATTTCATCTCCTCAATTTTAGAAGTGGAATGGAAAAATGAATACACTCTGGTCACGATGGACATCACCTCCCTCTATACTGTTATTGACCATGATCTGGGAATCAATGCAGTAGCCCACTATTTAAATGGTGACCCAGACCTCCCCCAATCACATCGTGATTTTATCCTTAAAGGGCTCCGCTATATTGTAACACATAACTACTTTGAGTTTCAAAAACGTATTTATGCACAGCATACAGGCACCGCTATGGGCTCGCAAGTGGCACCTAGCTTCGCTAATTTGTTTGTAGGCATTTTTGAGGAAACTTTTATTTATTCTCATCATTGATTCCAACACTGTGTTTATTTTAATCGTTTTATTGATGATATATTTTTTTTTATCTGGAACGGTTCCACCATTTTACTCAATGAATTTTTATCTTCTCTTAATAATAACACCTGGGGACTTCATTTTACACAGAGTGTTTTTAATGACAATGCCGAATTTTTAGATGTGGTAGTTTTCCACAATGGCCAAGGATCTCTTAACACCAGAACCTTTTTTAAGAAAGTTGACAGCAACAGCTACCTCGATTTTACCAGTTCACACTATAAAAAATGGCTCCTTAACCCCTTAAGGACCGGAGGTTTTTCCGTTTTTGCATTTTCGTTTTTTGCTCCTTGCCTTTAAAAAATCATAACTCTTTCAAATTTACACCTAAAAATCCATATGATGGCTTATTTTTTGCGCCACCAATTCTACTTTGTAATGACGTCAGTCATTTTGCCCAAAAATCTATGGTGAAGCGGGAAAAAAAATCATTGTGCGACAAAATTGAAAAAAAAAACGCTGTTTTGTAACTTTTGGGGGCTTCCGTTTCTACGTAGTACATTTTTCGGTAAAAATGATACCTGATATGTATTCTGTAGGTCCATACAATTAAAATGATACCCTACTTATATAGGTTTGATTTTGTCGGACTTCTGGCAAAAATCATAACTACATGCAGGAAAATTAATACATTTAAAATTGTCATCTTCTGACCCCTATAACTTTTTTATTTTTCCGTGTATGGGGCGGTATGAGGGCTCATTTTTTGCGCCGTGATCTGAAGTTTTTAACGGTACCATTTTTGCATTGATAGGACTTATTGATCACTTTTTATTCATTTTTAAATGATATAAAAAGTGACCAAAAATGCACTATTTTGGACTTTGGAATTTTTTTGCGCGCACGCCATTGACCGAGCGGTTTAATTAATGATATATTTTTATAATTCGGACATTTCTGCATGCGATGATACCACATATGTTTATTTTTATTTTTATTTACACTGTGTTTTTTTTTTATTGGAAAAGGGGGGTGATTCAAACTTTTAATAGGGGAGGAGTTAAATGATATTTATTCACTTTTTTTTTTCACTTTTTTTTTGCAGTGTTATAGGTCCCATAGGGACCTATAACACTGCACACACTGATCTTCTATGTTGATCACTGGTTTCTCATAAGAAACCAGTGATCAACGATTCTGCCGCATGACTGCTCATGCCTGGATCTCAGGCACTGAGCAGTCATTCGGCGATCGGACAGAGAGGAGGCAGGAAGGGGCCCTCCCGCTGTCCTGTCAGCTGTTCGGGATGCCGCGATTAGCCGCGGCTATCCCGAACAGCCCGACTGAGCTAGCCGGGAACTTTCACTTTCACTTTTAGCCGCGCGGCTCAGCTCTGAGCGCGCGGCTAAAGGGTTAATAGCACGCGGCGCCGCGATCGGCGCTGCGCGCTATTAGAGGCGGGTCCCGGCTTCACTATGACGCCGGGCCCGCCATGATATGACGCGGGGTTACTGTGTAACCCCGCGTTATATCAGAAGAGCAGGACCAAGGACGTACCGGTACGTCCTTGGTCCTTAAGGGGTTAATGGCCCCTACGGGCAATTTAAACGCATCAGACGTAACTGTTCCAAAACCAGTGATTTTATAGAGCAAAGTAATATTTAAAAATAGAGGTTCAAGGCGAAAAAATATCCTAAGGCCATTGTGGACTCTTCTTTTAAAAGGGCTAATAATCTATCACAACAAGAGTGTCTTACCAAAGTACAAGACACCTTGGAAAAGAAACAAGACTGATCTACTAACTTCATCACAACCTTTACCAGGGAGCACAAACTCATTAAAGAGGTCCTTCATAAATACTGGCCGATCCTATTGAATGACCCCTTCCTACGAGACACACTTCCAAATAAACCCGGTATTACATACAGGCGAGGTAAGACCCTGCATAATATTGTAGCTCAAAGTAGATTAAAAGCCCGCAACCCTCAACCCATGAGTTTCCTCTCCACTACTGGTGCTTATAGATGTGGGCACGCTCGCTGTAAATGCTGTGCTAATCTTAATCACCTAGCCAAGACATTCACATCTAAAACCACGTGTGAAACCTTCTCCATTAAAGGACAACTGTAGTGGTCAAAAATCCCTGCCCAAATGTTCCCCAAACAAAAGTTATACAATTCAGTCAATTAGTCCTATTTACCTATATGCAGCCGTTTCTGAGATATTAGAGTTGCCAGCATAGCCCAGTAGTCCTGCGTCCGTCCCCTATTCATTACATTGCAGCCGCCATCTTGGGGACGGAGATCTCTTCCTCCCAGCAGTGTTTGTGCTCCCCCTAGCCTCTGTCAGCTCCTCCCTGCTTATGCATATGCATGAGCGGGTGCTTTCTGAGGCAGCCATAGGCTCATCCTCAGAAACGCCCCTATCTGTAAGATTCAAGCAGGGGGAGAATGAGGACGTCCACAGCTCCTCCCCCCTCCCCTGCTCTGTCTACATAGGACCTCACTTATCACCGGGAGGATTCAAGTTATCATGGGGGAAACACAGAGCAAACCACAGAGCAGGGAGGGGGGGACGTGTGTGTGAGGAGACATATTACACTGCACGGGCTGGTGGTGTATACAGGGAATAAATATCATACTGGGGGGGGGGGGGGGGGTGGACTACTGAATGACACATGCTGGGAGTTGTAGTCCCTGTTATGTGTGTGTGTATGCCAGTGTTTCCCAACCAGGGAATGCTGGGAGTAGTAGTTTTGCAACATCTGGAGGCACCCTGGTTGGGAAACACTGGTGTATGAACTACAACTCCCAGGAGATTACAGAGATACAATAGAGGTGTTGGTGAACTACAACCCCCAGCCAGGAGACTACAGAGATACAATATAGGTGTTGGTGAACTACAACACCCAGGAGACTACAGAGATACAATATAGGTGTTGATTAACTACAACCCCCAGGAGACTACAGAGATACAATAGAGGTGTTGGTGAACTACAACACCCAGGAGACTACAGAGATACAATATAGGTGTTGGTGAACTACAACACCCAGGAGACTACAGAGATACAATAGAGGTGTTGGTGAACTACAACACCCAGGAGACTACAGAGATACAATATAGGTGTTGGTGAACTACAACCCCCAGGAGACTACAGAGATACAATATAGGTGTTGGTGAACTACAACCCCCAGGAGACTACAGAGATACAATATAGGTGTTGGTGAACTACAACACCCAGGAGACTACAGAGATACAATAGAGGTGTTGGTGAACTACAACTCCCAGGAGACTCCTGATACAATAGAGGTGTTGGTGAACTACAACACCCAGGAGACTACAGAGATACAATATAGGTGTTGGTGAACTACAACTCCCAGGAGACTTCAGAGATACAATAGAGGTGTTGGTGGACTACAACTCCCAGGAGTCTCCTGATACAGTAGAGGTGTTGGTGAACTACAACTCCTTTATACACTCAAACAGCAGAAAGCTGACAGGGCATGCTTGGATGTATAGTCTTACAACAGCTGGAGTCACCTCTGCAACTCCAAGCATGCACATACAGCAGAAAGCTGACAGGGCATGCTGGGATTTGTAGTCTTGCAACAGCTGGAGGCACCACTGGAATTCCCAGCATGCCCGAACAGCATATAAAATAACTGGGCATGCTTGGAGTTGTAGTTGTGAAAAAGATGGAGGGACCCCTATCAGGACAGTTTTATAGACAAACAATTATGTTTTTTTTACCATTTTTCCTTTCACTCTCCACTCTCCAGAGCCCACACTACAGTGAGCACGGAGGCAGCTGCTTCATCACTGGACAGGAGCCAGCATGGGGAGGGGGAGATGAGCAGAAGGGGAGGGTGTATGCATAGGGAAGGGAGATGTGGGCGTTACAATATAATAATTTGCTCGGGGGGATAGAACAGGGGGAGGGCAGCAGCTTACAGGAAGTAAGCACAAGGCATGATGGGAGATGTAGTTTTATTTTCACTTCTCCTCCGTAATTCGTGTGCTGATAACGGGAGAAAGACTGGGCCAATTTTGATGGGGGAGACATCGTTGAAAAGGTCTTTCAAATACCTATTAAATGAGGTAAAATAAGTTTTTTTGCCCAGCACTGCAGATGTCCTTTAAAACCCTTCTAAACTGTTCCTCCCAATATGTTGTCTATCTGCTCCAAAATAGTGCATTTTTGGTCACTTTTTATATAATTTTAAAATGAATAAAAAGCGATCAATAAGTCCTATCAATGCAAAAATGGTATAGTTAAAAATTTAAGATCACGGCGCAAAAAATGAGCCCTCATACCGCCCCATTCACGGAAAAATAAAAAAGTTATAGGGGTCAGAAGATGACAATTTTAAACGTATTAATTTTGCTGCTTGTAGTTATGATTTTTTCCAGAAGTACGACAAAATCAAACCTATATAAGTAGGGTATCATTTTAATCGTATGGACCTACAGAATAAATATAAGGTATTATTTTTACCGAAAAATGTACTACGTAGAAACGGAAGCCCCCAAAAGTTACAAAACGGCGTTTTTTTTTTTTCAATTTTGTCACACAATGATTTTTTTTTCCGTTTCACCATAGATTTTTGGGCAAAATGACTGACGTCATTACAAAGTAGAATTGGTGGTGCAAAAAATAAGCAATCATATGGATTTTTAGGTGCAAAATTGAAAGAGTTATGATTTTTTAAAGGCAAGGAGCAAAAAACGAAAATGCAAAAACGGAAAACCCCCCGGTCCTTAAGGGGTTAACTATACACTGGCCCATATCTCCCCGTGGGCCTCTGTACTATGCTCCATCTAACACTGCTTTGAGTATTTCTATTATCATTTATTATTTGATACTTTTTTATTATACCCCTGTATACCACTGTTGCATGGTCTTTCTAATATTATGTGGATCCTTGTATTATGGTCCATCTTATAATTATTATACAATTTTCTATTTATTTATTTTCATACACCTTTTTATCATGATTTTCTTTATGTATTACTATTATTATTACCCATTATTTATCTCTATGTATTATCATTTTTATCACTACTACTACTATAGTATTCTTCTACGTATCTCTGCTTCCTTCCTTTACAATTGATCCTTTACAATTGATAAGTCATTTTTTTATATTTATTTTTTTATATTAATTAATTCATTTTTTTAATTAATTCGTATTATGTAATAACGACATCTCCCTACTATATTATCTACCCTGTCTTCCCCAAGTAAAAATAGCCCACATATTAAAGGGTACCTCTCATCAAATAAACTTTTGATATATTTTAGATCAATGAATGTTGAATAACTTTCCAATAGCATGTTAATGAAAAATATGCTTCTTTCTATTGTATTTTTCCCGATCAGTCCTGTCTGACTCATGCTGGAGTCCTAAACACTCAGAGCTGCCAGCCTGCTTTGTTCACAGCCAAACAGGCTGTGAACAAAGCAGGCTGGCAGCTCTGAGTGTTCTCCTTTGTGAACAAAGCAGATTGGCAGCTCGTAGTGTTTAGGACTCCAGCATGAGTCTGAAATGCTTGCTGCCAGGACTGGTAGGGAGACCCCTAGTGGTCATTTCTTCAAAGTGGAAAATTAAATAGAAAGAAGCATATTTTTTTTAATAACATGCAATTGTAAAGTTATTCTGCATACATTAATCTATAATATATCAAAAGTTTTTTTGATGAGAGGTACCCTTTAAGTTTTTTTTTCCCTATTTCTACATCATGCTATCATGCATTTTATACACCATGCACTCTAATCTATATACTCCGCATATATATGGTTCATTTACCCACTATAGTGGTTTATGCCTCTACATGCTGTGTGTCCCTTGCACACAATACTGACTACCTGTCAGACATCCAGCCTGCACTCTAACCCCATGATTGATATTCACATTCCTCCAACTTTCATCCCACATCCATCTCTCTTATTTTCCCCGTTCACACCATTCTTTCCCTCAGTAATTATTTACTGAGCGCTTTATTTCCCTTCCACCCCGACCCAGCGCTCGCTGTCAGTGCGATCTGCGAGCTGACACGGACGGACGAGCGCTACTTCCACCTCGCCCTCTGATTGGCTGACTGCCAATCACATGGCCCTCCTGCTTAGCAATGCGTCCGTAGCAACAAGCCGGCCGCAGTCAAACATAGAAGGCTGCACAGAGCTTCCGTTCACACGCCACGGTGGGCCACTTCCGGCCCACTGCGTTTCTACAGCTGTTTATAATAACACACCAGCTTACTAACCCTGAATCCTTTTTACATTAAAACTTCATAAATATATGTTTTTAGAGATGCCTTTTATATATATTGTGTTGTATCTATGTTTTGCACTTTATACTGTATTTTTACCTGTACTCCGCTGACTCCTCCCCCTTGTTTTTGGTGCCCATTTTGGGACCATATAAACCTGTCAATGCTGTTATCATGTCATCCTGATCTGAGGAAGGGAGAGATCCTCCCGAAACACGTTATCCTATCTATTTTTTATTTTTGTACAATAAAATGTCCTGCTGAGGACTTTTCCAGAATCCCTGGCTTCGCTTCATCCTTCATACCAGAGCTAGCAGAGCCGTCTTCAAGGGTCCTTTTTCTGCCTTCTTCTATTATCCGATCCAGGACGACTCAGTCTTCTCCTGCAACCCTTTGGCTCAGCAGCAGCTTGGACCATAACACCCCATTGTGGGTTGCATGCGCAATTACTACTACCACCAGGTGAGCAGCCACCTATAAGCTCCGCGGGGTTGCCCCCCACTCGCCACTCTCTGTACCTCTGGGTAATACACGAGGTGCCGTCCGTCGGTCTTCTTTTTCTTTTCTCCACAGAATCTTTACAGATTAACAGGTACAAAATAGTACTCTATTTAGATGTAGGTATGTGGTATGCACTTATGAGGGCAGAAAAATGCGCTACAGTAAAAATACATATTTTTGCACAAAACCAGCAGTACACAACGGTGCTGCAGCACACAGTCACTGTGTATTAAACCTAAAATTGAACTCTCTCCCAGACTATTAGGAATGGACTGCTGGGGGTTTATTATACTGTCTACAGACTAGTATAACCAGCAGACCATTTTTTGTGGAACAAAGAGGGCAAATAAATGAGCTACAGTATGCTTAAAAAACGTATTGGAGTAAAACACCAGCCAGTGATTATTTTTGCCTGGCCTTTCGTAGTATCTAGGCCCTTGACAGATTAACAGGTATAAAATAGTACACTACTTAGATGTACGTATGTGGTATGCACTTATGAGGGCAGGAGAAAAATGTGCTACAGTATGCTTAACCTCTTGGGGATGACGGGCATCCAGGTACGCCCTTGCTCCATGGTACTTAACCCCTTAAATGTACGTCCTGGTTTGGCGGGACTTCCCGCACCAGGACGTACATTTACGTCCTGTGTATGACCGCGAGCATCGGAAGGGTGCTCGCGTCGTACACGGCAGGTTCCGGCTGCTAGCAGCAGCCGGGGACCTGCCCGTAATGGCCGACATCCGCGATCGCGCGGATGCCCACCATTAACCCCTCAGATGCCGTGATCAATACAGATCGCGGCATTGCGGTACTTTGATTGGATGATCCGATCACCCGCAGCGCTGCCGCAGCGATCCGATCATCCAGCATGGCGGCCGGGGGTCCCCTAACCTGGCTCAGGCCATTGCCCGGGGTCTTCTGCTCTGGTCTGTGATCGAGCAGACCAGAGCAGAAGATTACCGATAATACTGAGCAGGGCTGTGTCCTATACATAGCACTGCACAGTATTAGCAATCAAATGATTGCTATAGATAGTCCCCTATGGGGACATAAAAAGTGTAAAAAAAAGTTGAATACTGTAAAAATAAAAAATAAAAAAGGGAAAAATCCCCTCCCTCAATAAAAATCAAAATTTCCGTTTTTCCCATTTTACCCCCAAAAAGCGTAATTTTTTTTAAATAAACAAATTTGGTATCGCCGCGTGTGTAAATGTCAGAGCTATCAAAATATAATGTTAATGATCCTGTACGGTGAATGGCGTAAACGTAAAAAATAAAAAAAGTCCAAAAATGCAGCTTTTTTGTCACATTTTATTCAAAAAAAATTAATAAAAAATTATCTAAAAGTTTTATATATGCAACTGTGGTATCTAAAAAAAGTGGAGATGATGGCACAAAAAATGAGCCTTCATATCGCCCAATATACAGAAAAATGTAAAAGTTATAGGTTGTCAAAATAGGGCGATTTTCTATTACTTGTTTTGTACAAAAAGTTTTAGATTTTTTTTAAGCGGTACAAAAATATAAAAGTATCTAGCCATGGGTATCATTTTAATCATATTGACCCACAGAATAAAGAACACATATCATTTTTACCCTACATTGTACAGTGTGAAAGCAAACCCCTCCAAAATATGCAAAATTTTGATTTTCATAAAAATTTCCCTCCCTAAAAATTTTTTGGGGGGGGGTTTGCCGTACATTTTATGGTAAAATGAGAGGTTTCATTACAAAGTACAATTGGTCACACAAAAAACAAGCCCTTATAGGGTCTGTAGATGGAAATATAAAAGAGTTATGGATTTTAGAAGACAAGGAGGAAAAAAAGAAAACGCTAAAATAAAATTGTCCTGGTACTTAAGGTGAAAATGGGCTTGGTCATTAAGGGGTTAAGGACCAAGGGCGTTCCTGTACGCCCATGGGAATTTAGGTCCGGACCAGGATGCCTGCTGAACTCATTCAGCAGGCATCCCGTGCAAATGCCTGGGGGGGGGTCCTGAGACCCCCCCCATGTCGGCAATCGCCGCAAATCGCCGATAAATTCAGATCGGCGGCTATTCTGGGCTGATCGAGTCTCTGATGACCCGATAGCCTGGAAAATAGGGATTATCAGAGCTGTCAGAGGCAGCCTCGATCATCCTAGAGGATAGGAGTGAGGTGGCAGGGTGCCACCTCCTCCTAAGCCCTGCGATTGGCCAATCGACGGACTGATCGTCGAATCGCAGGGCAGGGGCGGGGTGAACATTCATTTCCCCTGCTCTGCCCTCCCCTGGATGTCGGGGCAGGGTGGGGGAAAGATGGCGGCGAGGTGTGGGGGCTGTGGATGCGGCGGGGACCGGCGGCCGTTACCTGGGGACCGGTGGCAGTCATGTGGGGACCAGGAACGGCGGCAGGCAAGTGGTGCGGCAACGGTGTAAGATGCTGCAGGGAACATCACATTGATCTTCACTGCAGTTTCTAGGAGTTTCAAAACTACAACTCCCAGCATGCCCAGACAGCCTTTGTTTGTCTGGGCATGCTAGGAGTTGTAGTTTTGCAACATCTGGAGGGCCACAGTTTGAAGACTACTGAGCAGTGGTCTCCAAACTGTGTCCTTCCAGATGTTGTAAAACTACAACTCCCAGCATGCCCAGACAGTCCACGCATGCTGGGAGTTGTAGTTCTGTAACATCTAGCCCTTCAAATGTTGCAGAACTACAACTCCCAGCATGCCTGGACAATCTCAGCATGCTGAGCCTTGCAGTTTTGCAACATATGGAAGGGCACAGTTTGGAGACCACTACACAGTGGTCTCCAAACTGTAGTGCTCCAGATGTCAATTCAAAGCATGCCGAGACTGTCCAGGCATGCTGGGAGTTGTAGTTCAGCAACATCTGGCCCTTCAGATGTTGCCGAACTACAGCTCCTAGCATGACTGGGCAGTCTACACAGTGGTCTCCAAACTGTTCTCTCCGGTTGTTGCATAACTACAACTCCCAACATGTCCTTCGGCTGTCTGGGCAGGCTGGGAGTTGTGGTATTGCAACAACTGGAGGCACATGTTGGGAAACATTGTATTTTTCCTAACTTAGTGTTTCCCAACCTGTGTGACTCCTGCTGTTGCAAAACTATAACTCCCAGCATGCACTGACAGACCATGCACACTGGGAGTTGTAGTTTTGCAACAGCTGGAAGCACACGGGTTGGGAAATACTGAGTTAGGAAACAGACAGTGGTGCGGAAACACTGCGGTAGTCTGTTACCTAACTCAGGGTTTCCCAATCCTAACTAGTGTGCCTCCAGCTGTTGCATAACTACAACTCCCAGCATGCATGGTCTGCCAATGCATGCTGGGAGTTGTAGTTCTGCCCCAACCCCCTCCCCCACGTGAATGTACAGAGTACATTCACATGGGCGGGGGTTTACAGCAAGTTTCCCGCTGTAAACGGTTTGAGATGCGGCAAATTTTCCGCTGTAGCGGGGAACACACTGTAAACCTCTGCCCTTATGAATGTACCCTGAAAACACTACACTACACTAACCCTAAATAAAGAGTAAAACACTACATATACACACACCCTTACACTGTGCCCCCGCCCCCACCAATAAAAATGAAAAACGTCTTGAACGCCAGTTTTTCCAAAACGGAGCCTCCAACTGTTGCAAAATAACAACTCCCAGTATTGCCGGACAGCCATTGACTGTACAGGCATGTTGGGAGTTTTGCTACAGCTTGAGGCACCCTGTTTGGGGAAAACTGACATAAAGTATTTTTGGTGGCAGAGGCAAGTGTAACGCATGCATCCGGGTCCAACCATATGAAAATCCCTAATTTAGTCCTCAAATGCGCATGGCACTCTCTCACTTCAGAGACCTGTCGTGTTTCAAGGCAACAGTTTAGGTCCGCATATGGGGTATCTCCCTACTCAGTAGAAATTGCGCGACAAATTTTTGGTGGCTTTTTCTCCTTTTACCCCTTATAAAAATGTAAAGTTAGGGTCTACACCAGCCTGTTAGTGTAAATATTTTTTACACCAACATGCTGGTGTTGCCCCATACTTTTCATTTTAATAAGAGGCAAATGGGGAAAAAAGACCACCAAAATTTGTAACGCATTCTCCCCAGTATGGAAATACCCCATATGTGGACATAAATGCTCTGCGGGTGCACAACAAGGCACCTTTAGGGGTGTAGTTTCCAAAATAGTATGCCATGTGGGGTGTTGTTTGCTGTTCTGGCACCATGGGGGCTTCCTAAATGCGACATGCCCCCCAAAAATCATTTCAGCAAAATTCGCTCTTTAAAATCCCATTGTCGCTCCTTCTCTTCTGAGCCCTCTAGTGCGCCCTCAAAGCACTTTACATCCACATATGAGGTATTTCCTTACTCGAGAGAAATTGGGTTACAAATTTTGGGGGGCTTTTTCTCCTTTTACCCCTTGTAAAAAATATATGGGTCTACAAGAACATGTTAGTGTAAAAAATGCAGATTTTGATTTTTCTCCTCCACTTTTCTGCTATTCTTGTGAAACACCTAAAGGATTAACAAACTTTCTGAATGTCATTTTGAATACTTTGAGGGGTGTAGTTTCTATACTGGGGTCATTTATGGGGTATTTCTCACAGAAAGGTCCCTCAAATCCACTTCAAACGTAACTGGTCCCTGAAAAATTCAGATTTAGAAATTTTCGTGAAAATTTTGAAAATTGCTGCTATACTTTGAAGCCCTTTAATGTCTTCAAAAAGTAAAACATGTCAACTTTATGATGTTAACATAAAGTAGACATATTGCATTTGTGAATCAATATATAATTTATTTGGAATATCCATTTTCCTTACAAGCAGAGAGTTTCAAAGTTCGAAAAATGCAACATTTTCAAAATTTTCATGAAATTTGGGGATTTTTCACCAAAAAAGGATGCAAATAACGACGAAAATTTGGCACTATGTTAAAGTAGAATATGTCACCAAAAAATTATCTAGAATCAGAATGAAAGGTCAAAGCATCCCAGAGTTATTAATGCTTAAAGTGACAGTGGTCGGGATTGCAAAAAATGCTCTGGTCCATAGGGTCAAAATGGGCTTGGTCCTCAATGGGTTAAAAAACATATTTTTGCACAACAGCAGCAGTACACAACAGTGCTGCAGCACACAGTCGTTGTGTACTAAACCCACAATTGCAAAGACTATTAGGAATGGACTGCTGGGTATTATACTGTCTACAGACTAGTATAACCAGCAGACCATTTGTTGTGGAACAAAGACACAGAATTGCGCTGAGAAATTATTTCTCCCTTGTGAAAATGAAAAATTTAGGGTAACACCAGCATTTTTGTAAAAAAAGTATATTTTTTTCATTTTCCCATCCAACTTTAACGAAAAAATCGTCAAACACCTGTGGGGTGTTAAGGTGTTAAGGCTCACTATACCCCTTGTTACATTCCATGAGAGGTGTAGTTTCCAAAATGGGGTCACATGTGGGTATTTATTTTCTGTGTTTATGTCAGAACCACTATAAAATCAGCCACCCCTGTGCAAATCACCAGTTTAGGCCTCAAATGTACATAGTGCACTCTCACTTCTGAGCCTTGTTGTGCATCCGCAGGGCATTTTACGCCCACATATGGGGTATTTCCGTACTCAGGAGAAATTGTGTTTTTCCTTTTACCTCTTATGAAAATAAAAAGTATGGGGCTACACCAGCATGTTAGGGTAAATTTTTTTTTTTTTTTTACACTAATAGGCTGGTGTAGACCCCAACTTTTCCTTTTCATAAGGGATAAAAGGAGAAAAAGCCCCTCAAAATTTGTAACGCAATTGCTCCCGAGTACAGAAATACCCCATGTATGGCCCTAAACTGTTTCCTTGAAATATGATAGGGTTCCGAACTGAGAAAACGCCACGCGCATTTGAGGACTGAATTAGAGATTGTATAGGGGACACAGGGATAGTCTATGCCAGTGATTCCCAAACAGGGTTCCTCCAGCTGTTGCTAAACTCCCAGCATGTCTGGACATTCAGTGGCTGTCTGGAAATGCTGGGAGTTGTTGTTTCGCAACAGCTGGAGGCTCCGTTTTTGAAACACTGCAGTATGATACGTTTTTTATTTTTATTGGGGGGGGGGACAGTGTAAGGGGGTGTATATGTAGTGTTTTATCCTTTATTTTGTGTTAGAGTAGTGTAGTGTTTTTAGGGTACATTCACATGGGCGGGGGTTTATGGTGAGTTTCCTGCTAGGAGTTTGCGCCACGGCAGAAAATTTGCTGCAGCTCAAACTTGAAGCAGGAAGCTCACTGTTAACCCGCCTGTGTGAATGTATCCTGTACATTCACATTGGGGTGTGTGGGGGGGGGACAAACCTCCAGCTGTTGCAAAACTACAACTCCCAGCATGTACTGATCGCCGAAGGGCATGCTGGGAGATGTAGTTATACAACAGCTGGAGGTACGCAACTACAACTACCAGCATGGCAAGACAGCCATGGGAGTTGTAGTTTTGCAAGATTTAGAGGGCCACGATTTTGAAACCACCGCACAGTGATCTCCAAACTGTGGCCCTCCAGATGTTGAAAAACTACAAATCCCAGCATTCACAGACAGCAAACTGCTGTGTAGGCATGCTGAGAGTTGTAGTTTTGCAAGATCTAGAGGGCTACAGTTTAGAGATCACTGCACAGTGATCTCCAAACTGTACCCCTCTAAATCTTGCAAAACTGCAAATCCCAGCATGCCCAAATGGCTGTCTGGGCATGTTGGGAGTTGTAGTTTTGCAACATCTGGAGGGCTACAGTTTAGCGCCCACTGTATAGTGGTCTCCAAACTGTAGCCCTCCAGATGTTGCTAAGCAACTACTCACCTACTTCCGTAGTCTGTACTAGGAGCCGCACGTCATCGCCGCCCGCCGCCGCAGATCGCAGGTAAGGGACCTCCACCGCCACCACCGGTTACGCTACAGTTCCTCCGTTCTGCCCGGATTACCGTCGGTGGGCAGAACGTGGGAACCGAACATTAACCCCTCCGCCGCCGATCTGCTATTGGTCGATCGCTTCTGATTGACCAATAGCAGGGATAGGAGGGGTGGCACCCCTGCCACCTCACTCCTATCCCTTCAGGGGGACCGGAGGATCCCACTTATTTTCCGTTTCACTGGAGACCCGTTTGATCACTTGGACACCCCCGATCCCACTTATTTTTCTGAATTGACCGGCAATTTCCGCCGACATGGGGGGGGACACACCCCCCTCGGCGATGTGCCGGGATGCCTGCTGAATGATTTCAGCAGGCATCCCAGTCCGGTCCCCGACTGGCTAGCGGCGGGGACCGGAATTCCCACGGGCGTACCCATATGCCCTACGCTCTTAAGGACTTAGGATGCAGGTCCTGAAGAAGTTGGTACATTGAGGTATATACACATCAATGGTCATTAAGAGGTTAAGTGCCACCACCTGGTATGCCTCCAATACATCAATCAAGGATGGTCTGGGTGGTGAGTTCGAGCGAGGAGGCATACTAGGCTGTGGAAATCGTGCAGATTGCATCTCTCCTTGACACTTGGCTGGAAAAATAATGTGATTCTATAAGTTTGGCAACCATCAGCTCCAGGAACGATACAGCTTGCTTTTATAACTTAATGGGGTACTCTTGTGGAAATGTTTTTTTTTTTTTTTTAAATCAACTGTTGCCCAAAAGTTAAACAGACTTGTAAATTACTTCTATTAAAAAATCTTAATCCTTCCAGTACTTATCAGCTGCTGTATGCTACAGAGGAAATTATTTTCTTTTTGGATTTCTTTTCTGTCTGTTCACAGTGTTCTCTGCTGACACCTCTGTCTATTTTATTAGCTGTCCAGAGCAGCATATGTTTGCTATTGGGATTTTCTCCTGCTCTGGACAGTTCCTTACATGGACGGAGGTGTCAGAAGAGAGCACTGTGGTCAGACAGATAAAAAAATCCAAAAAGAAAATAACTTTCTCTTTTGCATACAGCTGCTAATAAGCAATGGAAGTATTACATTTTTTTTTTTAATATAAGTCATTTACAAATCTGTTTAACTGTCTGGCACCAGTTGATTTTAAAAAACAAAAAAGTTTTCCACCTGAGTACCCCTTTAACAGCTATAAGAGTCTGCTGCAGAAAATACAGCTGACAGATTCAATGTAAGCATTTACTTAGATGTGACAAATTTACTACACATTTACTAAACAATCTTCTTGATAATTTTGTTGCATGTGATAAATACATCACTTTCAAGCATTTATCATGGTATGTAGCTATTTTCTTCCCCTCTTCAATAAAACATGACATTTTTTTTTTTGTTGGATCTTGACAAAAACATTCTCCATATGCCTCCACGAAAGTATGGAGACATTTGGAGGTACAGTATGGCCCTACAGATTTCAGTTTGTGCCATATTATAGTACCTTTCAACTCAAAACTTGAATTAAAGGGTTACTCTGGGTGAAAACAAATGTAGGTATACAGATATATAAATTACTTCTAAATAAAAATCTTAACCCTTTGAGTACTTATCAGTTGCATTATACTACAGAGAAAGTTGTGAAGTTATTTTCAGTCTGACCACAGTGCTCTCTACTGACAACTCTGTCTATGGCAGGAACTGCCTAGAGTAGAAAGAAATCCCCTTAGAAAACCTCTCCTGCTCGGGACAGTTCCTGACATGGACAGATGTGTCAGCAGAGAGCACTGTGGTCAGATTGAAAAGAACTTTACAACTTTCTCTGTAGCATACAGCAGCTGATAAGTACTGGAAGGGTCAATATTTTTAAATAGAAGTAATTTACAAATCTGTCTTACTTTCTAGCACCAGTTGATTTGAAAACATTTGTTTTCCATCGGAGTATCCACTTTAAGGCATGTGCAAAAGTCCTTCACATGATAAGGCTCCCATTAAAACCAATGGCCATCCACTCCATCTATTAAATTCAGGGGAATGTCATCCTTTAGAGCACAAAGTCACACATCATGGACTTTCAGCTAAGAGTGGGAAGCTTGCAAGCACTACATCCCCTAATAGGTTATGTGACACCAGGTTGCCTAAAGCAGTCATAGATGATTAACTCCATGGGGCATGCTCACTTATTTTCTCCAGACAAGGCTCTGATTTCACTAGTTCAGAATTACATATGAGCCCATTGTTCTACTTGTCTTGATTCCATTGATAAAAACCCTCTGTGACTTCAAATGTGTCATTAATTCCTACAGCAAAAAGGTGAAGTTCTCTGTGTAATTTATGTCAATGCTGTCATCGCAAGCTCACAAACACACCGTGAAGCCGCAGTTTGATATATTTTATTCAGCTAGGAAGCCAAGTCTTTATCCATCACTTGTAGGTGATGACAAACCAATCATAGCTGCCATCTTTTATGGCAAAAAAATAGGCTTTTGTTTAACTTTTCCATGCTGTGGATACCTTCTCCTTAAAATCCTCAACTGAATGTAAAATATTTAAGCATATAGGAAACATGATGGACAACAATAAAAGGTAGTAAATTACTGTGAACCTGTATAATGCATAACAATTATTACAGTAAGCCTCCAGCAAAAAGAAAAGAACAATGAAATGATGATGCACTGAAAAAAGTACCTAATATTTTAAAGAGGTTTACTGAAGATTACAATAGTGTGCAAATTATTTAAATGCACTATACAGTTACCATGAATGTCCTGTCTATAATGGAAATGCTTCTGTTGAGCAGTCTCACTTTAACCATGTACATGATCATGCTCCTGATGTCAGTCTCCTGTTTGTGTGATGCCCTATATTCACACAAACATGTAGTTATCTGCTCTCTTCAACTTCGTGTAGTAGGGGAAGTCACAAAATTGCATATCCCTTCTAGTGTTGAGCGGCATAGGCCATATTCGAATTCGCGATATTTCACAAATATATGGACGAATAATCATCATACATTTGCTAAATTCACATATTCGTAATATTCGCATTTTATTTTCGCATATGCGAAAATTCACATATACGAAAATATGCATATGCGAAAATTAGCATATACAACAAATTTGCATATGCACAAATTCGCATATGCAAAAAATTGCACTCCAGTCTCACACAGTAGTATTAGAGCCTTCTTTACACCACACAAGCTGGAATCAGAGAGGGATGATCACTGTGACGTGTACTGTGAAAAAAAAAAAATTATAAACGAATATTCGTAATTGCGAATATATAGTGCTATATTCACGAATATTTGCGAATATGCGATATTCGCGAATAAAATTCGCATTGCAAATATTCGCAATCAACACTAATCCCTTCTCCTGCTGCTATCCTCACTGCTTATTGGCTCTCCCCACTCTTATCTTATCATTGGTTGAGGTGTGTTTCACATACTGGGCAGCAAATTGTGCAGGTTAGTCAGTAGAAGAGCAATGTTTCATTTGCACATTTGTCTTGTAGACAGAGAAAATTTAAAGCACTACATTTGTAATAGAGTGGCCCGCTGGAACAGTAAATAGAGGCATTGGGGGAGATTTATCGAAACCCGTGTAGAGCAAAAGTTGCCCAGTTGCCCATAGAACCAATCAGATTGCTTCTTTCATTTTTTTTAAAAGGTCTCTGAAAAATGAAAGAAGCCATCTGATTGGGTGCTATGGGCAACTGGTCAACTCTTCCTCTTCACTGGTTTTGATAGATCTCCTCCATTGTCCCTGTTTGGGAGGGATAACATAGAAACTGAAGTCGTTTACATGGGTAAACTGCCATATCAAGAGAGGGGATGCGTTTGATATACTGGGCAGCAAATGAGGTAACAGAGCAATGTCTTCTTAGCAGCTCTATGTTGTAGACAGGGAATAGTTAAAACACTATACCCTGTAATAAAGGGGCATGCTTAAAGGGGTAATCCACCATAAAGGGATTTTAGTATGTACCTGCCAGACAGTAATGGACATGCTTAGGAAGGATCTGTGCTTGTTTTGGGGCTAAATGGCTATGTTGTGAGATTACCACAAAGCTGAGGCTATCCTTCTGTGAACTGGCTACTGTGTTGTAGACCTGGAGTAATTAAAGTTACCAAAAAAGAGAAAAGCAAGCACATAGAAATGTGCACACAAGTTCCTATAATAATGACTTTATGAAATTACAAACTACAAAAAGCATTTAAAATAACACAAAATACCATAAACGATGGGCCCATCAAATAAATTATGCCCCCCCCTGTGTTAATATGCCTTCAAAAAGGCTTTTAGCAAACAGATGTCATAGGTAGAATATCTAAAATATGATGATATACAAAACAATTTATAGTACAATAAGAGCTGTAAAGGTGACAAAACTTTTACTAACTAATATTTATGTTAAATACATATAATATGTATGAATATCAGCACAATATACAATGTAACACTTACCTGGGATGGATCCAATATATGGCACACCAAACTATTACTCCCAAAATTCCAAGTAGGCAGTAATCCCCCCTTATTAGGCAGTAATTCCTCCAAAACGTAGTAATCCCCCCCAAATAGGCAGTAATTCTCGCCCCCCCAGTCGGCAATAATCCCCCCAATAGTTAGTAATTCCCCCCAATAGGCAACCCCCCCCCCCATTATGCAGTAGTTCTCCCAGTAGACAGTAATTTCCTCCAGTAGAGAATAATTCCTCCCAAAATAGGCAGAAATTACCCAGAGTAGGCAACAATGCACCCCAGTAGACAGTCCCCCAAATAGGCAGTAATCCCGACAGTAGGCAGAAATTCCACCCCCACCCCCAGTATGCAGTAATTTTCCCCCAATAGGCAGTAATTCCCTTCAATGGACAGTAATCCCTCCAATTGACAGTTATTCCCCATGTAGGCAGTAATCCCTCCAATAGACAGTAATTCCACTAGTAGGCAGTAATTTTTCCCTAGTGAACAGTAAATTACCACAGCAGGTCCACGTCCGTTGGATTATAATATCTGCTGTCACCTGTAATTTAGCTTCTTAGTCACTTTGCAAGATTGAACAATTTTAAATAATTTATGCCTTAGTCTAAGAAACTTTTGGGTCTGCTCTATTAGGAGATGTGAGTTATTGGAAAAGGGGCATGGCTTTTGTGCAACTCTGTGTGCCACAAATTGCTACAAAATTGTGGTGTAACATTTTGGAGTAAAGTAAGCAGAGTAACAGTAGGTCTAAACTAAGATGGTTTAAAGGGGTACTCCGCCCCTAGAAATCTTATCCCCTATCCAAAGGATAGGAAATAAGATGTCAGATCGCCAGGGTCCCGCTACTGGGGACCCCCAGGATCTCTGCTACGGCACCATGCGATCTCCGCTGCGTCACCATGTACGCTCGCTCTGTGCGTAATGTCTGGCGATATAGGGGCCAGATCATCGTGACATCACGGCTCCGCCCTCTCGTGATGTCACGGCCCGCCCTCTAAATGCAAGTCTATGAGAGGGGGCGTGATGACCGCCATGCCCCCTCCCATAGACTTGTATTGAAGGGGTGGGCCGTGACATCACAAGGGGGTGGGGCGGTGACGTAACGATGCTCCGGCCCCTGAATTGCCCGTCATTACGCACAAAGTGAGTTAGCTCTGTGCAGTAATGATAGCGGGGTGCCGCAGCGGAGATCATGGGGGTCCCCAGCAGCGGGACCCCGGCGATCTGACATCTTATCCTCTATCCTTTGGATAGGGGATAAGATGCTAGGAGCGGAGTACCCCTTTAATGGGGTGGCTGATCAAACAGCCTGAGTCACTGGGATAATTCTGGATCATTTTTAGGCTGTCTAGTCTGCACTTACTATTAGACAGTATTAGACTTTTTACCATATAATTCCAAGAAGTAAATTCGACCAACAATCAACCATTTTGGCACAAAAAGTTTTGTTTTGACCCTAGATTAGAAATTGCATACACAAGGATTATAACAGTGATGGGGCATTTTTTTAATAATAACATCAGCTTTACTTGCCTTGCCTTTACTGCCTGTGTACATATATTGTATACTAAATAATGAAAAAGAACTGTGGTAACATTAGTCTATCAAAAGACTAAAAACGGCAAACTCCACTTGCATACTAGTATAAGAGTCTTTAACTCCAGTCAATGGTGAGGGAGCCATACAGTGAAGATTTTGGGTCACAATCTGCTTTTCATCCCATCTCCTTACTGTGAACCAATAGCAGAGGGCACTGTAATATATTGGAAAATAGTACATTACTTCCTCCTGGGCATACTTTCTGGCAGCAGATAAATTACAAATATTTTTTCTCCTCTGGAATACCCCTTTCATCCCTTAACTTTCCTTGTAGAACCTATAGAGAGGATCCCTGCACAGGTTTTTACATTACCATGGGGTAAGGGATGCAGTGAACTTAGTTTACTTCCCCCTCCCCCCCACACACCTTTATAGAATGTATGCCTTTGACTCCATCCTTTCCCCCAATGATTAATAACAGATGACCTCAAATAATCAATACCCTTTTCCGATGGAACGAGAACGGATATTTTTTAATATACAAAAATATATGAAAATCAATCTTTCCAATATAAATAAATTCCATATCAACCAATCAATCATCACAAAAAGGAATGCCTATTTTCATTGTAATGTTTTCTTAATATTAAGTTTCCTCATCAATAGTGTTGTTTGACCCTAGAATCATACATTCCTCAATTCCCAATAATTTGATGTGTTTTGGGTGCCAGTTTTAAAGAACATAGCAGAGATTAATATGTGGCCACATCATGAATTGCTTCCGCATAACTCTATATTAAAGACACTTTGTGCATCTTTGTGGCTGCCAGTATGGCACAGTACACTTCATAGAGTTGTCACTGAAATTTAATTCACTAAATAATAAAGGTCCAGAGTATGTTACAGCTAGTCTCCATTTTATGTCCCTTGGCCACACTTATATTTCATGGCTTGATGTTTTTTTTCCAGTCTTTCAGATATTAAGAGGATGGGGGAGGGAAGGATCTTGTCTCAGGGGTAAAGACATGGGCTATACATTATGCTTCATTGCAGATTTTGTCAGCTTTCTGCTATAATTTAATTAGCAATACTTTTTTTATCCAACCCTACAAAGAACATAATAAAGGCTTGTTTTATATTAGGTGCTGCGGAATAATAGTTGAACATCGTGAAGATTAAGATATGGATAGTTAGTAGGGAGATTAAGTTGAAAGTGCTGCCTTTATAATGCAAATGTTCTGCTTTAAACGTCCTTGGTGAATATGTCAGCTTTACGTAGAGAGCTTTCCTATGTTAAACATGCTTTGTTCTGGGATCAACACTGTCAGAGAAAAATGACACAAATCTGTCTAACTTGGAGAACAGTCATTAGAAAAATGTCAATAGCTTATTATTGATTGATATGAAAGGGTATTTGCTCTTTTGATGCTACTACTAGAATGCTACTAGATGCTACTAGTAGCATTAAGCCAAGTACTAATTAACATGGGGGATTTATCATTGGGCATAGTTGCGTCTGGTCATGGACAGAAGAACATAAGATACTTACCTGACTTATATTGACACATTTAAACAAACACAAACATTATATAGGATAGTACCACTATATTCCACCTTCTAACATTGAGTAGCCTTAATAGATGTTGGGTGTTTGCAGATAATATGGGGCCTAGAGAACCCAAGTGTTCTTACAATTAAAGACCATCTAGGGCCTTGCTCCCATAGTGCAGTTCAATTACAGTTCTGCATGTATTTTGTAAACCAAAATGGAATCTAATGCTAGATTGGGATTAATGCATGTATATGTCCTATGGGTCTATACAAATATTCTTGCAAATTAGTTGACAGCTCTTCAGTGACATCTAGGTGTTACCATTCTACTTGTCAATGAGGCATCTCTACACAATTGTGTTTCAGGATACACACAAATGGAAAGGGAATGGCAACACTCACTTACCAATCTAGACATACAGTGGGGATCAAAAGTTTGGGCACCCCATGTAAACATTTGTATTAATGTGCATAAAGAAGCAAAGGAAAGATGGAAAAAATCTCCAAAAGTCATCAAATTACAGATTAGACATTCTTATAATATATCAACAAAAGTTAGATTTTATTTCCATCATTTACACTTTCAAAATAACATAAAAACAAAACAATGGCATCTGCAAAAGTTTGGGCACCCTGCAGAATTTATAGCATGCGCTGCCCCCTTTGCAAAGCTGAGACCTGCCAGTGTCATGGATTGTTCTCAATCATCATTTGGGAAGACCAGGTGATGTCAATCTCAAAAGTTTTAAATGCCCAGATTAATCTGACCTTGCCCCAACAATCAGCACCATGGGTTCTTCTAAGCAGTTGTCTACAAATCTGAAACTGAAAATAGTTGACGCTCACAAAGCTGGAGAAGGCTATAAGAAGATAGCAAAAAGTTTTCAGATGTCAATATCCTCTGTTCGGAATGTAATTAAGAAATTTCAGTCATCAGGAACATTGGAAGTTAAAGCAAGATCTGGAAGACCAAGAAAAATATCAGACAGAACAGCTCGCAGAATTGTGAGAAAAACAGTTCAAAACCCACGTTTGACTGCACAATCCCTCCAGAAATATCTGGCAGACACTGGAGTGGTGGTACACCATTCCACCATAAAGAGATACTTGTACAAATATGGTCTTCATGGAAGAGTCATCAGAAGAAAACCTCTTCTACGTCCTTACCACAAAAATCAGCGTTTGTACTTTGCAAATGAACATATAGACAAGCCTGATGCATTTTGGAAACAAGGGGAAACAAGGGGTTCTCCACTGCCTGAACCTACTTTTGGCAGTTAGTTCTGTGGCTATATGTTATTATGGCTTTTTTTCATGTTGCTAACGGTTCTGTATGTGGTGTTTTACTTACCTTTTTTCCAGACCCGGAAGCTGGTTTCTTCATTTGCTTCCTGCCTTGTCTCGACCACTTTTTTTCTTTTCTTCCGCCGCCATCTTGCCATCGGGACATCACCATGGAGGGTGGTGTGTTGGAGGCCGGCCTGCCCCTCGCTCCGTACGTGCCCGCCACCCGCGCGACGGAATCCTCTGTCGTCATCAGCTTCTTCTAAGCTGAATGCGGACTGGGCTGCTTTCGGCGAATCGGATGCCGTGATGGGCGCATGCGCAATTGGTCCTCGCTCCGGAGGATCATCTGCGCATGTGCCATAGTGATGTCAGCATCAGGCCTGATGCGCTGGAGGATTGTTAACCCTAACCTGGCCAGAGGTGAGTCTCGGAGCACTGGACAGCTCCTGAAGGTTTGCTATGGCAGTGTTTCCCAAGCTGGGTGCCTCCAGCTGTTGCGAAACTACAACTCCCAGCAAGCCCAGACAGCCTTCGGGTCTGGCCACGTTAGGGTTAACAAACCCCCAGCGTATCGGGCCCGATGCTGACATCACTATGGCACATTCGCAGATGATCCTCCGGAGCGAGGACCAACTGCGCATGCGCCCATCACTGCATCCGATTCGCCGAAAGCAGCCCAATCCGCATTCAGCTTAGAAGAAGCTGAAAGTAAGGAGGGTGCGCACTGATGACGACCGAGGATTCCGTCGCGTGGGAGGCGGGCATGTACGGAGCGAGGGGCAGGCCGGCCTCCAACACACCACCCTCCACGGGGACGTCCCGATGGCAAGATGGTGGCGGAAGAAAAGAAACAAAGTGGTCAAGGCAAGGCAGGAAGCAAATGAAGAAACCAGCTTCCGGGTCTGGAAAAAAGGTAAGTAAAACACCACATACAGAACCATTAGCAACATGAAAAAAAGCCATAATAACATATAGCCACAGAACTAACTAACTGCCAAAAGTAGGTTAAGGCAGCGGAGAACCCCTTTAATGAAAAGAACCTCTGTCCAACTGATATGCATGGGGGTGGCTCAATCATGCTTTGGGGTTGTATTGCAGCCAGTGGCACAGGGAACATCTCACGAGTAGAAGGAAAAATGGATTCAATAAATTTTCAGCAAATTTTGGATGCTAACTTGATGCCATCTGTGAAAAAGCTGAAGTTAAAGAGAGGATGACTTCTACAAATGGATAATTATCCTAAACATACATCGAAATCCATGGAGGATTGCATCAAGAGGTGTAAACTGAAGATTTTGCCATGACCTTCACAATCTCCTGACCTCAACATAATTGAAAATCTATGGATAGACCTTAAAAGAGTAGTGTGTGACAGACAGCTCAGAAATCTCAAAGAACTGGAAGACTTTTGTAAGGAAGAATGGGCAAAGATACCTCAAACAAGAATTGAAAGACTCTTGGCTGGCTACAAAAAGCGTTTACAAGCTGTGATACTTGCCAAAGGGGGCAGTACAAGATATTAACTCTGCAGGGTGCCCAAACTTTGGAAGAAGCCATTTTTTTTGTTTTCTGTTATTTTGAAAGTGTAAATGATGGAAATAAAATCTAACTTTTGTTAATATATTATAAGAATGTCTAATCTGTAATTTGGGCCTTTTGGAGATTTTTCCATCTTTCCTTGGCTTCTTTATGCACATTAAAGGGGTACTCCCGTGGAAAACTTTTTTTTTTTTTAAATCAACTGGTGCCAGAAAGTTAAACAGATTTGTAAATTACTTCTATTAAAAAAATCTTAATCCTCCCAGTACTTTTTAGGGGCTATAAACTACAGAAGAAATGCTTTTCATTTTGGATTTCTCTGATGTCACGACCACAGTGCTCTCTGCTGACCTCTGCTGTCCATTTTGGAACTGTCTAGAGCAGGAGAAAATCCCCATAGCAAACATATTCTGGTCAAATCCTAAAATGGACAGAGATGTCAGCAGAGAGCACTGTGGTCGTGACATCAGAGAAATCCAAAAATAAATGAATTTACTCTGTAGTATACAGCCCATAAAATGTATTGGAGGGATTAAGATTATTTAATAGAAGTAATTTACAAATCTGTTTAACTTTCTGGCACCAGTTGATTAAAAAAAAAAAAGTTTTCCACGGGAGTACCCCTTTAATACAAATTTTTACCTGGGGTGCCAAAACTTTTGATCCCCACTGTACATTTGCAGGCAGAACAACAGTAGAATGCAGAATTATTCATTGAGAATATTAGTATTAGATTACCGTATGTCAGGATTGATGACAGGTCCTCCTAAAATTCAAGGATGAAACCAAACTACATTTTACTTTAATTTGAAACTATGACAATTTTTCATACACCACTAATAATGGAATATCTTTTACTTTTTTGTAAAATGGAAATAAGATTATACTACATTTAAAATGTTTTGTAATAGCATTGACTTATCCTAAAGTTATTTTCTAGGCTAATTGCTCTCTTGCATAAATAATTTAAATGAATATCATATTTCTTTATTTCCCAAATGATGTGCTAGTTAAGAGTATAGTTTTATGTTAGGCATAGTACCCCATCCAATGAGTATATAATATGTTTTTAGCAGATTAATTGTCTTTTAATGAAATTACCTCTTACCGTATATGCATATAATGAGCTTGGTTACATTAGAAGTCTCTTTAGTGTTGGGATATTCTATTGTTGATAAAAACACTTTTTTGAAGTTGCAGGAATTAAATTCTGTTCACAAAGCGTCAAATTTTATCTTAGATGTTTAGCGGCAACTAGACATTTTAGTCATTGCAAATTAAAACAAATGTACTATACAAATGCTGTATGTACCACAAATGGAAAAAGAACATCCCTTTTGGCCAATTCCACAGGCTACGCAGGAATTGCACAAAGATAAAAGACTTTGTTGCACAAAGTAAAATAATAAAAAAAAGGCTAATAGAAAAAGGATACCTGAAGAAAATAGTCCAAGATGCCTACCAGAAATCATATACATCCATAAGAGCTATTAATACAGAAGATCCAGGGAAAGAATCAAAAAAGATCACGAACACCAATAAGAGTGACAAAAAATAACAAAACTGTGAAAAATTCAGGTTTAACTTTATTACAGATTATAACGCAGACAAACAGAAAATCAATGCAATAATGGAAAAACATTGGAATGTCCTTTTACAAGACCCTATCCTCAAAGAGTCCCTACCAAAAAAAAAAAACAGTTTCACTTATAGAAGGGCAAAAACGATAAAAAATATGGTGGCCCCAAGTCGTTTAAGAGGTGAAAAACAAACAGAAAAGCACAATAAGAACGCTGAGAGCAAGGAGACTGGTTGTTTCAAATGCAGAGCAAAGACCTGCAAACTGTGTAAAAATATAAACCATGGAGCCAAGACTTTTTCAAGAAACCAAACCGGAGAAAACTTCAAAATTAAAAGTAGATTAGACTGCAATTCATCGTTTGTAATATACTTGATCGAGTGTGGATGCCACCTACAGCATATCGGACGAACATCCCAAACATTGAAAAACTGCATGAGTGGACACCGTTTCAATGTGAAACACAAGTTTCTGAAACACAGTGAGTCTAGACACACGACAGAAAAACAAGACAACAAATTCTCGGATTTTAAGGTCACTGCAATCGAACAGATATCAGAAGGAAATGGGGACAGATTTGGAAATCTATGCAGAAGAGAATCCTTTTGGATATACAAAATGAACACACTGTCCCCGCTGGGTTTGAACGAAAATATTGATAATATATAAGAATAACACATTTAAAACTACATATGGGTAAACACCCCTCTGAAATCTAGAAAACATCTACATAAGTGATATTCTCCACTTTCATACATTTTATACATATTTTATACATTTTTCACATAAGTATCCAATACATCACAGCACACACACCGAACCACAGACCAAAAGTGAAAATTCATGAGTCATCAACAATAATTTTGCCGAAACATCCCACAACCTTGAATACATCTTTTATATATATATATTAAAAAAAACTTTAAAAACTTCAAAAATATCACTTCAACTAATCAAAATTTGCCTGTTACAAACGCATTAGTTACATCCACATCATCAGCCCAACCCCATCCTCGAACAGAAGTTACATACAATAAAAGAACAAAAATTTTTTAAC